>NC_071416.1:13494737-13851237 GCF_017976375.1 Cuculus canorus
CTCACCCTTCAACCCAAACAAAATTCAGTAAGGTTGTAGGAACTTAATTTTTTTGAGACTACACTGTTAAAGCAGATGCTTTAAGATTGTGTTCAAGGTTCTTTCACAGAGCAAAGCCTAACTATGTCAACCTAACAGTCTAAGAAAATGAAGCTAAAAACTAAACAAGTACAGAAAAACAAAATAATCAAGGTAATAAAAATCTAACAGAGAAAACATTGACTACATATTCCAAGCTGCAGCTTAAACACACAGGCAGGGGAATAACTTCTCTGCAGATCTCAACTCAATTTCTCAGCTGAAACAGCTAAGCTAAGTCAAACTTAGTGTCTTGGCACCAGACAAATTTTGCAATTCTGCAAAGAGCAAGGCTTTCAGGTGCCCTGGCACAAGTCTTTAGGATCACATTTTGCAGTTTAGGTACCAATGCTCCCACTTTATTCATCTGTGGGACTGAGTGTGAGTACTTACATCATTTGCCCATGATCCTGCAATGAGGAAATTACCCGGCAACGTGGGTGGACTGAACGCTAAACAAGATATGCTGTCATCAGGTGGAGATGTTACCTCAATATCCTATAAAGGAAAATCAGCCACGTGAAAACTGTGCAGAAATCCTATTAAATTCTAGGGTTAGTTAGCAGGTATGGCTGTGACATATTCGACAGAGCAATGGTCCCCACGGGGGTAACGCACGTACCTTCATGGGATTATGGTTGTCTGCAGTCGTACTGCCAAACATGCTGGTGCCTCCCGTGCCAAACCCCGACGTTGACCCAAAGAGACTCATCTTTCCCCTACCGAGGAGGAAAAAAAGCTTACCGAGACACGCAAAGCCCCCGAGCATCCCCAGGGAGCCTCCGAACATCCGGAAGGCGCCCCCCCAGCATCCCCTGAGCATTCCCGGGGAGCCCCCAAGAATCCCTGGGGAGCCCCTGAGCATCCCTGGGGCGACCCAACTATCCCTGAGGCGACCCCAGCATCCCTAAGTAGCCTCCTAGCATCCCTGGGGAGCCTCCCAGCATCCCCCGAGCATCCCCCGGTGCCTCGCCCGCCGCCCGCCCCCTGCCTACACCCTGCCCGAGGCGGCCGGGCCGCCGGGCGGGCGAGGCCGCGCCATCGGGCGATGTCCCCTCTCGCCGCGGGCGGAACGGCAGGCGCGAGGTCCGGCGCACCCGCGAGGCGCGAGGCGGACGGACCCGACCCCTACTTACCCGTGTCGGAGCGCCGCGAGGCGAAGGCAGCTCTGCGCAGGCCGCGCCGCGCTGCGCAGGCGCCGGGCGGGGATTGCGCATGCGCACTGTTCTCGTGGTGGCTGATGCCCCGTTGGGGGTAGGGGTTAACGAGGCCGGTGGTGGCGCATGGGCCGGGGCAGCGCGCTGTTGAGCCCGGGCTGAGGCTGGGGCGCTGGAGGAGGGCTCGGGGCGCTGGGGAGGAGCTCGACACGAGCCCGCAGTGAGCCCAGAGGCGTCCTGGGCTGCAGCGAAAGCGGAGCGGCAGCAGGGAGGGAGGGGATTCTGCCCCTCTGCTCCTCTCCTGTGAGACCCCGCCTGGAGGGTTGTGTCCAGTTCGGGAATCCTTAACATAAGAAGGAGATGGAGCTGTTGGAATGGGTCCAAAGAGGGCTATGAGGATGATCAGAGGGCTGGAGCATCTCTCCCGCACGAGGACAGGCTGAGAGAGTTGGGGTTGTTCAGCCTGGAGAAAAGAAGGCTCCGAGGAGACCTTCCAGTGTCTGAAGGGGCTACAAGAAAGCTGAGGAGGGGCTGTTTACAAGACTTGTAGTGATATGATGAGGGGGAATGGCTAAAAAATGGAGAGGGGAAGGTTTAGACGAGGCATTAGGAAGAAATTCTTCTCAACGAGGGTGATGAAACACTGGCCCAGGTTGCCCAGAAAAGCTGTGGATGCCTCCTCCCTGCTGGTGTCCAAGGCCAGGTTGGATGGGGCTTGGGCAGCCTGGTCCAGTGGGATGTCCCTGCCCATGGCAGGGGGTTGGAACTGGATGGTCTCTAAGGTCTCTTCCAGCCCAAACCACTCTATGATTCTGTGTGTTCATGGTTCGTTCACAGGGCAAAGTGCAACTATGTTAGCCCAACTGTCTAACAAAATGAAGCTAAAAACTAAACAAGTAGGAAAAACAAAAATCAAGGTAATAAAAATCTAGCAGGGAAGACATTGACTACATATTCCAAGTTGAAGCTTAAAACACACAGGCAGAGGAATGTCCCAGCAGCCCACTGGGTACTGCATGACACTGCAGCCAAGGAGGGAAAAACAGCACTGATGCTTTTTTCTTTCCCTGTGGTGTGAGGAAAGACTCTGTGGCAGATGTTGTAGATGAAGTGTCTCCTCCAACGTGGAGGGTGTTGGAGCGGTGGAATGGTGCAAGTGCACCCAGCTCCCATTTGGGTGTTGTAGTGGCACTAAGTACAGCTGCTGCTGCCTGGGGAAACATCACCTGTTAAACCGGAATAGCGTTACTCTTGGGTAGAGTGCTGCTTCCAGTGTTGGGGTGATACCAAAAATGCTGGCAAATGAACTCTTTTAAAAAAGACGCATTTTGGAGTTCTAGATAGCAAGCATCCTTTATCAGGCCTGGGCAACATGAGGAAGTGATCTCCATCAATTGTGTGCAGTGAGCCAAGAGCTGGTTGCAGAATATATTTCCCACATACATGCGTATGTATAAATTCTCCCGGAAATCTTATGCATTATTACTTTCCAAGGTCTAATTTTAATGTTATTTATAAAACTTCACAACAGTCAAAACTCTTGGTAACTTGGAGCTGGCTCCAGCTCTTTGCCTGACCTTGCCTTTGAGACAGGAAGAAAACCAAACTGAGGTGATTACAGAAGAAGACACATCTGTTCAGCACAGATCATACTGAACACAAGACATTATAATTTTCAAAGAATAAACGATGTCTGGAAAAACAACCTTTTAAAGAAAACACCCTATCAGAGGGACATACTGTCTAACTTTCAAAGAACAAAATTACTTAGATGAAACTTTACTTCAGCTTAAATCAAAATACTCCAGTATTTTCCTCACATGAAATTTAATTTACACTTTAATCACCATGGTTTCCTGCTCTTTTTTACTGTATTAGAGCAAAGTAAATAAAGAAAATGAACAAGGGATTCTGTTACGATGTGTATCATTAACAGGATTGTTTATTAAATTCTTAATCAGTTACATCTGCTTCCTTACTTGTTCATCGAAGACAAATAATAATGTGGTTCCTGGAACATATACGGCTGCTTGAGATACACAGTAATGGAGTATCTCTGACGTTTCAGTCCAAACTAAACAGCAAACACAAAATGCCACAATGCTGTACTCAGAAGTAATTTGCCAAAGGAGGCACGTGCAATAAATTCTTAACGAAGTCTTTTACTCTCCTCAAAAATAAAAAGGTTGGTACAGCATCACATTGTGCTTTAAGGCAGAAGACCAAGCAATTCCTTGATACGTTTTTGAACTTAACATTTTCTGGACAGAAAGAACATCTCTCATTATCTTTTCCTGCATATACCATTGCATTGGGCATCGTTACAGTGCAGAAGCCACAGAATGGTAGTAAAAGGATTTTATAATAGCAAATAAATAATTAATTCCTCTGAAGGTTTGAAAGAGGAGAAAGAATGTTAATCTAGAAACAGTGGTAAAGAAACCTAACTATAAGATGAAGCATACTCCTCTGTGTCTTGATATTTTTTCTATGAGTGGTCAACAAAACAAATCGCTATCAAGAAAAACTTTTCATTTGCAAAAAGGCACTCATAGCCATCCACCAAACTGCAGTTTGTTTGGTAAATAGACTCTGGAAAGGTAGTCTGATGAAAGAGAAGTCAAAACTTGAATTTCAGCCTTCAGTTTAGATGCTGCCATAATTTCCAGCTGAAAAAAAAAAAGAACAAATGAATGTGTGATGCTCTGACAGGCTGACCCAGGGTTGGGGAGTGATTTAAATAAGAATTACAATTGTTGGATGTACATGTAGGATTGTAAAATCAGTATTACTGGAAATGGTGCTGCAAAATCCCCGTCACTCAGCTGAGATTCATTTCACTGTAGGTTCATGTGTACCTCACAGCAACAAAATTTGTAACAGGAAAGGGAAGGTACACAACACTTTTTCTTCCTTTCTAACCATTTCACATAATATATTCCTGAATTAAGATATATTGTTTAAAAGCTACAGTCAATATTAGAGGTAAGCAACTACTATAAGTGTTCCCCTCCTTGTAAAGATGTAATAGATTCTGTAATAATCAGGAAAACAGTGTGAGCCATTGAGGCCCCCTGATTCAGAGAGGCAGTGGGCATGGGCTTTCT
This sequence comes from Cuculus canorus, assembly GCF_017976375.1. Taxonomy (NCBI): domain Eukaryota; kingdom Metazoa; phylum Chordata; class Aves; order Cuculiformes; family Cuculidae; genus Cuculus; species Cuculus canorus. The sequence continues at coordinate 13,499,080 of NC_071416.1, forward strand.
CAACTTGGTCTTCTTTTAGGGCTGCAAAGCATCACTGGTTCTGCTATACTAAGAGTTTGTCATCATAAAGAGGAACAGGAGTGTGGATTATAGGATTTGTCCTGTGAGGAGTAAGAAACAGGAAACAGTAGGTTTATACATACTTCTTTTTTCCATGTCGGCTGACAAGCAATGTAAGGTCTCTTTTGTAAACTTGCTAACTTATTTTGATCTTGCTTTGTAAAGGGAATCAGGGCATCTTTGCGTATATTTAATCTGAAAAGGAAATAAAGTTGTTAAAATTTCTCAAATATTTAAAAAATGTTTATTGCTACTTATTTCATTATATTAAACCAAAATAAAGCATGAAAAGAATAATGGATTTAAGCATCAGTTGTCTTTCTGTGCATTTCTTGTCTGTGAAACAGAACAATACTCCGGTTTCTTTGCGGATATAACTAACCTCTCTAGATCAGATGGAAGGAGACCAAGCCACTTTATAGATGGAACGGTGAGATGATGGGCCTCAAAAGACATTGACTAAAATAAGAAAGGTCAACTGTAATATTCAGTGACTTTTAGTTTAAATTATTTGAGATATGTGCCCTGTCAGGTCATGGTCATATTTTATTACAAAGATAATTAGGTATTTTCACTATCAGAACGCTATAGGAGAAAGTCAAGCAAGTGAAGCTTACCATATCCTCTTTTCAGAAACCATTCCTTTGCTAAGACTCACGCCCTTCAGCCTAGGACAAATTCTAGACTAATCCAGTTCAGGCTGGTCTAGTCTGAACAGTTTTGGTCTGATTGCCAAGAAAAAAGAATTGAGCTGGGAGGAGCAATGACAATTTTGTCTGGAAATTTCTGGTATTTTCTGCTGGAAAGTACCGCATAGATAACAAAAGTAGCCCAAACACAGGTTCATCTCATCCAGTATCATGGCTACAATAAATACCTTAGGGAAGTGTAAAAACAAATAAGCAATTACCGATACTTCTCAGAATACTCCCCCTGCTCCCAACACTTGCGACTTCAACTTTCTGAGCCACAAGTGGTGGTGGTATAATACTTGATTTTGTTAGGTCGCTTTTAGAATCCATGAAAACATTTGTCACCTACAGCACCCTGCAGCAAAGTATCACAGTCAAATGGCATGTTGTATAAAGGAATACTTCCATTGTTTGTAATGAACTTGACACATTCCAGTTTCATCGATACACTTGTTGCTCTGCAATTGCACAAAATAAACTTTCAAAGGAACCTGACAATTTAATTTAATCCTGGAAGATGGTGCTATGTAAGTTTAAACACCTTTGTAGGAAACCTGAAAGATCACCTGAAAACTTGGGAATTCTGTCTCCCTGGATGTCTTTGAGGCATGTGTTATGACATACATTTGAACTCTGACATCATTGATGTCTGACAGTTTTCTGAAGTGTTTTTGGTTTTGCTTTGGGTGTTATTTCTCCATTACTCTGCTGAACAGTTCACCCATCTGCTCCTGCCCTCTGCCTTCACCTTAGTCTGCCTCTCTTCCATATAACCTTTGCCTCTTCTTGCATAATGTTCCACACTGACACATATCCATAAACAAATTCTCACCCCAAACCAAAATCTTTACCAACACAACATGATTTTGTGGAGAATGACCCATCTCACAAGTTATGGCCTCCCAAGGTCCCTCCAGCCTTCATTTCTCTTCCAAGACAGATACAAAGCAAAATGGAGAACGCTTTTCTATTTGACTTCATGAAAACTGCCTGTGCAGCAGGGAAAAACTGAAAAATACTTAAATGAAACACTTGTCATTGTTATTCAGTTTGTTGCAGGAAGAAGCCATTCCTGCAGATACACAAGGCCTAAAAAACTGTGTCTTTGTGTTGAAACAAACTGATAAAAGGACTAACCATTCCAACAAGGGCTGTAACATCTCATACGTTCCAGCTTCCAGGCTCGGCTACAGAATAATGTATTTGAAGTGGAAAATTTATACTTACCAGAGATCCATATTTGTAGATGCACATTATTTCTACACCTAGGTTGTAGAATACCAAATGTCAAATGTCTGTTTATCTGCACACTGGGCACACTTAAAAAGACTACATTACTAGTTCGGTTTTATAGCATAACAGTTATGGCTTTATGATCAGTGAGGCTCTTCAATGTTTACAATTATTTTTAGAGTATGTAAAAATAATCAGAATTTGAGCATAGTATGTCACCTTCATATGGTTCAATATTTCACACTATCTGTGCAAAATCATTTCAAAACCAAGGATAATCAGCTCTTTTTACACATTGTCCAACATCTATCATGAAAAGTGTCTTTCTTTATCCTGTGTAATCCATATCTATTAATACCAAAGCTTTGAGCAGCTGCTTCTCATTTTGCAGTAACCTCCCCAGTTTTAGGTTGTATCAGTATAGATACGTAAGAGATTTTCTACATTTTGTGAGTGTGAATTCAGGTTCTGAATTCGGACAGAAGCAATCACACTCACATATGTGAATGAGGGAAATTTCAGACTGCTGCTGGTATAATAGAATAGCACATCCAGAATGTAATGGACTTGTTTAAGAATAGCTGTATTCCTTCTTGCATCAGACTTGTAGTTTCTAGCTGTCACTCCTGTAAACTTTTGATATGAGTGCTTAATTATAAGCGTACGTGAACTACTTGAAAAACAATAAAAGACTCACTTTGTTCAAAAATGCTATTGTCTTCATGTCTGTCTGGCCTAAGGATCATAATGGATTTTTAATTTTTGCAAACTAAGCAATGTTTACAAAAGTTCCTGTTATTTCCTTGTGTTTTACAAAAGGAATAGTATAGCCAATGGAATTCTTGGCAGAGCAACATTTCCAACACTATTGAACTCTGTAAAGATATAGCTAGGACCTCCTATGACTTTTACAAGTGTTCAAGTGCCTAACACACATAAAAATCAGTGGAATCATGCAACGGATCATAAAATTCCGTTGTCCTTATCTTAATTTCTAGGCCCACAGGTACTTTCAAAATCTAGCTCTATTCTGAGCTATGAATTCTGTAAATTTTATTTCTTTGGGGTTTTTTAGGTGTAAAGTAAGATTCTTATTAATACTTCAAAGCACAACAAATCATCACAGAGGGTATACTATAGCTATGTATAGGTATATAGCTCTACCATATACTCAGTGGGGATGTAAAGCCAGAAGAGATGTTTTAGTGAAACTGCTGTACTCTAGATACATTCTACATAAATGAGAAACCTTCTGATTGTGTTGGATCTCTATGCTCTGAGTGTCTTCCCACAGAAGTGAGAAAAGGCATTCCACATAAATTTTGCTTTCCTTTCATGCCATTGAAACTTTAAGAGATTTACCATGTGGATCTGCATCCATAAGGGTGAAAATAGGAATTTGAAAGGTATCCCACAGCTTTCTGACCAAAAGTCTTGTATTGAGATCTGGTACACCTTTTCCCTAAGGAAATAAAATAAAAGCAGACTGTTTTTTAAATTGATTAAAACAACATCTGGCTACATTGGTGTTTATATTTGTCATTTAAAAGCAACCAACCAAACAAAATGCTGGCAGAAATATTTCTCCAGTAGTTATTTTGCAGAGGAAGTTGTATACTCCTTTTTTGGCTCTCTGAGAAGGGAAAGAGAAATGGGCTGGGGAGCAGCCTAGCAGAATTCCTGGATTGCAGGCACTGTAGATGTGTCTTACATTCATCTATCGAAGAGTAAATTTGTAAGGTCTGGGAGCTGATGTATAGTTGTACGCTGCTGTCTGTATAAGGTGATGAAAAAAAGACTACTTTTTTCTTCTCAAAAATATCTATGGTGCTAATGAAACAAAATAAGTTCTGGCTGTGACTGACTATAACTGGACAGTGTGCTGCACAGCATAAATGCTTCTCTCTCTTAGCTATGAGAATATGTGTTTTCCTCATCACGGGCCCTATTTGTCCTAGGACAAGTACGCATATTCCATTTGCATATTTCTATTAAGTCTCCAGCTCTTTCAATCCAATCCAAAATCAACCAGTTCTGTTTCATTTAGGTTTATTTTATTCATTTAGGATCTTGAAGAACAAAAAGTTACTCAACAGTTAAGCCTTTTGGAGACTGAGTGGGACAGCTACTATGCAGCAGCACCTGAAGTTGATAAACTACTAAGCTCTAAGGAGATGTTTGGAGGAAACAAGTCTTTAGAATGTGTATTTTGTATTTCTACCAGGATAATTAAATGAAAAAAACCCTATTGTTAGACATGTTTCATATTAACTTTAATATGGTCATTTGATGAAGTTTGAGCACAACTACAATCCATTTAAATACTTACATCTAGCTAGATGATATGAAATGTAAGATACATACCGTAATCATTATGCATGGGGACAATCTATTGCAGAAGTCATCATCCAGGAGTCTTTGAAAAGTTGCATCTTTTTCTACAATTAACATAAATTTGGCATGTGAGATTAAATCTCTTCTGTTAAGGCTAGCTGAATGTAAACTGATCCATCACGCCGATCAATTAAAACTAAATGCTCTAAAATACCTGTTTTGGAGCCAAAAGCAGTGTTCATGACTCAATTTCAGAGCCAACAAGCAAAAAGAAAATTAGCAGAACTTTGTTTAACTTGGAATACTCTTTGTTTTCACTTTACTTTTTTAGTCTAAAATGAGAGTTCTTGCTCAAAGGATACTTTTAATTCCTTGAACATTAGATGGCACAGTGACTGCCTAGAACAACAAAAATTAGATTAATCATTTTAAATAGAGAAAATGATATATTTTAAAATAACAACATTAGGTAATGAAGAACACAATTACATCTTGAAACAACCATCTCCTATATAGAAGATCAATCTTGACATTTTCACCTCTTTATGAGCATATTCAACCATTCACATCCTGCTCTATTTTATGGTTGTGTAGGAGTCTTCCTGTTATAATAAGATACTTTTCAGAAGTGTTTGCACTGCTGTCATAGAAGACTGTTCATCATATGGGCATTACAGAAATAACAATATCCTGCCTAATTTTTTATCTGTCTTAGCCAGGAAAAAAAAGTTTGCTTGATGGGAAGATTACAAATTTAATACAGGCTTAAAACATTTAATTATTCTTTTTGGAAGATCATTAAATCCTTTCTTTTATTAACCTGCCACCTGATTTTATAGCTATTTTTGAGCAACAATTTTAGACATAGTAATGTTTACATCTCACATTAGGATTGGCTCAGTCTGGTAAGCATATGGATGAGAAAACAGGAACAGGAGGAAAAACTTGGCAATGAGTATGTATGTATGTATTGAAGTGTGTGGTCTGTTTCTACTTCTCACTGCTAGATCACCTCCTATGCCAGGGTGGAACAACCCAACAAATAAAAATATGAAGAGATGTAGAAGAGCATTAATAACAGGGATCCTTATACTCTGCTTAAACCCAAAGTATAATAGGCAGCTAAGGTTATCTTTCCATTTTGAAACCCTATGAGTATGTTAACTCATGCTGTAAGGCTTGTTCTCTTACTCTGCCAGAAATCAATCTATTGTGACAGAAGCAGAGTGTGTTCAGAGTGCTCAGGATTTTTTGATTCAGAGCACTTATTTGACAGAACATTGTAATATAAAGCCTAAGATACACAGTAGAAATGCTGCCTTCTGCAAGGCTCCTGTGCTAGAAGGAGGTTCTATAAACCATATCCAAAAGTGTGTGGTTCCTGGGGAGTATATAGCTGAGCTCCAGAACTGCACTGCAGTTGAGCGATACTTTTTATCTCTCTTTTTTTCACCTAGGTTGCAATATCTGTATTTGCTACAAGCACAGGTCTGTGTAATAAATATATACAGTAACCTGAGCTACAATAAGCCCAAGACATCATGCAAAGGTAGATGCTACGAATTACTGTTACTGTATTATGATACATACTGTTGCACTGCAAGTACAATTCACTTTTGTACCATCTTCTTCAGTGTAACTTAAATTCCCAGCTACAAAACCTCTAGTTGTAGACAGCTGAAAAAAAAGTAAGTTGTATTCAGTAAATTGGAAGGTACGTGCTGTTATGTTGCTATATTGCAGAAGCAAAACAAGCAACTTCTGAAGAGAATTCTGATCACTAATGAACCATTATTGACTGCCATCGACCTTTTATACTCTAAGAAATGTTGTTGTCACTGTGGGTATAAAGGTATACTTAAAATAAATTATGTCAACTACATTTAAAGATACAAAGGAATTCTTGAAGGTCATGAGATAGGAGTAAATAATTTGAAAGGTTGTTACATCTCTGACTTACTTTACATTTTCAGGTGACCCCCCAAGTTAGCAAATCATCTGTGTGTGAATTGCTACAGAGTTGTCTTTCACTCTGAAGTTTAAGCACTGCCTTCAATAAAAAATAGGAAAAGGCCCTGTGACTTTAGCTGGCAATTTGTCCCAAAGTTTTCAGAGCAAGCAAATTCTATGAATTTTCTCTGAAGAAAGAAACCTTTCAATGGCTATGATAAAACCTAATTAGGTTTCGTTTACCCAAGTGACACTTTTTATTTTAACTACACATTTCCTACTGATAGCTTTTCTTGGTATTTAAGCTTTCAGTTCAATCTATAGGATTTGGAAGTAATGATAAAAACATTTATAATAGGCCACTTACTATGTGTAGACTTCTCCGAGGTATCTTAAGCATGCAAGAAATGTCATTGATTATATTGTCCACAACAGTTTGGCTACCAAAGAGTAGTGTATCTGAATAATATATATCTCTATCAAGACAAAATATTGTATTTTTAATTATAATACTGAAACAGCTGTAGACTCATCAGAATTTTATAGAGGGCATGGATAATCTGATCAATCTAAAGCATTTTATGAACAGGAATCCATTATCCTATAAGTTTGCGTCCTACAGGCTATTTTTCACAAAAGTGTGCTTAAAATACAACTCTATTTGAAATGACATAAATTAGCATATTACCTTTTAGTTGCATAAGTATTGCTCTGCACCATCTTATAGATCATAGATAATAGTTTGAGTATCAGAGCTGGAAAGATACATTTAAAAAATATGTTATGTATTTTCAAAAACGCATATACAATTATTTGTCTTTATATTGACATGTATTGGTGTCTTATAAAATAAAACTTCGAAAACTGTATTTTAATGTGCTGTGAAAATAACTGTACTAATTAACAGATTCAATAATTTCTAGCATATTTAGAAAAAATATTGAGCTAAGTGAGGGAATGTATGCCTTGTTGTGCAGGCCAAGAAATTAAATGACCGAGTCGGAAAGAGAAATTAGAATATTGTCCATATTCCAAAATTCCTTTACTAGTTTGCTTTTTGAAGAAGGGTGATGTTTTTACATTCAGACTTTCTGAATATTCCTCCAGCTGATATTCATTCAGGAAGTGTAGAAACTGTAAGAACGCTGTATTAATTTCACTGTCACTCACTGTAATTTAATAGAGAAAAGCTGAAGGGTTGGTCATAATATCAGGTTATATTAGCGATATACTTGTAAATCACAGTGCACAGTACTTTTTTATGGTCTGGGTTTTTTGGGTTTGGTTTGGGTTTTTTGAGGGGAGGGGTGGGTCGTTGTTTGTTGTTTTGGTTTTTTTTAAGCAAAGTTTTGAACTAAAATACAAGAGAAAATAAGAATTCTGTTGTTGTAATTTTTTAACTTACCAAATTTGTGTGCTGATCTAGGGCAGTCACTTCTGATCTGTTTTGTAGTACTATGTGGTACCATCTGTAGACCTATAGAATCTTTAAACCTGATATAGTGCAAACAAATGCAATAAAACTGTAAACTTATTAAGTATATATAAATTGTCCTCTGCAAGGTAATTCAGACTCAGATCCTTTTCCTATAATCAAACATGCTAGTGCTATTTTCAGACTCAGTACAGAAACCGTCAACTTAGGTGGAGTATTACTATTTAGCATAAAAACAGAGGAACAACTTACACAGGAAAAAATCTGACTCATTATTGGAACACAAATCAAGTCTGACACAGTGAGTTTCTGACACAGAATCCATGTAAATATGTCATTATTTCATATTACGATAATTTTATCTGTGCCCTTAAATTAGTCTTAGAATAACTCAATTATATTCCATAATTAACTTCTGAAAACAAAAATATGGCCCATTCTATTCTCTAAACAATCGTTCAAACTAATTGAGCTCCACCACTTAATATTTCACCATTTCATGTCTGACGGTGCACATTTCACCAAAATAATCTGTTATTTTCTTAATGACACTTAGTTATTTTTATTAACATTATTTTTGTGTCTTTTTATGCCAGTTCTGTCTTTAAAGCATATTTTTATTATTATTTCAGAGTTCCATACGTCGTTTTTTAAATTATTGGTGGTAAAATGGCCATAATTTTATCTAAAACTACAGCATGTTTTTAAATCGCTTTGTGAAAGGTTTTGCTTCGTGCATCCTTTGGGTGGCAGAACACACCGCGGTGCACTCGTACAAAGAGACAGCAACGACAAACACAGCAGCGTAGCCTCTGCCTGACAGCTTTAAGGTAAACTCTCTCGCCTTTGTGCTGCAACATTTAAAAGAAATTTGGGGGTTTCACTGGCCTGCTCCCTACTTTGCACGGGAGAAATCTAAACTTTGCTGGATTGCTCTCTCAAGTTAAAAGATTGCTGTGTAGATTAGGTATGAAAAGGCTGCTAAAACCAGAAAAAAAATGCCCCATTGACTGTATTTTCTTCCATTATTATATTCTGGCATTCTGTTTTTTATTTTTTTTCATCTATTTTTTTTTTTTTATTTTAATCTTCCTAAACTGCTGTATTAAAGTGGGATATAGGTCACTATTCAACGGAAATACATATCTGAGATTACATTTCTCCGCCATAAATAATAGTTCAGCTTTTTAAACAGTGATTGATGAATCTTAGAGACGTTAACTTGTTCTAATTTGAATGTTTCTTTCCCCCTATGTGTTCTGATAGCAAAAAAAAACCCCTCACATTTGTTTTTCTAGCCTGGAATACCACTTCCTCAAAGACTGCCAAAAAATTGCAAAACCTGGTTGTAGTATTTTTATTTTATAGACATATGAGTGAAACATTTTTGTCAAACTATCAAGACACAAACCATTAAATTCCCTGGAACATACAAGCCTTTCAGTTAACTGATTACCTTCGGGCCTCTCAGGTTTTTTGATTGACAGGAATTTATTGTTCTCATTAAGTGACTATTCCACTAGAGTGTTACGGGTGGAAGGTTGCTATGCTTTCTCAATCCCAAATGTTTGTAGTGTCCACTTAGAAGCACCTCTGAAATCTTATCAATCTAAATATCCTTTAACCCACTGACAGCCAAAGCTATTATAGAGCAAGAAACAGATTTGTGTCCTCCTTTATCCTTTTGCTTCTGTGTTATAGAAAGCAAGTAATCTCACAGTTTCAGGTATTTTCAGTTTAAATGAGCTCCTTGGATAAAATAATGTAGCACAAGAAACTTCTAAAATCACTAAGTGTTTTATAAAGAAGGACAGGTTGTCTTTCCTCTGATCTTGTGGCATAAGATCTGAAATTTAGATAACATTAGAAACTTGTTTTGCTTTATTTGGCTGGTAACGAACTTAGAACACAGCAAGGAGGCAAGAAATACAACAGGAAGAAGTGAGATGCATCTTCTCTGAAGAACAAGAAGATAAGTTTTACACTGTCATTTTAAGGAATACTATATCATGCGGAAAAGCAGAGAAAAATAAAAGTGGAACCACAGAAAAGGCATCAGAGGATGAATTTGCAAGTAATTTCTTCCAGCCTAGAACAGTTTTTTTCACTCTGCCACAACTTATTATTTCTGGCTTCTTCTGCTTCCAGAAAATGATCATTTATAGGACCTCTCATTACTTTCTAATCACTATTATAGTAGTTTCACTTAGCTCATAAGCCTTACTTTTTATTTGTCCATTATTTTTTAAAGAAGTTGAGGAAAAAATTACTTATTGATTTTAGTGCTTATAGAATTGTGTAACATTAACTTTTTCGGGAGTTACACAATCAAATTTATATTAATATAAGGCAGAAGTTTGAAATGTATAATACTTACTCTATATTCTTCCAATCTGATCTGTCAGCCACTGTAAGAACAGGTGCTTTTTTTTGGGCCAAGCTTTTAAGTACGTCTTGAATAACATTTTCTATTGCTTCAAGAACTACAGAACTGAAACAAAGAAAATTAATTATACAGTTCGTATGATGAAATCTAGTTCTACTTTGAGTTTTGATCATCTGTTCTCATCCCTACAAAAATCATGTAATCCAAAAGTGCGTCAAGGACATACTTCTTTCAGAAATGTGGAAGAACTGTTTTGTTTTCTAAATTGATTTTATTCGGTTTCCCCCAAGTCTTTGACTTTCCATTCCAAATGCATGACTGAGGACACAAATAAAAGTACGCTTCTATTCAGTCCTGAAGCCATCAGATTTTTCACCAGCTGAACTTTTAGACCTACGGGCTGGTTTGCAACTTATGATTAATGTTTTACTATAAATGATGTAATATTGGCTTTGGCTACGATTTGGGCTAAAGTCGCTTTTAAATGCTGTAAATTTAAAAAATGTTCAAGTATACAAATATTTCCTGTTGTACCATTGCATGTTAACCTTTTGATCTGCTGCCCTGAACAAACTGTTAAGGGGTTTAATTATCTGAAGGTTTAGTCTCAACAGATGCCCTGAGAAAAGAATAAAATCTGTATCTTTCACCTAAAAAGACAAAGTGACGTGCAGCAGATCCCTTACAGCAAAATTGCTTTGAGTGTTATGACAGATGCTTTTTATTTTCATAAGCAATCTGACTCCAACATTTCAGCTGTCCTTAAAATGAAAAGTGTACTGCATATCATCATAAGTTTATGTAGGAATTAAAAGAATAGACAAAACTTATTTGAGCTGAAAGTTTTATTAGCAAAGTCCAATTTTTGTCCTTAAGTAATATACTAAGAAATTGGCGATACCAGTGCACACCACACAAAACCAGTGATCTCATTGTTATAAAACCAGCAAGAATCATTTTTAAACCCTAGCTATGATTCTCCTTAGACAATAATGAAGTGTCACGAAAGCTTTTTTCTATCAGCTGGATGTTTTTCTTCCATTTTGTAGCTCAGCTTCCACTTACTCCTCATTCTGTTGAGATTAGATTATAATTTTTGAAAGCAATTTCAGGAAAGTATTAACCTGTTATTTTAAAATGTTATTTGTAATAATATTTGTTTTAAAAAAGCCCTACTTGTGTTACTAACATTTTTGTCCAATAATATTAAGCCATTCAATAAACACACTGAAAGATTTTTTTCTGGTTTTCAGATGAATAATCTTGGACGCAGAGAGACTAATGGCTTTCCAAAGGTGAAAGAGTGAAGCATTTCCATTGCTGATAATATACAAGAAAGCCAGGTCATGCTGCCAATACATAAACTAATTTTCTACTGTACAATAGTTTCATAATCAAGTCCAAGATTCCCTAACTTTCAGACTCAAAGTCTCTTCCTCCTCATTAAAATCCTACATCTCACTGCCATATCCAAACCAGAAATTCTATTAAGCACAGAGGAAGTGGTTGGATGGTGAGCTAAAACACAGCAAGTAGTAAGAGTGAAATAGGTAAACATAGCTGACTATCGTGCACACCCCCAGCATAACAAAAATTGAAGTGTTGAAGACAATAAAAATACGTATGGGTAACTGGACGAAAGAACAAATAGGTAGACGGGAAATCTAAACCATGTCATTGCTTTGATGATTATAATTATTTTGCTTATTACTTTGGTCTGTCCACTGTAACTGTCTTAATATTCCGGGGTACTTTAAGTTTGCTGCAGAATTTGAAAATCCAAGTTCCTGTTCCAAGCCCAATTTCCTGGTTTAACGGACAACAGAAATTGTAAATGTGGCAAAATAGGAGGAAGAGGATAGCGATTTTGTCTTTGCACCCCCTGCTGATATTCTGTCGCCTTTCGCAGAGATGAACTGAATTTCAATAAGCAAACATACACTAGTGGCCAAGTACGCTTACTTAAAATTCACTCTGGTTTAGTTAACAGTGAAATCTGAGCAGAGAAGGGGTCGGCACTGTATATCTCACAGGGTTTTCCTGATCGTTTCTAACATGTTGCAGCACGAGTAGATTCTTGTTTCTGTTTAGCACAGGAAATTATTTTTCAAAATTTATAGCATAAAAGATTAATATTATAGCACCTTTAGCAAGCAAACATAAATACACAAGAGGAAGTGTTACAAATAAAAATCTGCAATGTAATAAACCAAGACACTCCAAACCCTAAAACCATACTTTGTGAAACCATGTGGTTCCCATACACTGCCACAAAGACTAAAAAATCTCCAATTATCGTTAATATTATTATCATCATTGCTGCTGCTACTACTACTATTACTACTACTATCATCATCTTTTTCTTTTTAAAATACTTCTAAGATGCTCCCAGACTTTTACAGTCTCTGAGGCTGATATTCTTACTGGAATTCCCTTTAAAAAAAAAAATGGTGAGTTTTTGTTACTGAAATTCAGTATTGGGGGGGTGTTTGTCACCACTTTGATTATTTCTGCTTGTACCTACAGATTTTTTGAGAGGTCTAAGGGAAGGGAGATGCCGTTTGTGCTGTAAAAGCCCTTTCTTCACCGTGTTTCTGTAGGGGAGTGCGTTTTTCACATTTGCACCAGCCCATTACATGCAATGGTGTACTACCTACTTGAAGTATGACCACAAAAAAAAAGAGTATAGGTGCTATTTTTCCCGTCTTTTACCTAGGGACGTGGCTGTCATGACCAGACAGACTTGTTTCCCTGAAGTTCGCCTCGCTCCCAGCTGGCACTTCAGTGCAACACACACCGTCGTCTTCCATGAAGGCTGGTGCAGACCAATCCAATTTCCCTGGAAGGGATGAATCCGTGTTAAAAAGAGGCAAAACACATTAGGAAAGATTAGAAAACACTCTTCTTCATGCTGGACTTAAAACTCATAATCTGAGGTCAAACTCTAAGGCCAGAGAAATTTCTGTAGAAAATTTCTGTAGAAACCAAAGGCAAAATTCTCCTGCCCTTGCTGGCGGATTGACCAAGGGCTCTTTGCACCCTTTGGAATGGGCAGGAACTGGCCTTGCCCTTCCTGATTGGCTGAGGGCTTTTCCCGCCCTTTCTGACTGGCTGAGGAATTTCCCGCCCTTTCTAACAGACCGGAACTGACCCTTCCATTCCTGACCGACCAAGGGCTTTCCCCACTATTTCTAATGGGCAGGACATGGCCCTGCCTTTCCTGACTGATTGAAGGCTTTTCCCGTTCTTCCTGATTGACCAGTGGCTTTTCCTCCTCTTCCTGACTGACCAATGCCTTTTCCCACCCTTCTTGACTGAACAGTGGCTTTGCTGCTCTCTCTGACTGACCAATGGCCTTTCCCATTCTTCCCGACTGACCAACGGCTTTTCCTATTCTTCCTAACTGACCCATGGCTTTTCCCGCCCTTCCTGACTGGCTGAAGGCTTTTCCCACTCCTTCTGACTGACCAAGGGCTCTTCCCGCCCTTTTTAATGAGCAGGAGATGGCCCTGCCCTTCCTGACTGATTGATGGCTTTTCCCAATGAACTGATCAATGTTTTTTCCCCGTTCTTTCTGACTGACCAATGCCGTTTCCTGTTCTTCCTGACTGACCAATGGCTTTTTCTCCTTTTTGTGACTGACCAAGGGCTTTTCCCATCCTTTCCAATAGTCAGGAGCTGGCCCTGCCCTTCCTGACTGACCAATGGCTTTTCCTGCTCTTGCTAACAGGCAGGAAATGGCCCTGCCCACCCTAACCTTGTTTTACCTTCCCTGAGTGACCACATCCTCTGCTGCGAACTGACCCCCAAAACTGTCTCTGGAGCTACTATGCAGCTGAGAGATCTCTGCTGAGCAGATATTTAAGCACAAACTTCACAGTACTCAGATCTTAGGGTCACTGGAATAAATCCATCCAACATGGCCAAATGGCTCATAAATACTTTCCTCATTCTTAAGGAAAAAACAGCAATTGCTTTCTTCCCTCAATGTCAAATGTCTTTCCCTGACTGTTCTCAGCGGCTGGAAAAAAGCCAAAAAAAGCTGAAAGCTCCAGTGCAACTCCAAGTGTTGAAAAATCAATCTCCTTCCCCCAAATGGAATTCAACTTCTATTGAGATTAAATATTCAATGCTATTTTTATAATTTGTCTTCAGTATTCAGAAGTTTTAGAACAGACTTAGGATATGTTTTCAAATGTTTCTCAAAACACTCTTAAAAACTAGCATTCTACACAAACAATAAAGCCCCAATTCTAAGAGTCATGAATCACCAGCTTCCAAGAGAGCCAAGATTTAAGAAAAAAATGCTAGATTTTGTAAGACTTACAGCTGAACAAAGACGTTTATGATTCATGTGGCATCTTCAGCCAGAGCACATCCTTAAAAATGGATGATACACATCCAGAAACAGAGTGCGAGTTTGAAAAGAAACCCCACGTGCATTTCGTACCTGTTGTCTTTAGGTGCTCACCTACTTCTACGAAAGATTCTGGTCTTCTCTTTCAGTTTAGTGGGGTTTGAGTGCAGAGATCAGAGCTCCTTCACTGGAAGCTCAATCATGGCAAAAAGCAAATCCTAGGAATTTAAACTGCTTTTACTTTTGCACTCATGATATGCCAAAGTATATGTTCAACTCCTAACTACATACTGGTCATTCCGAGAGTTTTAGCAGTAACTTAGGCGATAAATATCTTAAGGGCTTGTCCTTTCTAGAGAAAGTGTTTTAAAGCCCAGTGTTGATAACATCATGTTTTATGCACAGCAGTCAGTAACATTGGAAGCAGTGCTCTATCTAGCTTCTGCCAAGAGCATTTCTATGCGATGCTTAGACTTGTTGTTAGCAAATTAAATGATGTAGTGTTTAAAATCTTGGAGGCAGCTCGTTTCTCCTGCTGTTCCATTAGCTACTAACTCTGAACTTTTCTCCTCGTAAGAGGAAGCAGTCCAAATCCAGCTTGGGTAGGTATTTAAAAAATTCATGTATTGATTTATTCAAGGAAAACCTCAGGCTACAATGGTATAAACACAAGGTGCTTCAATTAACAGAGGCAAGCAAAAGAACGGGGAATTAATAAATAAAAATTTTCAGATCTTTCATCTTAAGTCATTGGCCTTTAGGCAACTTGAGATCACTCCGGAAATATTTATGTAAAATCTCTGTAGCTCTTTCCAACAATTCTACATCAAGATCGACAGATTTTTGTTTGATATAGAACTGACAAAATTATATCATGCCCTTAGCAACAGATTGCAAACAAAACTTTACACATCATCTTGCAAGGAGCTAATTTAATGACTTGTCTCTTCTTCACAGCAGCGAACAGCAGTGATAAAAAAGACCAACTCAAAATACTCAATTCCTACACCTGAGTTAAGAAAACAGATTGAAAACCAAGAAACAATAACAAAAATTTCCACACTTCAACCTTAATATTGCAAACATATGTGTAAATATATATAGGTATGTATAACCACATAAATCAGTATCCAGAATATGAATAGTAAATGAACTACAATCAACAGACAAACTAGCAAACTGACATCCTAAAGCAATCTCGAGTTATTTATTTCCCCTTTTAAAAATCTGCTTGCAAAAAGAAAAAAAAAAGGAAATAATTTAGGGACTGCATTTTCTTTTTATACATTGGAAGGAAAATCATTAGGAATACAAATAATGAACCATTATTAAATGTTAAGATGGAAAGAAAAATGTGAAAAAAAAGCAGCGTAACCACCACAGTTCTGTGTTTGTCTTGCTTCTGCAAAGGTTGTGCGGTAGAGGGCACCACAGATGGTAGAGAAAAAAAAAGATTGCTACTTTGAAGCTGTTAAATTCAACGCTATGATTTCATAATCCTTGATAATGTGATAATGAAACATGTTTTCCTTTAAAAGATAGCCTGTAACTAAATAGTTCTGTTAAGATTGTCTCCTATTATAAACATACACCCTCATCAGTATACTTCTGGAGGCAGATATGCTATGAAATTAGTCTGTATGATCTGCCTGATGCGTTTCAAAGTCTGTCTTGTAACTGCTGAGAAAACACCTGTCTGGCTAAAAAACTGTTGGTATCACTACATACCAGACAACAAAAGAGCTATAAAGAACAAACATTTGAATTTATCTTAGTGCCAAGATTTTAAACTGCTTGTTACTGATTCCTCACGTATAAATAACTGCATCAGTAGAAAAAATAATACATGAAATATGTAAACGCAAGTATGCTTTTCCCTTTATTTCACTGCATTCAAAAGGTTTTTCCTCCTTTCATATATAGCTAGGCTCTTACACTAAGTTTTTATGATTGCTACAGTATTTTTCAACAAATGTTTTGTCCTTAATTCTTTTAACGGTCTGGCAGGCACACCAGTGGATCCGATATGCTTATTTTCAATTAAATTCAAATAGCATGCAAAATCCAGTCTTTCACTCAAGCCAAAAAAAAGGGACATCTCTGTAAAAGGTAGCGATTCAGTGCAAGCAGAAGTATTTGGGTCAAATAGGAGTGTTAAGGAGATAGATGAAGGGTCAAAAACTAGAGCAAGAACAGGGAAAAAAGTTTCCACCAGCTTCTTGGGGACATGGCTACTGTGTTCCAGCAAGCTTCAATTTCTTTCTGAATTCCTTGGTTGTGATCTGGACAATCTTTGAAAAGACAAACATTTTGTGAGCCAACAGGTTTTAGTCAGGACAAAACGGGAGCCAGATCTGTCACCTGCCTGTTACATGAAAAGATACTGATCTGGGCTTTTTTTGTGAGCAAAGCCCAGAGAAATATGAGATTAAAAGTAATTCACTGCTAACAGATAACAACTTCAAATGGGATATCTCCTTCCAGCTAACATGGTTAGCTAAAAAGCTCACAAAACTAATACATGTTTTCAGTTTACCTAGCTCTGGAGTGAGAAATACCTGTAAAATATTTATTCTGTGGTGAGCCAAATCACCATAAGAGGAAGTGGGATTTTATTACCATCTCTTCTTTTTTGTGCTTTATCTTTCAGCCAGAAATAAACTCCAACAGGCCTTTCTTAAAAGTAACTTTCATCTAACCTCTATCAGGGTGGTTTTCAGATCCAACATTTTCTAAGGCTTTTAGGGGCAGTGATGTATTTTGGGTGGCAGAGCAAGACAACTACTTGAGACAAAGAAACAAAATAAAGTAAATAAAAGAATGCTTTTTCCCAATTTAGCATAAATGCCATGTGCACTCAAAAATAAAGCTGCAAACAGGCAGCATTACGTGACTGAACATTTTAAGACATAATTTTTATGTACTGAGAAGTTCGAGCTTGCCCAGTACCATCACAGACACTATTTCTCATTCCTAAACTAGTCTCACACTAAGATAAAGACACTCCTTCAGGCTGATTCTTCCTCTGTAGTTCCAGTTTCTGTATCAACTTCTCATACTTGCCGCGGATTTAGGACAAGGCACATACCCTGCCTGGAAAAGAAATAATCAGTTGTAGCAGCATCAAGTCTTAGAAAAGTTAGGAAAAAAAAGAGAATAGGATTTTATATGGGCATGTTAGGCATTCCATTACTTTTGTTATTCTTTTGAAGAGCACATTGTGGAGGAACATAGAGAAAATGTTTTGAAACATCCAAGTCTTCATGTATCACAGAATCATAGAATAGTTTGGGATGGAAGACACCTTTAAAGGTCATCCAGTCCAGCCGCCCTGCAATAAGCAGGGACATCTTCAACCAGATCAGGTTTCTCAGAGCCCTGTCCAACCTGACCTTCAATGTTTCCGAGGATGGGGCATCTTCCACTTCTCCAGGCAACCTGTTCCAGTGTTTCACTACCCTTACTGTAAAATATTTCTTCCTTATAACCAGTCTGAAACTCCTCTCATTTAGTTTAAAACCATTACCTCTTGTCCTATCACAACAGACCCTACTAAAAAGTTTGTTCCCATCTTTCTTGTAAGTCCCCTTTAAGGACTGAAAGGCTGGAATAAGGTCTCCCCAGAGCCTTCTCTTCCACAGGCTGAACAACCTCAGGTCTATCAGCCTGTCGTCACAGGAGAGGTGTTCTATCCCTCTGATCATTTTTGTGGCCCTCCTTTGGATCCACTCCAACAGGTTCATGTCTTTCTTGTATAGAGTATAACTGACTGCTGAAAATAAAACAAAGAGATTGTCTTGCTGTTGAAGAACCTGCAGGTTCTCTCACATACAAATAATAAATATAATTGTCTATATTACACACAAAATGTTAAACTCTCTCTCTGTTGTTGTCTTCTATATCAAAATCCCACGACAGCTGAATAATAAGAGATCAAGCAAATAGGTGGCACCACTCTGCACGTAATGACTATCTATTTCTAAGAGATACAAACAACTATCATTTGTCTTTTGCCCCATTTTTCATTGCTATTAATCGAAATCAAATTAAAATCTTGGCTGAAGTGCTCATAAAGCAGCTAAATAAATAATAAGGCTAGGGTGAATTACAACCAATTCCATTGATGCTCTTTGGGAACTTCCAGAAATCAGTTGCTCTTATTGTCCATATGGTAAGACTCTGACCAAATTCATTTGTCAACAGTGGTACGTTCTCAGGTAGGTACATGCCATACCAGAGAAGCAGTAATAATATCTAATGAATTCATTTGTAAATAGCTATATACTTGTAAAAATCCAAATCTGGTTTTAACTGAACAATGAATAAGCATGTTATTAGGAAAAATTCTGATTAAAAAAATGTGTTAAAGGGAAAATATGTTGAAACAAACAAATGGAAGACACTTGTGCTAAGACATAACTGGAAAGCAAGAATGTCTTCTGTTCCATGTTCACGTGACAGCTTGAAGACAGCTGTCTTGGAAACAGCTGCACCATTTCTTCTGGCTTTCAAAAGGTAAAATGTCTTGTTTACTTTCTGTTTTCCTTTTGTTGGCAAAATACTAGGAAGCATGAAAACTCAGGTGTGATTTTCTTCTTTAAACCCAAAAATGCCAGCTGGTGTACATTAAAAAGACTTGAGCCAAAATTTGTTCTTTCATTTATATGAATGCTACGCTGTGCTGTCATGGCCTCAGATTTATGCCAACAGGTAAAACACGGGATGGACTCTAGACCTTTGTTATTAGCTATTTAATAATGCCTGGGGAAAATTAAGTAAGAGGATGATGTAGGAGTCTATTCTGACACTGAGTACTGTGGGCCATATAAATAATAAAAAGGGTGGGGCAGTTGATTAGCAGACTTCTATTTCATTTTTTGGAAGCCTAGATTAAAATCAACTTTATGTCATCCTTTAAAATGTGTTTGGTGATTTTAATTAAGCTACCGATGTTAATTGGTCCACACCACAAAAATGCCAGGAGCACTGTGATGTAATTTTGGATAAAATTTGCTTTTGAAGGTCCTAAGGCTCAGTAAAAAGCATATCAAATAAAAAAATAGCATAGATTTCTTATCTTGGTTAGATCAGGGTTGTGTTTTTTTTTTCTGGAGGAGGAGAAAAAAAACCCATGATTCAAATATAAACATGAATCCAGCCCAAAATGTGTCTTACCAAGTTATTGTATAAGTATTTCTGGATGACGTGAGATTGTTAACTGGGCTTTCAGCGAAGACTTGTGTGTGCTGCCTTTCCAGGATACATTTGTAGTCCATTTAAACATTTTTCAAAGCCTTTCTTTATATTTACAGACCAGTCTTGCCTCCATATTCAGAACAAACTCAAATGTGTCAGCCCGATGTCACTGCTGTAAACGATCTTCTGTGTTTGGACATGGAGGAAAGTATGATGTTTTGCTCTGTTTTGTCTTGTTTCACTGCTGTTGGTGATGAAAGCTACCAACCATCTTGAGTCTGGCTTGATGGATCTTCTGGCAGGCAACTTTCTGTCCACTGGTTTAGGACTGGCCTTTAGAAGGTTCTGGACCAGAGGAATCACAAGTCCTGCAGCTAAAAATGTATACAGATCACAGCTACAAGGAGACGTTAATTAAATGTTTAGTTAATAAAACTATGGACTCTGTGCGCACAAATACAAACGTCTATAGTATAAAGCGCTCCCTGGCAGAACTTGTGTATTGATCCCAAAGGGAGCTCTGTGCTGAATTTGAGGCTTAGAGAATTGAATAAAACAAATTTATACTATTCTCTAAAGAGAAAATCTTCTGGCACAGACAGGAGTTCGGAGCTGTGGACTCTTTTCTATGCTGGAAGATTTACTGGAATTGCTATTGCAGAACAAGCTATTCTGCAACAACTACTGTCTGATCCATGACTTTCCAGACTAGAATAGCCACATAGGGAGCTATTATGGATAGTTTATTCAGACATATCTATTGCGGTCACTTTCCCTGCACAGGTAAATGCAGACTGTCCATGCATATCTGAATAAAGGAAAAAGCTTGGGTGGTTTTTTTCATGGAAGAATACTTTTTGTCTGATATATAACATGTGGCAAAATGGTAAAGAAGAAAGGGAACTTTCAGTCAGATCATGATGCAATTGATTAAGACCCTTTATTTAATTTACTAATATAGGATATATGATTATAATCTACTATGATTACTTACACGGTAAGAACATCTCTCCATCTGCAAGGCTATGTCCATTACAGGATGTTGCAGCGGCTTAACTGAATCACTTAAAAAAAAAAATCTAATTAAGTCAGTGCAAAAAATATAAATGAAATTACTTGCTGTAGTCTATGATTGACAGATCTCACATGTCAGTCATCAGCCTTCTGATAACATCATACATATTTTTAGAAAGAAATATAAAACAGTTCCATGCCTCTGCAAAAGCCATGCTCTTTTGGTGTTAGCACATTAATTTCAATAAACCATAAATGAACAATAAATAGCCACTTGCTGTCAGCAGTACCGTTCCAAGGGTAAGAATTCCTTCGTGCCTTAGGCACAGGTGGATGACAGGTGGATCTAGCACTTGTTACCAGAAAGAGAGTTCGTTTTGGAAAATCTGATGAAGTGTTAATTTATGATTTCAATATTTTTCTGCATGTTCTCTGCTCTGTAACATTAAAGGGTCTCTTATGTATTGTGCTGGAATGCTTCCATGTTCGGATCCACTCACAAGGAGTTTTGAGTGCCAGGAACACAAGATTGGAACCCTAACATGTCAAGGAGCAGAAATAAAAAATAGCTGGTGTAGAAATGCCATTACTGAAGACACCATCATTCATTCATTAGTTCTAAGAAAACAGTATTTAAAGCTTTCTCTATAAAATTAAGCTGAAGCTCTAATTCTATGATACTTCATCAAAAGAAAAAGTAACGTGCTCATCAACCAATCCTGATTCTTATTTGGTTTGGAGAGCTGGATGAGATCATATCCTCAGCAAAATTATAGAATGCTAAGAAGCAAATCATGAGAGCCAATTCCTAACTCTCATTTTAACGAGAAAGTGCCTCAAATTTGTGATGTAATGTAAGCAAAAAAGAGGTGTTGCTGAACAGCTGCTATTACAACATATTGGCTCTTCTCTCTTAAAGATTCAAGCAAGAGAGAATTGTTCTTTCAAGTTTTTAAAGTAAGTTAATTTTCTAGATATTTCAGCCATATTATGATGGCAAATACATCAAAATCTTCATTTTTACTTAAAATAACTTTAAAAATTATTCCATTAAAATAACTTAGTTCCTGTAAAACATGCTTATTCTAGACGGACTACATTTGCTGGAATGTAGATTTAGTTCCAGCAAATTGGATTCACCAAACAAATTATATCATGACATACAAGGAAAGTAGTAAGGAAAAACAAAATGTTGCCGCTCTGATATTTTCAAATTATTTTTGAAAGTCTATAGTTTTTCAAGGATTCTCGATTATAAAGATTTACTGCCTAAAATAAAAAATCATATATATACATTCATATATAAAATATACATCCATATACATTATATATTCTGGCAGAGAAAGACAAAACTTTTTGTAAAGCCATTTTTGCTAACAAAAAGCCCTAAACAGCTGCCATTGGAAAATAAAGATTCAGATTCACACAAACATATTATAATAGCAATAAATTGATAATTCGAATAATTCACAGAAGGAAAAGAATTACAAAACATCAGTTGTCTTGAAGAATCGAAATCTTTACAGCTTTGTGCATGTATTGGGATTACTGACACACTACTGAAATATAGGCACTTCAGGCCTGGCATTTGGAAGTAATTCTGACAGTTCTAAGAAGTGCTGGGCTGACGGTATGTTTCTGGGAATCACGGCTCTGCCCATGGGAGCTGATGGGAATCAGATTGTCCACTCATACTCACAGAACGAATGGCCACATGAACAATTTTGTAAACTTTCCTTGGGGAGAAAAAGGCTGTGGCAAAAGGATTCCTAGGGAGTCCTGGGAAAAAAAGAAATGAGGTTTCATTCTGGTGCAGCAATGCATTACAAGATTATTACCTAAACTCTTTCATGTCACTGTTACACTGGAAAGAACCAGAAGAGTGTCCAGTAGGAAGAAGATGATAAATAGAAGTTGGAAAGCCAAACTAGAAATCTCTCGGGCTGGAACTGGAAGAAGCAGGACAAAGAAAAGACAAAATAGGAGAACTCAGTTAAGTAAATAGGTGAAATAATGGAAGAAAACATTTATCTTTTTTTCTGTTGGAATGCATTTTGAAAAACTTGGGCATAACCTTCAAACTCACGAGACTGGAGGACTGAAAGATGACTGATTGCATGGTTTTCCTAACACCCTGCGCATCTCTCAGGAACTTGTTTTTCATTCACATTGCACAAGGAGACAGAGTACAGAGAGAAACCCAACACAACACAAACAAAAGAGGTCACTGTACTCGTATCAGATGGATTTAGTCATCAATAATGTAGAACTTAAAAAAAAATCATTTATATTATGCAAAAGCCAATATTTACAGGGATTCAAACTGATTTCCAGTCCTAGTAGGAAACAATCTCATTTCATAAATTAAATGGTGCCTGTTTTACAAGATAAGTTCTTGCAGAGTAGACAGTCATCATCCTCATTCATACCAATTTTCTGCTGTTATGGGGAAACAATCTTGATTTTTTTTTCCTGTGTCTTCTTGGCCTTCATTCAGTCTTCTGGTGGAGAGTTGAACTGAAGGTAAATTTTTACTTCGAAATTATTTTTCAGTGTTTTGTATGACACACTTGTAATAAATACATTAAACTGAGGTCAGTCATGCTAAAACACTATAATAAAAATACTTTCTGCTGAGTGTCTGAGAAATTATATTAACTGTTTTCAAGTTTTCACGATTATAAAATCCCCAAATGGACTTAAAATTTGAAAAACATTCCTGAGCAGTGCAAATGCATATTTTCATCATCATTTTAAAGAGAAAAAACTATTAGTTTTGCCAACTGACTTCCTAGGTAAGAACCTTGCCTACAAATGCAGTGAGGCAGATGGGTGCTAACGATATGTAAAGTTCATCTTTGCATTCCATTCATTCTCACATCATTATTGGCAAGATTAGTAATAGTGTATTTGCATTGATTTAGACTAGCTATTTATACTGGCTGTTTATACTAGCTAGTCCCGAGGGCACAGATACGGAAGTTATTCATCCATGGAAAAATCTGCCATACTCTCCTTTTTTCTGGTCATGCCACTATCTACATTGTAATAGAGCAATGGAATTTGCGTCACTGGAGCATCCTGCACAGAAGTCAACTTCTCTAAAGCCAAGTGTAGTGGAAAATCACAACTTTGTTAATAGTTGAGGGAACTGACCTAAAGATGACAACGACTAAAAGGCTGAAGTTCTTAAACGCCGTCTTGTACAGGTACAACACTCTCCCAGACATCTGTGCGTCCCAGCACAATTTGACAAAGAAAAGGGCAGTCGGCAGTGGTGGAGCCAAGCAGGGACTTGGACATCATCAAACAGGTGGGGCTGGTTGTACTGCACAGTTTTGGCTCCCCAATTCAAAAGCAGTGTGGAGAATCTAAAGAAGGTTCAGCAGGGGGAAACTGAGATGCTCGGAGCCAAGAGCACATGACCTAAATAGAGAAATTGAAGCTGCTGGGCTTGCTTATCCTCGTGGAAGAGGCCAAGGACTGATCTCTGCCTGAACAGTAGTTAACAGAGATGATAGCCAAGCTCTTCTCGGTAGGTAGCGTCATACAACAAAACAGGGAGCAATGGCCATAAATTACAGCATGGGAAGTTCAGTTGAAAATTAGGCAAAAGTGTTACTCATTTTTCAGACATTCTTTGAAAAACAAAGCCAAAAGAACAACGACAAACCCAACACCCCAGTATGACTACAATTGAAAACCCAATATAAAAATGCCATCCTCTGTTTTACTGTTTCAGATATTGTCTACTTTCGATATTGCACATATTTTATCACACATATGTTACATACATATGCTACATATGTTACCTGTATAATTTTTGTTTAAAATTCCTGGTACGAAATTAGTAGTTGAGAAAATGCAATTTTTTTTTTTTTTTGGTGAGGAATGAAGTTTTTTGTACAAGCAAAACCCAGAAGTGTTTAATTTGCAATGTAATATTGACCATCATCTCCTTGAATAAAAAAATAGCTTTTTGTAATGAGTTCATTGAATTGTGTGGGCACCGTTGCATCACTTTGTCCAATGGGATAAAGAAAAAAGTTGGAAAGAAAAGAAAAACTATGGAAAAGAAACTGCAAACATCCACTGTCCCAAACAACATAAGGATGCTAATTAACCAGCAGCAGTTACTTGAATAATCAAGACAGGTTATTTCTCACACTTATTACAGCCAATTTCAGGTATTTATTACATCAGCTGTGATATTTATCTATTCATCTGTTTAGAATACCACACTGGAACATGTGTATTAGAGTAAAGGGGTTAATTTTGATCATTTAAACTGCAGATATTCTATTTAAGGCACTTTGTGACACCAACAAGTTTCCACATTTCCCTTGGGATTTTAAATCTACTAGCGCTCTTCAGATGGCTTCTACTGCTTCTCAAACCCAGTCCCAACCATTCAGATTTTCAGTACCCAGTGAGAAAATTGATTTAGTTTCCTTTTTGCTTTTCAGTTTCCACAGATCAGTGCTTAATATTTTTAATACAAACTCTCTCTTTGAGAAACACAGAATTTCTATTTACATCATGGGTGACATAACTATCTCCACAATGTTAAAACCTGAGACGTGTACTTGCCTACACGCTAACCACAGCCTTCTGACCATTTGGTTGCTGTCTTTACAGAATGGTTGCAATGATAAAGATGATGGCTGGAAGCATATAGGTATATAATTAATGATTTATGCTCTATCAGATCAACCAGTGTTTGAAACATTTTTTTTTTTTGTTTGTTTTGAAAGTCACCCATGAGAGTCCACCCCCGTTATAGTGACTTCACCAGCTAGAATCCGATTTAATAATGTCTCTGTGCTTCAACATATTGCTGAAAGGTCTCACGGATTGCCACATACTCTTGATGAGAAGAGCTTTTATATGAACTTCTTAGAGCAGCTGGGAACAAAATATAAGAAATATCTACTATGCTTCCCAGGATTGTTTTAAGAGATGGAGAAGTAGGAGGAGAGCAAACACCACAACACTTTGTAGTCCTGTTTGACAGCTAAGGGATAAATTGCCTCTTGCCTTATATTATTAATGAAAGGCATATGACATATTATACTTGTTAATCCAACGTCCACCTACCCGAATATTCTGCTTCATGAGAAGAGTATAAGAAAAGCATCTAGATATGCTTTCTCAGCATAGCCTCCCAGTCTGCTTCTGTTTATGAGTCAAGAACTTCTGCAACCAGAACTACTCTCAAGAATGCATCTCACTGAACTTGCTATCTGCTATTTAGTTATGACTCCCCTTACTGAGTTGAACAAGACAGCGAGTGATTAGCCTATGTCCACCTTTCCCACGTTAGTCAGTTGAGATGTTTTATTATTTTATTTTATTCTTAACATATCTGTACTCTGCTCCCTCTGACTCCTGTTGTCATGGATTAGAGAAGGGAAAAAAAAAAAAAAGAAAAAAGAGAAAAAAATAGAAAAAAAAGAGAAAAAAAAAAAGTGCAGAGAAAAACCACAGACAAAACAATTTAGGAGGCTGAGCCAAGGAGAAGGGGACACGGCAAAAGCAGGAAAATAGGCTGTGAACAAACACAGAGGGAGGAGAGTAGAAATCCCTAAGTGACAAGAACAGGTGACAATTCCAGGCAAGACCCTCTGTCTTGTTTTCAGTGATACAGATAATGAGATTCAGAAGGAATTTTGGCCATCTGTACTTGGCTGGAAGCTACACACTCCCACTATTCCTTCCTACCCCCATGCATGTCAGCTCTGCAATCAAATGAAAAAATCAGTTTTTAAATTCCTTAACATTTGAGCATACGTAGGCAGGTTTTACCTCCCTTATACTCCCTGCAGTCCCACTGATATTTCAGCCCATTGGAATCTGAGATCATAGTTTGGCTCCAAGGAAATTCAATGTACAGAAGCACATTAAGGAGATATATCAGCTTTTCTCACCACTTGAGGGAACTTTTTTGCCCTAGCTTGAAAAAGAAATTGGGTGTGATTAAGATAAAATAGATTATGGAGAATTTGATATAGGTGTAAATGCCTCCAGATCTTGAATCAATGGGGAAGCAGTGGAACAGGTTTGGGCAGCCTACAGGTTGATGACCTGTTCTGATATAACCTGGCTGGACTATAGAAGTCATTCAATATCCATCCTCCTTGCCGTTTCTCATGGCCAGCTAGGTACATGGAGCACAGATTCCTGATTTTATTAGACTTCGACTTGCTACTCTCATTCAGGTTATTGTGTTAGGATATAAGAAAGTAATCTGAAAGGAATATTGAAGCTTTATAGATATATAAAATCTCCAGATTGGGATGGAGAGGAGGAAACTGTAGGAAATATTGGCTAGCAGTCCTACCGTATGCATAGACATGAAATCTTGGCTGCCCACTGTATGAGCTAAAATGTTGGATAGTAACAGTGCTCCAGAAAAGATTGAACCCTGGGGCTTACTGCTAGGCAATGATGGATTTAATTAGCAGGGTGTGTCTGGAGGGAATGAAGGAGATTCTTCTCAGGACATGCCCACACTTGAAACTGTGTGGGTTTTATGCATCTCTGTTAAACGATCTGAAAACACTATTGTATGATCAATGCACACATACCTCCTCACAATGCTGTCCTGCACATAAGATAGTCTTATTTTCTGTCACTGCAGTTCTTCACGCAATAACAACATACTCTTTATGAGCAGAGTTTAATTTCTCATCTGGTTCAAACACCTTTAGTGAACCATTTCACACCTTTTCAGTTCACAAACAGAATAAAAACTGGCAGATTAGTGTGCAACTGAAGTAAAAGTACCCAGTGAAAATGCTAATGCTAAGGTTTTGCGTCTGATCAGCAGTCTACATTAAATAGCACATTTCCATTTATGCAACAGAAGATTTTGTTAGTCAATAAAGCCATGCAATCTTAGAGGAAAGAATTAATCTTACATAATTGGAGTTTTGTTTCAGGAAATGAATTTATACTAAGAGATTCAGTCTCTTAATTGAAAAGATTAAGTGTGTTTGCATTCCATTAGCAGTTTTATTTGTTCTTTAATTTGCAGGAGTCCATACTAGGAAATAATTTAACAAAAATGCTAAGAGGAAAGGGATGCACATACAAGGTTTGTGCTCAGACAAGAAACAGAGTCTCTTGAGCGATGCTATTAATCGTGACTGGTAAAGAATTCAGAAAAAATCTCTGAACATTTACATATTAGTTGTTCTGTCTGTAAAATGGAAATCGAGCACCTGGTTATCTCACATAACTGCTGTTAGCGCGGGTCTCCATTGAACGTGCAGTTGGTAAGTGCACTTCTAGTATTACGAATGTAACAAAATCAAAGAAAGCAGGATAAGATTTCATGGGTGGGAAACATGGCCTGAACAAGAGCCTTTTTCAAATGTCTTTCTCTCCTAACAAAAGATGAGGAAATTACTAGTAAATGCATTAAATTTTATTAGATGTTAAAAAAAAAAAAGAAAGAAAAGAAAGAAAAAAAAGCTGCCATCTCTATATTCTTCCAAGTGGAGAAAACCAGCACTGAGCTGTACAGTACTCAAAAATTTTTGTATATTGACAGTGATCCTGTATCAAGCTTGTGTCCCACTGTGGGAATTTCGTTCGCAAAAGAACTGCAGGGATTGTTCTGCAAAGAGCATCTAAAGCCTATGGACCCCCCTGCTTTCCCAGGAACTCTTGCTGCTTAGCTTACTCTTTCTGGCTGTGATGTTTGAAAAGAGTTCACAGAGGAGCAACAGGATCAGACTTCCCCGTCGCAACTTTTGTTGCAGAGAAAGAAAAGGGGTTGATCTGGTCCTCTAAAACCACTCCAAACTGAATTAGACCACAAAGAAACCCATATTACACACAAAGTGTACGCTCACCTTCCTAACTTCTGAAATTAAAATCTTTAAGGCTGCTACTTATAACCAAATATAGCCAAACACCTTTAAGACCTAATACGAGTGATACTGAAACTATCATTTGCTATGACTTAAACAAGTATTCCATAGGTCTGATTATAGCTTCCATTGAAAACTGATGTAAGGAATCTCCATCCATGGATGCACAGGAATACACACACATGCACATATTTCATCCAACTCACTGCTACCAGTTCCAGGTCACACTGATTAACACTCTTCACATAAACACACATTTTCTCATTTCAAACGTTAATGCCTGCTTAGTGCAAGGTGAAAGTCTATCCAACGATAGAATCCCTTAAGAGTGTTAATTAAACTGGACAATAATAATCCACTGGTGATTTATAGCGAGGTGGATTACTAGACCGTAGTGGTTGGTCTGATAGGCATTTATTGCCTACTTAACCATTTAAGTATAACAAAAAAAAATCATTGTGGTACAAAAGGTGATGAATGTTTCTGCTAAAACAGTCCATTAAGATGATTCATTAACATTACAAAGAGGTCTGCAGCCTGTGTGCCACTTGGAGCCTTTAAAAGTCTGGGAAAGTGAGAGGCATTACCATAGGAAATGCTTTATGCTAAATGTGCGCTGATAGAATCTGAAGTCCACTTTCTAAAGATAACATCACTTTTTACATTTTGCACTACAAGATCTAAGGATGCTTTGTACTTCTCAGTTCTTCAGCTAGAGAATGTATCTTCCTAACAGGAGAGGGCAGGAGGAGAGGAGTAATAAAAGTCACAATGCTCTGGCATACATTTGAGTCCCTCATACTTCCCTTTGAACTGATGTTACTGGAATGCTGAGTCGCTGGTTACACCACTGCAGAATGACATGGGACTCATGAGTTATAGTCACAACAGCTACAACTTTATTAAATGCACACCAAATAAAGCTAGTATAACGATCTTTTCAGGTCAAATAACAGCAGATTCCTGCTTCGTAACAGCAAGGCGCTATACCAGCTACAACCGATACACTCAATTGTAGAGGCGTTAAATCACCGTGTAAATGTATCCAAAACACCAAAATTAAGACCTCAATATTTTCCTAACAAATTATTCCTTGAGAAGTGGAACTAATTAAGCTTGATTCTTTATGGATTTATATCTCTTACACCTCTCTGTTGGAATAACTCCAGCTGTCCTCTACCATATCACAGTGCAATGCCTTCAGCCCCCCCTTCCCCTTCATCCTTCCAGACTCTCACCCTCACCCCCACCCCAGAACACGCAGCATTTCTCTGGGATGTACCCTACCATGCCTCCGTACCTCTCCCCTGGCTATCCCTTGACGTTTTTTGATTTGGCAGCTGAATACAGCAGTGCTTTCACCAAGGAATATCAGAGCAATGTGCAAATCCGTTGACTGGCTTGCTGTTGTCAAACACTAGGAATAATTGCCAGATTCTTCCTTGTTCCTCAATGGGAGCATTAATAAAGATTCCTTCCTCTACTTAGATGATAGTTCTTACAAAATAGTATCTCCAAAGATGCTATGTAACCTGTGACAAATGTGTCAGCGTATCGGAAACTGGGTCAGACAAATAATAAGATTGCGTAGGTAGCTTCCCTAGGGAACCAGACTAAGAGGCGTGATAAAATCTCTACTGACCAGAAGTCAGTAGAATCTTGTTTATACATTTCATCTAAAGTGGAGCATCACGCAGTACTTCCTAAATGACAGGAAGTCTGTATAGCACCTGTTCAGACTGCCTCTGTTACCTCAATGTGAGCTAGACCGGGTTCTAGGAGTAGAAAAAGAAACTTGCACCAGAGCTAATAAATTCTGCTTCTCAGTAGGTAATTACCCTATTTTATTTCTCTGTGGGTGAATTAGCACACCTATACCAAATCCTGGGCTGGAGATGTCTCAGATAGCTTTGCTGTCTCAGCATAGCATTCATTTTCACTTTTAGGCACTTTAATTGTTCAGAAATCAATCTTAGAAGCAAAACATTACAGAAACTGAATCTGAACAAGGGAATGGAGCCGAGAGGCACATGTGACATCAAACATAGCTACCCCTAGTATTGCTCAATATCATTTAACAAGCCACAATTAACGTCTGACGCAAAATATATTTCCATTTTGTTCTAGGAAAACACAGCACTGACTGCACATATAATTTGTAACAATGCTTTTATTACAAGGCATGCTGAACTAGATTGACTTCACCTACAGTAACGGGATAACTGTTTTCAAGTAGGGCCATTAAGCCAGTAATCACCTTTCCAATAACCAGCTGCAGAAATGGTAAACATCTCTAAGATAACCTATGTTGATTAATGAATTGAGAATGCTGAGGCTTGGACATAGTGAGCTGTTGAAATGCATGCTCTCCACCTCTAGATTTCCCTGGGACACTTGCAAGTCTCAGTTCTTCGCCAATAATGCCCAAGGGTGTACAGCACTAGGGAAGTGCATTTGCGGTAGGACCAGGGCTGGGTGCAAGACAGACAGCAGGGAGGAAGGAATATAAAATAGTGGGAGGTTGGCAGGAGCACAAGCTAAACCAGAAAGAGAGGCTGAACATGTGTGTCCAGTGGAGCTTGATGAGATTCAGAGCGGGATTGGGAACAAAGATGAAAGGACTGGATGGAAAGATCCCTGTTTGCAAAGCAGAGAAGAGCTGAAACTTCAACCAAATAAATTCTGGTTTTTTTCCTCCTATGTACTGAATTTAATTTAATTTCAGTATTAGCCGAGAAGCAGTATTAGCCGAGAAGCAGTCATCAACAGCTTTTTATGTTTTAGTCTACCTATTTCTTATGAAGTTCCCACAAATTTACATGCACAGCTTTTATCATCCCAGACATTAAACCTACAAATACACTGAAAGTAAGTGCCTCAGGTTTGTAGAATACAGAGGCAGCTCTCAGCTCAGAAAAGCTGGTTGGAGATTATTGGGCAAAGTGCTTTTCGCCATCAGAAAATGCCAACTTGCCAAAAATAATTATTTTAAAGTAATATATTGATTTCCATGGAAATATTCTTAGGCAGGTTCAGATACTTCCATGAGAAAAATCTGTTCTGAACGAGAATGGAGTAGAAATGTGGATTGTACTCTATTCACTCCCAAATTCAGAAGAATACCCAAATATATGATGTCACCCTACAAATGCAACAGAATAATTGCCTGTCTATTCTCTGTACAGATATTTTATTTTGTTTAAAGAAATAAAAATGAAAATCCATAGGCCAAAGAAATACTGAGTGGTGAAACAACCCAGTGACCAAGTCTCACCTATGAGGCACAGGACTCCACACAAACTCTTTTTGAAACCACTTCAGAGCCCAAATTTGAGTCTGACAAAAATAATGTTGAAAACATTATGTTAAATGTCTGCTCCAAATCCCATAAAGCACCACTTGGATATGGCCCAAGTAAATACCCTAGCCACTGGATGTTGGCTATTCTGGGATGTCTCATTCTTTCTATTCATGTTTTGTTTTTTAAATCATTCTGTGACAAATCTAAAACAAATGTCAAAACCGTTGATTTTTTTTATATACTAGTTTTTTTATTTTTTTTTTTTTTCTTTCTGGACAACTGTAATTCTCAGCGCACCACCCTTAACTCTTCGATTCATTTTTTCTTTTCTAACTTGATCCAAGTTGCTGGCCTTTAGAAGGGTGAGAGATATTTAGCTCTTGCATAGGAAAAAACAATTTGATCTGTGCATTGTTTATTGTCCCATATCCGTGATTTTTGAAGTGTGCTTCACAAGCATTTGGGGCCCATAAGCTGCTTTTACAGGGATCCAGAAAGGTATATAAGGCAGAGTGCTTTGATGTGATATAAAGAATTGCCTACCACTAAATTCTGGAAAACAGAAAAATTTGAAGATCAATGTATGTGTGTCCCACTGTTGCTAGTATAGGTAAAAACTTGCAATAAGATTTTATTCTCACTGCGATACGTAACTACTAACATTATGAATGTCGAAGACAATCATAAGATTGTTTGAAAGTGGTAAGAAGAACACTTTGACTTAGCAGATTTATGTACAATCAGATTCATCACTTTCAAGAGAAAGCGATTTTACATCAGTTCAAGTTAATGTAGAGTTCACGTTGTTACTTTTCCCTCACCTTCATCCCAATGTGATCATATGAAAACTAGAAAAAGAAGCTCTGACATGGTTATTCTTCATGATTAACAGCACATGTCTAATATGACCCCAAAACATGAGTTTCTTGTCAAAACATTAAATTAAGTCTAGTTACTATGGCATTAAACACAGTTAGAAATTAATTTGTTCATTTAAGTTGATAAATTTTAATTCCCATAAGCTTCTGTAGGTAGATTCAGAAAACAAGGTGTTTTTTTCAGCCTACCCACCTGGACTTCTCAACCAGAAAGTTCCTGAGGCAGTAAGTTTTAGTCAGATACAATTAGTCTTTTTTCAGAAATTTTCAGTAAAAGCGATCCTCAGCTGTGGATTTTTGAGGAAAGATGTGACAAAATTAATACACTACCTTTGTGGTATCAGATGACACAGTTACCATATTTAATCTTGAAAACTAGATATACCGCGCTCTGTACAACGCTTACATGCACGCAAAGAAGAGAAACAAAACTGCATTAATGGAAAACATTGGAGCGTGTTTATGGACCTCAGCTGCGCTGCCCTGAAAACAGTTGTTTTCACAAAAGGCCAGATCAAATCTTAGCTGCTCTTCCTCAGAGCTGTCCTTTAAGAGAAGCAGTTTCCCTGTCCCTAGAACAACACAGCTTGCAATGAAGAGAGGAATTAGTCTCTGCATTTTATTAGCTCCCTTGATGTCCAAACTGCTCTTCCATACATACCAAATATAGTAAACAGTAAATGCTCAGCTTATTTGTAAGCCTTGAGGCAAGAACAAAAACTTGCAAATCCTCTCAATTCATTTTGCACCCCCATTCCTTCCATTAGACTTGCTAACAGTATCTTTCACAACGATTCCTTTGTTTCTACTGGAAACCTTTTAAAGATCTCTTTGACATTTCTCCTTCTCTCAGTATCCTGTCACAGGGCATTAGACCTTCATCCTGCACTTACCCAAATCCTTCCTTTTTCCAAGACACACTGAAACTTCCATCCCATTCTCCTACAAAGGAAGGGTAGACTCTCTCCTTAACCAAAAAAACCCAAATGCCCAAAGCTACAAACTGCTGAGCTCTCCCCACAAGTGACAGAGAGCCCTTGGACCCCCAGCATTTCATGGAGACTTGAAAGTGTTCTGAATCTTGTAGGAGTTACTTTTCTCCATGATTTAGCCTTTACTCAGAATATGTGGTTCCCATCTTCTCCTTCCATGACCTCTTCCTATCCATTTCTGAATGCAGCAGTAGCCCACGCTGTAAGTTGGAAATACCCCTCATAAATTAGATACTAGAACACAAAATTCAGCTTCTTTCTGAAGAAATTGCCATTTCTACTTGCAAACAGTCAGTGTAATTCCCAAATCATTAAGGACTGCTGCTGCCTGGCCTATCATTGCTTCCTAATTACGTACAATGAAGATGCTCCCTAAATAGGTTTTTGTTGGAAGAGGAGGGTCTTCTGTGCTACTCTGCTGATGTACTCGAGACACCAAAATAGGGACAGAAATAATGAGGAAATGATTCATAATCTCCATAGCCCTCAACTGCGTGAGGACACACTGTCTTTGCTACACACGTGTACAGAGTGCCCCACAGAACGTCCTACAGTTACACACCTGGAAAAACAAGAGTTTGGTCCTCATTGGTTTCAGATTGTCACCCTATCTCCACTTCCTCTACAAACTAAGCAACTGAAACCTTTTCCCTGCTCAGAGTTTTCCCTCGCTCACGATAAATACACTTTATTCAAAAAGATGATTCTTAGCCTCAAAACACATGCGAGGATCTTACTAGAATGTAAAAATCTTAACTCCTTTGGACTTTACATTTCTATTTTCATAACAGATAACAACTAATCTCATAAAGAAAAAAAGAATTAAGCTTTTATATGGAACTCGTAAGAGTCTACTTTATAGCCCCTTAATTTAAGTAGACAAACAAACAAAGTGCTTCCTTCTGCTGTTTTCCCGACAATCCAAATATTTAGAACTCTTTATAGGATGCTAATTGTGGAAATTCATGCTTTTATATTATTCTTTTTGGGTGCCATGAACAACAAAAACAGATTCTCTCTTGTGGTCAGACCACCAAAGCGGAGCAAAGTGCAGTAACTCTGAGAGTTTCTGCCCCATGTTCTGCTCTGCTTGTCCTTTTGAAAGGGGTCTCAATGAAGAGCCTTGTTGAGACCTCCACTGGTGCCACTGTTTATAGAGGGGGTCATTAGGAACAGTTTAGTCAGAACAAAAGGGGTTTTGTTTCTATTGTCCCGCTTGCAGTTTGACAATGTCTTAACTGAAAAATTATCTTAATAGTCCAACAGTATATAGTTGCCTATGGGGCTCAGACAACTGCAGAAAAGGCTTTGGATGAATGCTGAAAAGATGCACTTCACAAAGCAAACTCAGTGCCCGGTAAGCACTGTTTAGGAAGCAAAAATTTTCTGACTGAAAACTTAGAAGGCCCAGTCTCAGGAAGATAAACTCTTACAGAGTTGCACATCAAACTAAAGCTTCTTCCACAAAAAGAGCAGCAGTAATACCAGCCACTCCAAATACGCGGAGAGAGCGCAGGTGAGTTCCTCCACTGGTGTAAATAAGCATACCTCCATCTACTCCCGTGGTGCTACGCCAACTGACACCAACAAAGGAAACAGTCCCTTCATATTATTTTAAAATCCTCCAGAATAAACTTCAGATTTATGATTTTCAGCTGCTAAAGCTCTGGTAGATTGCTTCACGCAGCCACTTGTAATGTGGCAAACCTCCTCCCTCGCTCAGACCAGGAGCTGGAATGTTCCTCAAACCATGGAGAACTGGGGCCAAACCGTGCTACTCTGCGCAACTTGGGAAGGGATTTTTGTGGCTAGGTCTTTAGAGAATCAAATGAATCTCCAACTTTCATCTTGTTTCATACCAGTTCAGAAACACTGCTATAAATCATTACAGATATAAAGAAAGTTATTTTATAGGCAGAACCAGAGGCAGAAAATGCACAGTGTATGCCTGCAGCCCCACGCAGCTCGAAATTGGCAGCTCAAAACTTCCACTCTGAGCGGCTCCAATATGCATTCAAAATAAACTGTTAAAATAATTGTTCCTATGGAAATCAAATATAAATAAAAGTAGAAGTCGAGGCCATATTAAGATAATGTTGGACCACATTCTATTTCCTGCTTATTTAAATGCAGAAGATAAGCCTCAACAGGAGGGAAACCGTGTGGTGCAGCTGTTGTATATAATCCTGCTTCCTACAGACCTGTAAAACCCCCGGTCTCTAAAGATCTCTCTGCTCTAGCAACAGAAGTTTTATGATTCAGGGGCATGGTACATATGGTTTAGCATACACACCCCAATTTTCCATGCAACCTCCCCTGTTAGGATTACTAATACTTGTGGCATGAGTAGTTTGTACAGCAGCTGTGCAAGGGTTATGCAAGCATTTATGTACACATTGGAATAAAGGCACAAAATAATGGCTCTTTTGAGGTACTACTCGGCACCTGCCTAGAGAAAAAAAGTAAAGCCATCCGTGTTTGTCTCATTGCATTTTACAGGTCAGAATCAATTATTATTGTTCCCTTTGAAAACAATCAATAGGTTTTATGTGCTTTTTGTACGTAGCTGAGCGTAAAAAAACACCAAATATCTGTACTTTTAGTGAATACAAACAGCAGAAAACTAAAAATTGCTCTTAGAAAACACAGATAGATGTTAATAAGAAGCATGCCAAATGTCTGGTGATGGACTGCAGAAGCAAAGATCACTATTTACTATAAGAAAACGTGATAACTCAGCACACTTACACAGGCTGCAATGGCTTAAGCCTGCTCCTAACAGGGACATATCCGTGTGTTCTCAGCAGAATATTTCCACAAACATTAGCCTAAGATTTCAGATGTTCAGATTACAATGTTACACATGAAGGAAATACCTGGGTTTATGCCAAAAGCATTAAGCAAACAAGTGTGCACAGGATAATTCAATAGTACAAAATTAAATTTAGTTTTATTTGGGCTTCTTCAGTAATATATGGACCTAAAACTTGTCCTACATTAATCAACATGAATATTTCTGTAGCACAGATACATACGTATATTACACAAAGTTTAAAGATGCCATTGAAGTACTCTGGTGTCATATCAATATACAAATATATATATATAACATAACATAGGTGTATATTCAAGCTGTATGCAGATGTATAATAAATACGATACTAGAAATGTTTCGATTACATTAATTCATTGCTAATGCTCTCTGAAGTAAATAATACAAAGTTTCACAAAGTGAAACCCTTTGAAGTGCTGAACTGTGAGGGACTGAACTTCATCCACCTGACTCAGTTGATGAATATTGGATTCAGCACTATAGTCCCATTTCATAAATCCGAAGATCATTTGCTAATGTAGTTATCACTAGCATCTCCTCAAGTAATAATACCCTTTCGTGCCTCAAAACATAGACTTTATTTCTGATACTCCTCTGATTGGTAGCAATGAGAATCAATACTTAATTTTTACAACATAATCAGTATGGTCCAACCCTGCACAGTACAACCCAGATCTGTTCAAATTCCAGGATTAGAGCTCATATAATGGCTTACCCATAATGCGATTACTTTCACGTCGGTCAATATGTTCTCAGTAATAATGCTAAAGAGATGAATAGAAACTTTTGATAAGAATGATCCACTACAGCGTAATTAAATATGCAAGCTAATTATGCATTCTTATACAAATAATAATGCTATTATTTTTGTTACATAAGTGTTTTGCATGCGCAGGGCCCAGAGGAACTGCTCAAATTCCCCAAACACATGCTATTTTAGTGGGAATATTTGGACGAAGAAAAAAGTTTGCTATAATTTAAGGCTTGCACTTTGTTCAAGGCAAATGAGAGAAGATGCAAAACAGAATGGAAAAGAAACATGGTTAAAGTTAAAAAGAGGACATCAAAGTAGGAAGGCAAGGAGCTTGAAACTGATTCAGCAGAAAAGAGGAAAAAATGCTTTGTGTCTAAGTTTTCAAAAGGCATGAAATGAGCTTGTGAGCAGAACCCACACTTTCTACGGCCCATTTGGTAAAACTGAATGCAAATGGCCAAATTCTGCCACTACCACATGTCTAGCAGGAGTACACGATGATGACAGCAGCACACAAATTCATCAAGCACAAACCTGCATATTTCTGTCCATTTAACGTTTGAAAAATCAGACCCTTTATCTGCTAAACACATGCCTTCAACTACACTGACTTCAACACAAACAAAAGCAATGGCAGCAGTTGGTACAAAAATCAGGTTAAAGTGAACACACAAAGCTCAAAGAGATCAAAAAGCGACTCGATTGGCAACGTGGTTTGCGCAGAACCCTGGAAACATTGGGAGTTTGCTTTTATAGAAATTACCTGAAGCAGCAAGTGCCAACAAACAGGGATTACTTCATCATAAGCATTTAGTTTTCCTTCTCAAGGAGAGGAGGACAGACAAGAGAAACATAGAAGAGTAAGAGGAAAAACTGGTTTCTTAATTGATCCAGGAAGGAGGAGGAAAAAGACAATGACATGAGGGTGCCAATATTTCAGCAACCTGTGTGGAACTGATCCTACAGGAAACAGGACGGGGTTTATGCAGCAGGCAAGAAAGGAGGGAAAAGAAAGATGGCCATGAGAAAAGCAATCCAGTTTGTATGCTTTCTGTTTGAAAGGAATTTGAAATTCAAGCTCAGATCTGAGGACTGAAACATTGCAGTTTGAGCTGCATCATCCTTTACTGCATGCAGCAGAATAAATGCTGCTCTTTGTTGTGCCCCAAAGCAAGCTGAAGGAAGACCTTAGATTAAAGAAAAAAAAATTCTTTAACAGATTCCTTTTTTCATCACAAACTCCTACAGTGTTTGTGTTAGGCTGTTTTAAGAGTACATGCAAGCAAACTATTATGTATTTATTTAATACTGTACCTAATGCAACAGGATCATAGAAAATACTGCTATAAAGATCAGACTCTTCTAACTATTCCTATAGAAGCACAGGCTACTGTTGCAGCATTGTCCCCTCTTTAAAGAGCATACTCCGCATTAAATCAGAACATATCTAAACTTGGCCAAGCCCAGACCACTTAAAAAGACAAAACAAGAAGGAAACGGATTGAAACATCACTTTTTCAAGAAGTTTATCAAATCAAGAAGTTTCAAGGTTTACTTTTCCTCCCTCTGCTGTGTCTTCAACGACACATACAGCTTCAATAGTTACCTGAGGTGTCAGGATCCAAACCTCCCAAACTATCTTTTTCTTTTCCCTCTTACAAAGACTGATACCATTCCAAAGCACAACACCAAGCTGAACGTCAGTCAGTTTTTAAATGTAAGTTACAAGGAATTCAGGTGCAAGCAATTCGGGCAGCAGAGACACCTGCTCTCCATTCCACTCTTCCACCCTTAGAGATCTTTTAATCTCATTGTGACAAAGGTAAGTCTCCTTTCCCCGCTGCTGCTTGATGAGAGGCCAGCACTGAAAACTGAGGAAAACCAAACTACCTACAAGGAACAAAAAAGAAAGTGAAGTTATCTGCAGCTGAAAGGGAGAGGGAGGGATACTGAATCATCTCCCTGCCCTTCCACCACTGGTTTAAGCCAACCTAAAGCAGCCCAGCCCAGACACCCTCTCCTTGCCCCCAGCTGTGCATTCCTGTGGCCTCCCTAGTTCCAAGATGTAGTCAGTCAGAACAAGGAGCTGATCCAGCAGAAAATTAATTCAGCAAACCCAAATACATAAATGCTTAAAAAAAGATTACTTTTAAAAACAGAACCAGCTTCCCGATAGTACTGACATTGGAGAGGGGTGGGTTTGAGGGTCCAGGCTGGGGTGGAATGAGAAAAAACCATCTTTCTCAGGAGGAGCCTGGCTTTACATGAGCTTAACTTGATCTAGAAACCACACCCTAGGCAAGAAAGAAATTTAGGCAAATAGCTGCCTAGTTAAAAGCAGGTTAGTGCTGCTTCTCAGGAGCTACAAAAGATGCTGGAGAGTTTTATCTTAACTGGGTATCCAAAATGCTTAGGTATCCGTGTTTTCTATTAGTGAGGAGCAATGGGAAGGCAGGTACAGGGGTGACCCCCATTAGCATCAGAGAGTTTAGCAAGTGTTCTCATGTTACTTGAGGTGCATCCTCCCAGAGCTTTAGCCATTCCTAAGCATGTGTTAGGACTGAACTAGGAGTTTAATGCTGGTTCCACCACTATTTCAATAGCTCTGTGAGTCATTTCAATGCCATGCCTCAGTTTCCCTGTTATTAAGAAGAGCACATGCCTGCATACAAACACACTAAATCGCTCAAAGTGTTTCCCATGCAACTTTTTTGACTAGTTACCTGCCATTCACATAAGGATTTTAAACATAAAGAGCTAAACAAAATGCCAAATATTAGTTTCCAGAACAGATGCAGGATCTAGTGCTGGACACTACTGGATACTGTTCATCTGAAAACATTAGAATAACGCTGACCTCCTTTATCCCCTGCCCTTCTTCTTCCATCTTTGCCCAAGGAATGAATCTTAATGTCAGAATACACTTAATGTATACATACATGGTTTCTGAAATTACCTTGGGCTTGATTCAGTGACCCAGATAAACCTTTCCATCCTGCCTTTCCCTTGCTTTCTAAGTAAGATTTCGGAAGTAGTAGTCTACATGTATTATCTGAGATGACGATGATGATGATTATTATTTACCACGGCAGTAGACATCTACCTGTACTAATTAGGACTTGGAGTCCATTGCTGTGGATGTTACACCCTATTGAATTAAAAAAGGAAAGAAGTAACTGCTTTAAAAAGCTGACAACCCATCTCAAGACAGTATTCCAAAAAACTGTGTACCGGAGAGCAGAAGGGGGAGATGAAAGAGCAGGATAATGTAATGGCATAAACCACCCGTGTGCACAGGTTGATGGTTCCGATCCAAGTAAACGTTGCTGGGTTTATGATAACTCCCCCCTTGGATCTGGAGGATCTTTAAGGTCTCTTCCAACCCAAACCAATCTATCATCTAATGGGACGTGTCTCAGCCCATGGCAGAGGGGGTTGGAGCTGGATGATCTTTAAGGTCCCTTCCAACCCTAACTATTCCACGAATCTATGATTTCTCCATGAACTCTCCCCGCTGCCAGTCGGAAAGGGTGTCCTGCGGCTCCGTCCACGCAGACACAGATACTTTCGTGCGGGGATACATAATCATCACATTTTAAATCATCCAGCGCTGTTGGTTTTGTCCCGGACAATCTCTCCCCGTCTGTACTTTGAAGAAAAGGGTGGAAGGGAAGGAAAAACCCTGCCTGCGCCTGCAGACGGGCGATCTCCTCGCATCTCTAAACTCTCTGGGAGTCTGGGCCCCTTCCTTAGGCACAAACCACCCTCCCTCCTGGGGTGTCTTCTCCTTAATTACGCTCGCCTTAATTGAAGCGCTCGGGACCGGCTCACCCTCTCCCCAAACCTCCCGCAAAGCAACCTGATCAGACGTTCCTCCTCTAGGCAGTCCCAGGGATTTTTTTTTCCCCCTCTCCCTGGGCTTGGAAGCCAGAGCGCTTGGGTTTCCCCTCGCCGCTCCTCCCACCGGAGCCACCACCCTCCCGCCGCCGCTCGCCGCCGCACACGCTCCGTGCCGTGGCGCGGGGTCCGGGCAGCGTCCCCCGCGATGAGCGGGCAGCGGCGCCCGGGCGGGGGCGAGCACTGAGCTCGGTGGGGGCAGCCCCGCGCCCCCCCGGCCGCCGCCGAGCCGCGATGCGGGCGGCGGGGAGCGGGCAGCCCGCCTCCTGGCTGCTGGTGCTGGGCGCCGCCGCCCCCGCCCTCTGGCTGCGCTGCGTCCTCGCCGACTTCACGGTGGACAACGAGGTGCACTCCAGCTTCATCCACCGGCGGCTGCGCGGCCCCGAGCGGCGGGAGATGCAGCGGGAGATCCTCTCCATCCTCGGCCTGCCGCACCGGCCGCGCCCGCACCTCCACGGCAAGCACAACTCGGCCCCCATGTTCATGCTGGACCTCTACAATGCCATGTCCGTGGAGGAGGGGGCAGCGGGGGCGGCCGCCGAGGAGGGCGAGGGCTTCTCCTACCCCTACAAGCCCATCTTCAGCACCCAGGGGCCGCCCCTGGCCAGCCTGCAGGACAGCAACTTCCTCACCGAGGCTGACATGGTCATGAGCTTCGTCAACTTGGGTGAGTGAGATGGGATGAGCGGGTGGGAGAAGGGTGCTGGGGGGGGCAGGCAGGAAAGCATCCATCCCCGGCCACCGAG
The DNA here is from genome assembly GCF_017976375.1 of Cuculus canorus. Classification (NCBI taxonomy): domain Eukaryota; kingdom Metazoa; phylum Chordata; class Aves; order Cuculiformes; family Cuculidae; genus Cuculus; species Cuculus canorus. The sequence continues at coordinate 13,541,015 of NC_071416.1, forward strand.
GGAGGCAGGAGCGCATCCCCGGCCACCTTCGGGAGGCTGGAGCGCATCCCTGGCCACCGACGGGCGGCTGGAGCGCATCCCCGGCCACCTTCGGGATGCTGGAGCGCATCCCCGGCCACCTTCGGGATGCTGGAGCGCATCCCCGACCACCTTCGGGAGGCTGGAGCGCATCCCCGACCACCTTCGGGATGCTGGAGCGCATCCCCGACCACCTTCGGGATGCTGGAGCGCATCCCCGGCCACCTTCGGGATGCAGGAACGCATCCCCGACCGCCTTCCGGAGGGCTGGTGGCATAGGTGGCCCCGGTAGGAGCTGTTTCCGTGGCGGGACAGATGGGTGGCAGCCCACGGGGGACGAGGAAGGGCAGGTAGCGCCCCTTGGAAAGCTGCTTTGCAGGGAGATAATTAAAGAGCGTGGAGAGGGCTGGGATTTGCCTCCCGTCACAGCGTTTGGACAGCCACAAGCCCTCGCCGTCTCCACCCCGCACGCCCGACACGCTGAAGTTCTTTGTCGTCTTTCTCCCTTTGCTATAGTTTCCTGCTGCTCCTCTGAAATTGGATTCGCAGGTAGGAGTTAAACAGGACCATTAGCAAGTGTGTTGAGCATCCCGCACCGCCAGGGAGGACAGAGCCCCCGGCGGGGGCACAGCTCGCCGTGCCGGGCTGCTGCTGCTGCTGCGGAGCCCCCACGGGTGCCCGCGGCATCCCAGCGCCTCTGCCTCGGCTGCAGCGGCTGAGCCGCTCACACATGTTTTCCTAATGGCTCGAGAGGGATTCCACAGTAAAGCCTTATTTACTCCTGCAGCTTTTTCTGTTGACCCCAGTTTATGCGGCTAACTCGCCTCCTTTCACAAGCACATGTGGATGGGTTTATGCAAATGATACGAAAGTTGGCATGCTTTGCATGCGGCTCTCCAGGCCTCTCTAATTGGATGCCACGGCCCAATCTGATTTCTATTTGCTTGTTGTAGATTGCACACCCGTCTGGACTGACTTGGCTGGAATTCAGTAAGACGTTGTCGGGATGAGCGTTCTATTTTAAATATATAATTATAGACCCAGGTTCACTCCATCCATTTTTAGACCTCATCGTGTGCCGCTCTGAAACCACCACACGTACAGATTTGGTGTCTGCAAGTTCAAGACGGAATCTGAATGGTATTTCCAAAACAACATCGACTCAAACTTTGTCCCAAACAAAGGGACGCGCAGAGCACGAGAGGAGCCCACTTCTGGCATGTAACTCGCTGGGGTTTACAGACACCCCCATTGCCAATAAATCCATTAACACCTTTATGGATGTCACTGTTCTGGACACTTCCACTGTCTGGAACTTCAGAGGCAACAAAGATTAAGTCACCACCTAAATCACCGCCTCTCTAATCCCAGCACTTTAACTAACTGAAAAAGATCAGTAGCTGTAAAGGCTGTGTGACACACGTTAATAATTATTAGACACGGTAGCCATCCTGGCGCAATTCTTGCATGACAGGGAGACGTGGGACGCCGTGGGAGATCTCTAGTTTGCATGAGCTGCACCTCCTTATTAACTACCATAAGCTTCACGGTGGGAAGCTCTGAATTACATCTGGCCCGGGGGCTGCGCTCTTTGAGAGCGCCGGTGCTTTCCGTTTGGAATTACAGTGTTTGTCTAATCGCTGCTAGCTACTTAAGCTGATCAGCAATGATACATTTAAAATCAAATATTTGAGCAGCCAAAATTACCAACGGCGGTCAAATATTTGCCTTTAGAGATAAGAGTGATCTTGCTAACATTGTTCTCTGTGGTTCTTGGGTCCTACACCATGTACAACCAGAGCGCAGAGACAGTCCCGAACAGAAGACAAAGGATGTTGAAATAACGATAGCGAAATTCACACTTCTGTTTCCATTTCGATAGAGAGGAGAGAACCTTTATGAAACATGTAAGTACCTTATAGAAGGGAGTTTAGCTCTGGGGAAGCAGCTCTGCTCTTCCGGTGTGGTTATGTACTGCATGACTTTCATCACTGAATCTGCAGCGCTCCCATCCTGTGTTTCCTGTAGAAGGAAAAGTCACCTTTGCAGCCCATGGAGGTTTTACACGAAAGAAACTAATGTTCAGGTCCCTGGTTATTTTGAATACAAAGGAGTGGAATCGATCCATAAACTTTGAAATAAAAAAATACATTTTGGATATGTCTGTTTCCATGTGAGAACTATTTCTAGAGCAGGTTTTACCTGTATAAACTGTCCGTAATCGGTAACCGGCATCCCGACGCAATGTAATGGAAATACTCATTCATTTTGACCTGCTGGGTTTTGCAGTCAGTTTAGAAATCCCAAAGTGTTCTTTATTCAAAATAGTTAATTATCGTTCTATCTAATTGCTGTGAGCATGGTTACCGAGTAGTAAGAGAGCAAGCAAAAACCAGTAGTTTTAAGAAGGACAGGTGGAATTATTACCCGTGAGGCACATTTCAGAGGTCTATCTGTACTGTTTTGTTCCCTTGTCAACAGCACATGCCAGGACGAGTTTAAAAAGGACATAGATCTATAATAGCTTTCTTCATCGCCGTGCACACCTTTCATCCCATTATATTCATTGGCCTTTCATCTTTATAGGACAAAGACAGGCTTGTTTATGGATGTTTTAATGAATTACACCAGCCCCTCACTCCCGTATATAGTCAAATACACCACCTGCTTTGATATGTAGAGTTTTCTATGACATTCAGGGAAAATTAGAAGATCTATTGTAGAGCTAATATTTTTTTGGAGGCTCTCTACAATGATCCCTTTTAAAGCAGAGCTGAATTGCTAAATGCATGCTGTAGTAAACTGTGTCCTAGTTTTGTAAGAGATACTCTGTGAGCATTGCGTTTCACAGGTAGGCTTTTATTACTATAGTCGAGCCGTCACAATGAGGAAGTGTCACAGCATCATAAAGTTTCATCTTAGAAAGGAGGAAGTAAAAGTGAGTACAGAAATAATACTTTGAAACTTCAATAAATAAAACATTATTCTGGAGTTCTAAATGCTTATCTACAAAACCACTTTTTTTTTTCTTTATTCATGTTCTCCACCTATCTACTTGTACAACTTTAGAGGAAAAAGTACTAAAAAAAAGAATAAAGGTTTACATCACAAGATTTACTGGGCTACATAGTAAAATACCACCACCCCCCACATTGATTTCTATGGAGATACTGTGCATATTTATTCCAAAGAATTTATACTGTGTATTGGTAGGGAGGAACAAGAATACAGGTGCTCCATTTCAGGGTTATGTTGCAGGGAGCTTTGTACTAAGCATGTAATTTTACTGTGAAATCTTGACAATTAATTAGATTTAGATTTATAACCAGTTAATTCGCAGGCTACATTTTGTCTTAACTTACACCTGTGCTAAGATGGATGGGGAATGGATGTGTGTCAAGAATGAAGTTACATGTAATTAAAAGATAATTTAGCCACAGTGGTCTGACTAAGTTAGTTAATTACTGGCTAATTTTATAAAATTTATTACTACAATTTCAGTATTTGGAATTTCACTTGCGATCCTGTCGGAGTAAAGTTTACAAACTGATCCATTTTAGGAACTGAAAAAATGCATTTTTTGCACAAGTTTGATTTGAAATGTATAAACAGCAGCTAAGGAGTAAACATCCTCTAGATTGCTTAGACCCTCTCTTCTAAAAATAATTGAGATGTCCTCATGTGGGTAATCTTGCCTGGGTAAACAGACTTGCTTAGAATGTTTTTTTTTAAAAGAGTCGGTACAAGTGATAACGCAATTTGTTAATTTGTCTCACAGTTGATTATAAAATGAACAACATTGTTTAATCCTGGCAAAAAATAAGGGGGGAGGGAAATTAGTCATTCTTGGAAGGAGCACATGAAAGTGGCTTTTGTTAATGTAAATCAAGAAGCTGAAGAGCCCCCAAGTTTCCTTTTATTTCATACCATCTGGCTATCCTTTTTGTTGACAAGTGTTTGGCATAGAGAACCATCTCTTTGCCCTTTAATAACAGGCTTTAACACTGTAGGGTATTAGAAAAAGATTCTATAACAGTTAAAAAATTTCCTTCAGGGAATACTTTATAAAGTGAGCACGGGCTGCAGGCATTTGCAGCTGTAACCTGGCTTGTGTTAAAATTTGGAAGGGGCTGCCTTGCATTCCAGCTCACTACAGGCCTTCATTGGTGTACAGCCAAAGGTTAATATAGATGTCACACAGTTTTTCTTTGGCGAGCCTCAGATATAAGAGTACGCGTACAGCTGTGTTTTTAGTAACCCTTTCATAATCACTTCTTTTAAACTTCATTTTCCTGCTTATATAAATCAAAGATTTTCAAGGATATTTGACCTGGATTTGAACTTATTTGATCTTCACATATTTCCCACTTGAAACAAAGCAGATTAAATGTTAGCCCTGGATGCCTGGTCATGATCACATGGTTTGTCCATACATTAGGCCAAGCCTTCGGATTTTTTTTCTTCCCTTCTCCTCCACCTAGCACTGTAATAAGCTCTCGAGTCTGAACAGGTACATCCTGGAATTGTTTTGGACAGTACGGGTACGTGCAACACTCGTTAGTGTAGGCTTAGCTAAGGTAGAAAGCTTGCAGCAAACTAAAGGTATGAAGTATGCTGACCTGCAGCAAGTAGCCAGGAGGTATTCCTTTAATGTTCAAGCCTATTCCAGAGATCAATTAAGTAATTTTCTAATTCTCAGGTGCACAGTGGCAGAACAGAACAGGAACTATTTACCTCTGCCATAGGGGTGCGGTGGGAGCAGAGAATGGAGCAGCTGAGGACAGGTGTCCTCATGCGAGGAAAAAGAGGACACAGAAACTGTCCCCATCAGATCGCGCACCGACACTTTTATCCCAGAGACAAGGTCTCTCCTCCGTTCCCACGCAGGCTGTCCTGGGGAGGCAAAACCCCCTCCGGGAACTGGAGTTTAAAAGCCAAAACACGACAGCTTGTAAAGTGCTTTGAAGGAGACAAGCCTTGATGGCCAGATCTTGTGATGCTTGTAACAGGAGTTGGGCACAAGTGAAGCGTACAGGACCTGCTCCCACCCAAGCTCGCCCTGCCATCGGTTTTCCTTGTGTGTGTGTGTGTGTGTGTGTGCATACCCCCATCGCCCCATTTGCAGAGGGGCCTTAATGGCTTCTGGGCAGGCAGCATGAAACCAGGCTTTATGTTTGCATCTGTAAATAAGCTTGAAACACATTTTCGGGTAGGGGGGAGGGATGTGTGAGAGAAGGTTATGCAAGTGGTTGGAAACATTAATTAAAAAAAAGATTATAACTATTAAAGCCTACTGAGGGCTGTTGACGGGCTCCTTTTAAATAGGACACTGCAATGTTTTAGTTTAATACATTCTGGCAGTGTCACCGGGGTTAAGGCTAATACTGGGATGTGTGGATCCTGTCATGTTATTGTCGGGAGGAATGCAGGGATTAGGTTTAAAAGTGGTGGTGGGTGAGTGGTGCAGCTGTGTACACTTATTATAGAAGATTTAAGTCCCACTGGTAAAATCAATATATTAAATTGCAAGAGCCTCTGTTTTTAATTAGTTTAAATCAAATATATTGTTAGTGCCATTATGGATTCTATTCTTGGACCAAGTGAGGAAATGCTAATATTTATATGGAAACTGTTAATTTGTGGTTAAAATGATAACACAATTAGTTTTACGCATCTAAATTGTTCTAACTTGATGAATACCAGTGAGAGGTTGCAATGACGGATGAAGTCATCAGAGCAAGAACACAAGTAAGCAAACTCTTGATAGCAGGCCAGTTAAAGAGACTACCTGTTGATACACAGCGTTAAGAGACCGCGGTATTTTAAGCCTTTTACCCCCTCTGTGGGACCTGCATCAAAATACTCATATGAATTAACTATAGATACATATATTATATGCATATAAAAATAAAATATGCTATAGTATATATATATTTCTTCTCTAAAGGGAAGGAACTTCTAATGAAATGAGTGAGCTGTTTAAATTACTTTCAGCATGAAGATTTTCATTCTACAACTGTTTGAAGTAAGTGGCACTACTCACAAGGACTAATCACATGGATAAAGTTCTGTACACGCGTCTGTTTGGAAAATGAAAACCCAGGAGAAAATTCTTGGCTAGGTCATCATTGGTGTAAATTGACAAATTTCTACTGAAGCTGGCCCCGTGGTCTCATTTATACAACTGTGTGTCCAAAGTAATTCCCATAAACTCCCTGTTGATTTACACGAGCACAACTGAGAACAGAATTGGGCCAAAGAAATGCCCCTGTGTTGAAATAATGAGCATGCAGTAGTTTCTGCTACAGCTTCAAACCGTTTTCTCTCCTCAGCTTGAAATTGTTTTTGAGGGAGTTTTCCTTTGCTGCAAATAATCAAAACATGAACTAGCCTCTATTAGTCACTGCTTAGCATTATTAGCCCAATCTGCGCTGTTGAACTACAGCTGAATTCCCGTCTTTGCAACAAAAAGAATTTAACAAATAATGGCTGACATAAATGTGAAACTGATATTTCTTAATACAAGACATATTTCATACGGAGAAACTTCAGCGCTGAAAGATTCCTGGTATCAAAATATCTGAATCACAGTACAAATAAACAGTGTGTTGTAAAGGCTGCAGGGCCAAATTCCGTGCCGGAGTAACTCCACTGAAATCACTGGAGTTGTGCCAGGAGATAAACTGCCATCTAGATTTTTTTGATGTACACGTGAAAACCAGAAGTGTTTCAGCTTTGTCAGTAAACAGTTTTGCTGTGAAAAAGGGTGCGAAGTTTGAACCTATTCTAATATAAGTGTCTCTTTGGGAAATCCTTATTTTGTTGATGAAAACTAGAAAGTTTGCTGAGACCCCCTCTGTTAAGGTATACATTCTACAATTCCGTTATCTATACATAAATTTACCTGACTTACAGCAGTTAATGTTAGCGTTATCTTGGGTGCAAGCTCATATCTGCAAACCCCACGATACTGCCTTGCCACGTGCACGTTCTTTTAAACATTTGTGTCGTCTGCATCTTGAAGACAGTGAAAATCCTTTGGTGATCCAGATTGAGTGGATTGAATTAATGGCAACTTTGAGACTACAAGTTTTAGTGTAATTGCTTTATTGTTTTGGAACCAAGATGCTTACAATCCAGTTCCTGTGCAAACATGTTTAACGTGTGTTAATGTGTTTCAAAACCAGACCCTCTCCGCAAAAATCCTGCTTTTCATTCATTGACATCAGTAGCATGGTACAGTATTTCAAAGCACTGGCCAAATATAAACCGTGTTTCTAATTTCCTTACTTTCCTGTGTTTGGAATGCCAATGTTAATTTGTTCCCATGGAAGAGTGAGAGCTGCCAACCACATTTTTATATAAATGGCTTTAAAGTGCAGAGCTGCCAACATGAAGTGATACTTAGGAATTTTCATGACATTTTGTATTTAATGCTTGTGTGTATATGTGAGAGAAATACAGAGAAATACATGGGATGTTGAACAGCACCATCACTGATGATCAAGGCAAATGTTTGAAGGTTATTTAATGTATCTCCTCATTTAATTTTTTTTTAAATAACCTATGAGGTATTACATAGCATAATCCTTCTGCCTGGAAAAATATATTTCGCAGTGAATTTTGTTGGTAACTATCCGAGCTGTTCTATGGTTCCTCCCACCACCTCCCACAGGTTTAGTTATTTATTAATAGATGGGCAGAAAAACTTTTGCTTATGTTGCTGTTCTGGTCATTATGGACTAGATTATAAGAATGTGATATTACTCAGCATGAGAAAATGTAAAAGTAAAAAAAGCTGCCACAACTAAGGAATGGGGCGATTAACTGATTGCAATTAAAACTGCCAGCAGATATTTTTTTTCTTTAAAAGGAGTAGCTAGATAAAATCATCTGCTTTATTAAAGGAGTTAAAGTATAAATCAAAGTTTCCTTAGTGCTCTGTACTCTCTTTGTACATGAAACAAATGTGAATTTCCCTTTAAACAAATTTGTTTTAAACTGACGAAGGTGAAAACAAGGTCTGTTTATGTATTTCTCCTTTTATTCCTGGAGGATATTCAAAATACAAATTGTTCATGTTTCAGTAGATTCCTTTTAATGAGTGCTATGGTTTATCTCTCCGTTTTCCCCTTTTATTGGAACAGGTGCAATGTCTGCCATCTGTGCCAGCCCTGCTATACCAACAAACAAAGTGGTGTTTTGGTTCACTGGATTTAAAAGTCTCCTGAGAGTAAAGAAATGAAAGAGAAAGAATTTAGAAAGTGCCTAGTGAAGGCAAGGCACTTGGAGTAATGTGCTTTGTCACTCAAGTCTTCCAGTAAATTACCTCAAACTATTTCTAAACTGTTTGAAAAATATTATCCGTAGAGTATTAAGTTTCTCTTGCATCTCGGAGGTCCCACACTATTTTTCATCCTCTTTATCTTACGGCAGTAGCTTCCAAGTTAGGCTCTTTTGTTGTCGGGTTGGATTAAAATTTACAGGAGTAAAAATTCTTTTTTTTTTTTCCATACCTTAAAGTAGAAGAGTTGTAAATTTTCAGTTTTTCACTGTTTCTAATTCCACCTCATTTAAAAGATACTGCAAATACCCATCCAAGTTTAAACAAGATTATGTTGTAATTAGACAGACAAACTCATAATTCTTTAAGGGCTAAACCAACAACAACAACCCTTTCAGGTTCATTTTGACAGTGTTTATCCAGTGTATCTGGAAAGGCTTACAATTAAAGTGCCTGAAGGGTGGGGATGAGATTTTTCAGCATGCAGTCAGTGCTATCGGGTCCACCTGGCCTGGGAAACTATGCAGGCTTTGTAGTAGAGAAAATCCTTTCGCTTAGATCTTCATGGCAAGCTCTTAAAAGCTACCTTCCTTTGAAAAAAAAAGAAAAAATGGGGAGGAGGAGAAGGAAGGCACCGCTTCCCTCTAAATAATAATTAAAACAAGCGAGTGCCTTCGTAGGCTCTTCCCGATGAGGGAACACCATCACACTGATAAGGCCAAAAATATCACAGCGCGTCTCATTTTTGAACGTTTGCCTGTTGTGCGCAACGGCCTTTCAAACGAGCAAGATGTTTCCTCTCATTAGGCAGCAGCTTCCCAAGGCGCGATGCTGCTCTGGATTCCACCTCCACGCAAAGCCACTGATGTCACCAGATGGTATCCTCAGCCGGAGCCACCTGGCACACGGCCACCCCAGCACTGAAGTCAACACAGTTGACACCATCTGAGGAGCTGGCACAGTGTCTGAACTGAGTTTTGGGGGCTGTAAATTGGGTCGAGCTTTGACTCTGTCACTAAAGCCACTGGGCCAAATCTTACCTTTAGTCGCCTCGTTTCTTTGGCACCAGTGGGGCTGCCTTAGTCCTCTGATTTTACCAGTTGTTCTTCCCACAGCACAGGGGCAGTAAAACTTTTTCTTTTTTAAAAAGACCAGAAGAACTCTGGGAGAACTCTTAAAATATGCTCATAAAATAATACAGCATCGATAGTGGGGAGTTTTAATCCCGATGTAGACGACAAGTTTCTTTCTGAGCAAGGATTAGGAACAGGGCTGGTGATATTTCACTGCTCGTGTACCTGAAATGCCCATTGACTTTAATCAGTGCTTTGGCACCCCAAGGGAAAGCAAGTCCGGGTTTATCAGTTAAATGGAAGATTAAAAATTACTGTAATTTAGAAATGTTGAATTCTGGTGCTTACAATTTAGTAGTGTTCAAATACTGTTGTATCAATATTTTAACAATTTATTTACATCAGCCAACTATCTGTAATGCTGTAAATTAGAATCATTCACCACTAAAAGGAATCAGTTCCTGATTACATCTGTTCTACCCGCATGCTCAATGCCAGCAAGCTGCTCCTCCCCTGGCTCTCAAGATTAAAATTTATTGCTTCTATCACTAAAAATATTCTGAACATTTTAATCTTGCTACTTCTATTTTTTTTTTTATTACTGGGCAATAATTATAATCCCACAGGGGCTTTTTAGATGTTAATAAAGAGTACTGCACATCACTTTTCCTGAAGCTTGTGTGGCACTATAAACATCATGCTGAGTTTAAGGTGCCCTTTCTGACCGTATCCTTAAGGAATGCAGCATTTGTTAAGAGATTTTTTGTTTCTTTTTAACAGAAAGAAATGGAAATAAAAAAAGAAGTAACTTTAGCCTCACAATCTGCTAGCTACAGAAAGCAGTAAATGGTCAGTTGAGACAGGGAAAAAACAGAACCGCTGGAGATTTGTTGTTTCCTTTTGGAGGAAACAATAAATGTGCCCACTTGTATTTTAACAACATTACTACTGGGCCCACTAATTACACAAATATACTTGTAACAAGCTGCAGAAGAGAGGAGCTGAAAAAGAATCGGTCACCACAGATCTTTCCTTCAAGTCAAAAAGAAGCTTTTGAGTAACCACTCTTTTAAATCTTGGCCCAAATCAGAAGATGAAGATATTTCAGCACTATGTGATGGATCATTTGTCTCCCGAGACAGGTGAAAAGGAGCAGCTCATCGAACATGTGGTGTAAAACTCTCATTGGTGTGAACACAGCTTTGACCTCTGAATACAGCAGTTCCTGCAACTCAGTGGCGTGCATTATAATCAAATTACAGGAATATTAGACTCCATATCCCAGAAATCTCTTGACCGTTATGCTACATTAAAACTTGACGCAGGGAATACAGAAATACGTGAAAGAATCCAGGATGCTGCAGGAACACGGTCAAGCAAACCCCAAATGTTTTTTTTAGAAAACAGTAATTGCTACTTTGCTCATTAGTCCACAACTGTGAGATGAAAGCTGTTCCTCTGAAAATATTACAGGATGGGGTAAAAATCTAAGTCAATGTGTTTGATACACTGAAAGTCTTTCCTCCTCATATTGGCAGTTGTAGTCCAGCAAGAGAGTAGTGACTGGTAGGCAAAAGACCGAGTTAGAGAAGAATGTTCTGTGTTCCTGCTCCTTTAGAGACACTTTCATGAATGCCATACTCTCATTTCTGTGTTATTTTTAATGGTTGCACGCAACGGGACGTGAGCTGCGTTCCCTTCATTCATACCAAACCGATGTGAGGGCGCAACTGTGTATTACGACAGCTGATCTTTTACCCCAGAACTGCAATTGCAAAATTGTGTTTGAAGACACAAAAAAACCAAAACAAAACAGAAAATGCTGTTGTTAGGGGCTGACTCAGGAGGCCTGTGTGGCCCAACCCTAGCGAGAGGCTCAGTGTCAGGAATCCAGCCCTGCGATCGGCGAGCTGCAGTGTGGTATGCAGGGTTAGGTGCTGCTGATGTCACCGATGGGTTTATCTTGTACTGGAAAAAAAAAAAATTCCTCTTGTATAATAGGGATTGTGGGTGGGAATTAAAATGAAAATAAATTTTCTGATGCTGCTATGCCTGGGGCATTGGCCACCAACATTTAAAATGTAAAGGGGACACATGTACACACATGCACACACTCTCTAAGTGCATATATATGAACGTCTTCCTAAGGACATTTCTGAAATAGTAGTTTAAACTTGCCATGACTCTAAGACACTAGCATTTTACATCTACTAGCAGAAACATATATGGATGACATCAACATACAGGTATTGAACATTCATAGTTTTCAGGCCCATATACCAAATTATTGAAAGAATAGACAGTCCTCTGCCTGTTTCTCAATAAAAATAAATGCGTTGCCCAGCAAACTTTCCTAGAAAGCAAAAAGATCTTATGCGTAAACTACGAGTTGTGCCACAGGCAAAAAGACAGCGAGTGGATGGGCAGTGGCTGGCAGTGAGGATGTGAGGGCACAAGTGTGTATTATGACAGCTGGGCAATGACCTCCTCTCAGTTCCAGTGTCTCAAACCCAGGAGGCTGTGCTCCATGCCCCACCTGATCTCAGCTATCTTGGCAGCACAGAGGAAACACGATGATCTTGAAGAAAAATGTGAAATAGGTCACAAAGTCCCACTTTCATAAGGGCACTTGGGAGCATCTTTTTAAGCAGTAACTGATGTCTCTAATCATTATTTTCTAGAGTTTCTTCCCATCCCTCCAAACACTGTATTACTATCTAATAATCCTGCCTTATAAACTGTTACTGTCACTGGACCTCCCACATACAGAACACCTGAAGACGTAGATGTAACAAGAAGGATAGAAGAGGAGAGCTCTGCTCTTGCAGGGTTTTCCCCTCCAGGGCAGATGGACCTTTCCCCTGCATAGTTGGTTGCCCCTAATCTCCCAGCGCTCGTCTGATGTAGAGCGGCGCAGATGTTTGTTATTGCATAGATAAGCTCAAAAGGTCCAGCCCGTTGCGGTCTTACAGCACAGCTCCGAGTGTATACATTCCAAGTTGAAATTTTGCTGATTACAATCAAAGGCTGAGATCGTTATCTGATGGCCGTGCATCTGATATTGACTGGTTATTTTGTAATATCCCACAAACTACTTTCTCAATAAAACCAGAATCTGGGATTTCAGCTGAGAAATCCAGTAAGTCATATGGTTTCAAACCTGGAAAACTGGTTCTTAAATTATTTCCTTTTATCACAGGGAGCCACAAAAAAGGCTCGATTCCCCCTGCTTTCGACTCCCACTGTGTTCCTCCCAGAGAGGTTATGCAGGTGTAGACTGGCACTCTGGAACATTTAGGAGGATGCTGGTATTGTTGCAGCAATACAATATTAAATAAAGATTAATTAGATTTATGTTATTTATTTGGGCAGCTGTTCTTTAGATAAAAGGAAGTCTAATGCAAATGAAACGAATAAGCCTTAAGAGGCCAATGTGCCTTCACCTCTCCTCTCCTGTCCCTTAGCACGGCTGGTGCAGAAGCAGGCACATTCCTTTGACAAAAATCAGGCATTTGAAGATTCCATCAACTGAACTTTCTCTTTCAAGTGTTGCCAGTAGATGCACAATATATACATGTGCTTTTAAGAGACTTTTATTTTGAACTCAAGATGTGAATCTATGGTATTAAGGAAAGCAGAACAATCCTTTATTTAGCTGCACCTGCACCTTAATGCCTAATGAGTTTAGTCTGATGGAATCCAGACCTCAGGAAGGATTATAAATTCTCATTTGATTTCATTTACTTCTAAAATACCTTAAACCAGCTGTACCAGTCGAGAATCCAGTCCTTCTTTCTGTATCAGTTTTGCAAATGTTGTTGAATCTTTTGCTGTATTAAGTAACTTTGTGCTGTAGAGCAATACACCAATGGTAATAAGAAACAGAAGGCAACTTGAAAAAATCATGTAGTGGAAGGTAATTAGCAGCATATAAGCTTGAAGCATCAGTTTATGAGTACAGCTTTGGAAAGTTCTTCATGCTCTAAAAGCAAGATTTGGGAAAAAATGGAACTAAGTTGGTAGGGAATATCCTCTTGCACTGGTCCGGGGTAAGGCAGAGGAATGTGGCCTTACAAACAGGGGATGAACATCCTCTCCAGAACATTAGTAGTACGTTTAGCCATTTCTGTCTGTTTTGTATAAACACATCAGAGACACTTGGGCAGTGGCCTTCCCAAGATTACTGACTCAGGCTGTTTATTACTAACAGTAACTAATTTATCAAATAGATTTGAAGCCTTCTTCATTTGTTCCAGTGTAGTTACTGGAATGCAAGAGCATAACTTGATGCTGTCAAATCTCTGCATGATCAAATCATTGCATCGAAGAGTTATTATACCACATTTTGTTTTTGTTTTGCACGCCCTCTGCTCATGCCTTCTTGCAGATCAAGATGCTTGTGCTGCATTCTCCCAGCTTCCTTCCCTCGTACACTGGGATATGAGCAGACACCCTCAGAAGAGCAGGAAAGCTTGCAGTGCTGCTACCCTCACCCTCCTCGGATGAGCATCCTTCCACACTATCAGTTCCTTTACCTGACATGGATCTTTTTATTCCAAAATTGACATTTCATCCCAAATAGCCCATTTTAGGTTTCCTTGTGGTAGTCTTTGGCGCTGCCTCTTATCTTACTTGGCTGAATACATGTTATTTCTGACCAGCTCTGTTCACCCACCCACTTGTCTCTCCTTCCTTGGGCTCGGGGATTTCTTTCTGTTTGCTCGAGGCTGTGTGTACAAGCAGGTGGGCAGACTGCTGGTTTTTGCATCAGTGATTTTTTGAAAGGCCTCCAGCCTCGGAGCAGGTTGCAGGAAGCACCTTGGGCCCCATTTGTCTGCTGGTTGGACTGGAGGATTATTTTTCTCAATAAACCATACTGTCACTAAGTTTTCTCCCTCTTTGTGCTCTGCAGCCTCCTCCCCTTTGAGACATCCATCACCCTGCTTTCTTCTACTCCAGACCAGTACTAGTCCTTTCTGTGCTGTGGCTGCCACCTCAGCCTCCACCATCCTGACCCTCATCTGCGATTCCTCCCCCTCCTCCCCAGGCTGCCACTATCTCCTTGACCTTTGGATGCACTGGCAAACTGGGTGACTTGGAGTTCACACCTAATGCTGGCACAGCTTCCCTGTGAAGTTTGCGTCACCAGATCCAGCTCTGATTTCACAGCACAATTAGAGCAGCCTTGCTGTCCCCCAAATTACAAAAAGAGAGAACAGTGTAATGTAGCAGTCTTCTATGTTTAGAGGGAAAAGAAAAACTTGTTCCTGCATCTCCACACGTATCCCTGTGTCCTCTCACAGCTGCATCCAGAGGATTCAGCTGATGCATTAGACAGCAGCGTGCCTCTGATCTTAGGCTGCGTTATCCCATGCTGTGTATTTTGGTGCAGAGAAAAGAAAGCAGCAGTAGTGATGAGCCTGTTATTTTGCTCACTGCTCAGTTTGACTACAGGGATGTCCAGAGGAGAGCTAAGATTGCCTTTGGTGGGCAGGAAGCTCTGCAGCAGCCTTAGCGTGCCCTGTGCAGCCTGCAGGGAGCTGCAGGAGCCCCCAGCTCAGAGCTGCTCTCCAGGTGTATCCCACCTTTCAGATCCACAGAGAGAAGCAACAGCCCCAGTCCGTCATCGGCACAGGAGATTTCCTTCTACTGGATTTCTGGAAGACGAAGGTAGAAGTAGAGGAAGTTGTCTAAAGGAACAGCTTCATGAACTCCCATTTATTTCTGTCCCTTGCCACCCCTAATTTCTCCATTCCCTCACACCCCCCAAATCCCGCAGTGATCCTAAGCAGCTGCAGATTGATCACAGCACTGTGTGCTGCTGTGTTTCACGTAAGGTTGTAAATAAGCTACTCTGAAGAAATACCTCTCTTCTCTGCTTATTTGACGTTGCTTTCCCCAGAAACACATACAGACACTGCAAACTCAGCGTCAGGATTCACAGCACAGTTGGTCTGTTTACTATTAGGAGAGTTTTGTGTTCACAGAGCAGTCCCACGTGTAAATTTTTCACAGTACCTTTCATCTGGTCTGGCTCTGATTTCAGCAGAGAAACCGCAGCGTAAATGGGTACCGATCGGGGCACACTCGGAAAAGAAAACGGATTACCTGTGCATAACCTGCTCAGATATTTCATGGCTGTTCTTTAAGGAGAAATCCAGAATTGCCTTAAAGTGCCTGCAAAGAAAACCTGGTAAGGGACTGTCTCTAAATGCAAAAGGCAGCACGTGCTCTTCTCTCTGTCATTTCCCTCCCAATGATAATGTTTCCCCTTTGCCATCTACCATCCTAAGGAATTGTGACTTAACATCTCCTGGGTGACATATGGGACAAGAGGATGTGGTGACTCCCCGCATCCTCTCCCCCCGAACTGACCATGTTCCGTGGTGGCACGGCTCCCAGGGAAGCAGGTGGCTCTATCGCTCCCCGAAGCCCTCCCTGAGGCTGGTACGACACTAACCCGAACACTGGAAGAACATCAGAAAGGGTACAGGCATTTTGTTAGAGAAATACTGATTTCTGCCCTGAGCAGTCCTTGCTAGCTGAAGTTCAACTTAGTCAGGAAGAACTTGCTGCCGCTTCGGAGATAATTAAACCCATCTTCCCTCAACCCGCTGTTTGTACATGCACAATGATACCATTGTTCAGAGTCATGCAACACATATGCTGACATTAAAGTGTTTAATCTTGTACTACAGTATTCCATTATTTTTTTGGACATCTGTACATGATAGAAAGGGTACGTATTAAGGGATTTGTTGACAAAGAAATGGCTAATGCTGATACATGTGTGGACTGAAAGGATCTTTCCAAGTTGTGTTCAGCAGTAGGGAGAGTGCTCCTTCCCAGGCCCAGTGCCTGGCACAGATGTGATATGCACTGTTGCTATTACCACTTCTCGATTTATAACAAGGAGTCAGTGTTCAGAAGAATTTTGGAAGCTCCCTGCTGGGTTTGTGGCTAGGTGGTCTTGCTGGCAACGCCACCTTCACGCTGAAAGCTGAAAAAATGAAGTGATGGCTAAAGGAAGAATATTAACTCCAGAGGGCTTTTTTTCCCTTCCTCTTTTTGAAGGAAAAATGCTTACCCTGGATTGCTTTGCAAGAGTGAGCACTAAAGAATTTTGATACCACACCATTTCTAACCTCTGGAGTTGAGGATCAGGATTTATGGAGGCTGGTTTTTATCTCATCTGAAATTAGCTCATTAGTCCTGCTTTCCACCTGTGGATGAGGCGGGACTTCGCCCTGCCACAGATGGGAATTTGCCACGTGAGAAACAGCTTATGGCCTTCACCTTCCTTTACGCAGCGGTGAAATGGGTACAATGGGTGCAGGTTCCTTTCTGCTTAACGCGGCCTTCGCTCAGAGCAATGCCTTCTACAAAGGGCAGACGGGGCTGAGGCCATTAGGACAGGGCTTCAGCAGATGGGCCCAAACCTCCCCTCCCCACCGAATGCCTGCGGTTCCTGCGCCCGTAGTAGAAGGACAGACTGTTTTTCGGAAGTGGCAGGGTGGCAGCAGTCCCTGGTGATGAGATGCATTAACGACTTACAGAAAAACCACAGATTATTTTTATAGTAATCTTATCTTGTGGACCAAAATCAAGGGAGCATTTGGTTTTCCTGAGGTTTCTCCAACAACCTGCAGTAGCTTTGAGATGGGTTGGAGAGCTGCAACTTTGCAATATAAAAAAGACCTTTAAATACTGGTTTCATCACTCAAAAAAAAATTCCATCATGCAACCCAGGACATTTCCTCTATTCCATTTATAGGACTCTCAATTTATATTCTTAACTATTCCTTCAAATATTTCTTTAGCTGCCTAATATCAGCGTGTAAATCTTGTAGCTGAGACGATGAAGCAAATGAAAACCAATCACAGAACTTTGCATTCCCAAATTCTTGCCATTATAAATTTACTGCCACTGCCCCTGTAACTCTTGCTGTCAAGCACAATGAGGAGGGAAACTTGTGCCTTAGCAGACCGTGGCTTGGCATGACATTATTGCAATCTTTATTATACTCCCTCTTTTCCTAAGAAAAACATAAGGACTGACCTTGCACTTCTTGCTCAATTGGGAATCCCGCTGAGCCCAGTAGGCTCTTTCAGCTGCAGAGACCACTGGATCCTTCCCCTAATTGGTTTCCTCCTTCATGGACCTCACAAACATAAGGAGAAAAGGCCTGTATTTCATAAGTGACATGGTTTTATCCACCAATTTAAAGACAAAGAAGGGCAATTTATAGATGGAACATTTAATGCCTTTTAATTAGAATCCCATCAAGAGGTCTCAAATTTGGCGTGCTGAAAATTTACAGCAGTTTCACAGCTGCTGCAGAGTCAAAGGGGTGGCGCAGCCCTCCCTCCTGCCGTGCTGGGAGGTCCCTGGTCCTCCTGTCACTGCTGCTCTCAGGGCGTCACAGTGAGTCAGCTGAGGATGAGATCCATCTGAACACTCATTTTCCAGTTGAATCCATTTCCCAAGGGAGAGAGAAGGGTGAAGGAGTAGATAGGAGTGGACCTTCTCTTTGAAAGCAGTAATGTACGCAGGCTAGAAATGCTCATGGACCCCCGGCGGAGCTGGTGGTCCCAGGGCAGCTGGTTTGTAGGAAACCTATGTTCTACACAGAAACAATGCAAGAGAGTTTCTGAAGTTTTAGCTTGGATCTGAAGGGTTGGTGACGGCGGGAACTAAAGGTAAATTTTCTTGGAAAATTCAAGCGAGATTTTGCACTGCTGGAGGAGAATGGTATAACTCAAAGCGCAATTTGCCCTTTCATGAAAACACTAAGGCTAAAATCCACCGGCTCACTGGACAAACCAGGCAGCCCTCAGACACCACTGAATAAATAGCTGTTATTTTCTGTAGCTCTAAAGCCATCAGAGGGAAAGGAGCTAAAGACTTTCCTACTCACTAAACTCACCTGCATGACTTCTTCAGTCCCTGGGGCCAGGCAGGCACAGGTAGACTCTGAGAAAACCCAAACCTCATAGACCTTGATGCTAAAGCGTAGCAGAATCTTTTTTGGCATCCAAATCTCTGAGGGGTTTCACAGGCAACTGCTGATGGCTCTGCAGCCAAGTATCCTGCCTGGCTGAGAGGTTGAGGCGAGGGGGTGTTGTCTTTTGGAATCTGTTTTCCTTTGACTTATCTTTCAGTCTCAGGAATTCAGGACCTTTAATCTATTTGAGATTAAAGTCCCTTACAAATCCCTTCTGGCCTTTTTTGGGAGTAAAGAAGTTACAGACACCCTACTGCACATTCCTTTTGGTGCTTTTTTTCGTTGTAATTGAGCAACAAGTAGCGCTCTAATTGTTGTGAGCACTACAATAAACGAGACAACTACTCCTAAAGTGCCTTATAAAAAAATTAACATGTTATCAAGTGAAAGTGTTAACAGGAAAATTTCAGTTTTTACTTGTTTAAATATTCAAAATATATTCCAAGTGCATCACCCAAACACGTCAGGGAGGAGGAGGTATGGAATTACTGAAGCTTTCCCAGTCTGGCAGCCTGAGCACAGAATCTATTCATCTGGTGTTTACTTTGCTTGTGAAAAAGAGATTTTTTTACGTCTTCAGAAAACAAGAGTGTAAAAATACTTAGGTGGGTGGATTCGCAAAAGTAAATTCTCCCATGAAATCCATTGAAATGAGTGGAAATATTTCTGTTGACTTCCCCAGGGGTTGGATTAGCTCTGTACTGCTTCTGTAATAATTATGTTTTAGCACAGTCATTCTTGGAAAATTATTGCTGTGATTCACTGGTTCTTTGCTTGACACATGGAGTTGGTGATTGACGTTGTGCTACCGCACTCGGTACCAAGGCTAAAACTGTGTGATTCCTTTGGTATGTGTAGAGGCAAATAATAATGACTGCGAGCTATGCCTCAACATACTCTTTGCTGTCATGTGTCATGCCTTGCCTACCATCAATCTGAAGTACAAAACCAGTGGACCAACTAGTGTTTACAGAATTAGCTCAGGTTGGCTTTTGACTTACCAGTAGTGATTTACAAAGTAGGTGAAAGTATTTTGGGCTCTCACTTTCAGTCTTACATATTTTGTTGTGAAAACAATCTAGCGCGGGACCAGTCTAAGTTTCCTAGCTTTCTCCTGATGTGTCATTTACTTTAGAAGTTTGGGTACCCTGGGATGTTAAACCTTTCTGTCCAGCATTACTTTTTTGGTACTGGTTTCAACTGTATTGGTATGAGTTTTAGATGTGAACAATACCCTTTTAGTCCCTACATCTTAATGTTTTCAGGTTTTGTGTCTGAAAGAGTACACTTTGGGACATGTCAAAGCAAGTAGCAGGGATCTGTTGACATTTTATCTCCAGCTTTCCCATATATTTGGATCTGATACCTGGCTACTTCACACCTGAGCACAAGTATCCATCGTGTTTTCTTTCAACCACCCCCACTCTTGCACAACTATGTTGTCCTGCCTCCTCTTGCATCACTACAGTGCCACAACAGAGTCGGTTTGGAAAGACAAAAGACTTCAGAGAGATCAGAACCTTCTCTGTATCAGATAGGCGAGTGCAGTCTGTGCAGCATTCAGATGGTAGACAGATAGTCAAGGCCAGACTTTCAAAGATGCTGAGCTTACTTGCATATTTCTCAACAGGGGTGCGGCAAATTTACTGATAACCACTAGCCTAAGGTATGTGCTTGCTTTGGTTGGATCACCTTAATTGTCCTGCACACTTTTTGGCATCTTGCTTAGTGTCTCATGAATCTATGGTCTGCCTCTGTGTACAGCTCTGAAGTCCCATCATCTTGACCTTTCCTTTCCCAAAGGACTATGCCAAAGGGAGTGTCTGATGATCCCCACCTACCATAGCTGTGATTATCTCCTACACTCACCATGGCCAAGAGTTATTTTGCACCAGCAGATTTTGCAACGTATGTTAAATTAGGTCCTAGTTTGTCTGCAGTGGCTGTGCCTCCAAAATGTGATACCACTGCTAGAAAAGAGGAGAGGCACACATTTACACATGCATCACCTCTGCGTGACTTTCGATTGTTTCTCTAGGAGAGGAAATCCACTGTTTTCCCATAGCTAAGGAATGCAGTCTGTTTTGTAGCAGAATTATTTTTCAAGGGTGTTCTTCCTTTTCATACTTTACAACCTTTGATTGCACATCCAGAGCTTTGGCTTCCTCTCCAAGCGGTTGCCTTGCCAAAGCAGTTGAATTGTGACAGTTTCTGAGCTGGAATTTCCAATATTTGAAATTAGGAACTGGGCTAAAACCATTCACCAAAAAGCCTTTGGGTAGCAGTGATTTGCAAGAACTATGAACCCTGAGACAAACATGAGTTCAAGTTCTCTGGGCAGAAGGACTATTAATTATCCACAGCAAATACTGATATTGCTTTATGACTTCTAAGAGAGCATTTTACGCATAATGGCTGGAAAACAGCTGAGATTAAGTCCGTCAAGAACAATGAAAAGGTTCTCATTATGGTATGTTTTATCAATGAGGATCACAGATTTTATAGATTTAACAGAGAAACTACAATCCTATTCAAAGAGCTGTAACAATCTGCTTGACTGTTTTGGTGAACGCTTAAAATACCACTTTCCTCCCCTCTTTTTTTTTACAACAAAAAAAAAAAAACAAAGCAAAAAAACCCCAAACCCCACATCTCCCCTGCCATTTAAACTCCTCAGGTAATTAATTGGAAATGACCCAGTTACAGCATTGTCAAAGGTCCGACTAATTCCCATCAAACCAGGGAAATTCAGTCTTCTGGAGCACTCCCCTGCTTACCTCGTGCTGTTGTGCTTAAGGTATTACGGAAAGTGCATGGTCATATATACTGTACCATATGTTCACAAATACCAACGCGCAGCAGCATGAATTAAGGATAGGATTTCAGCCTCCATAATGAAGAGTCTTGCTTTTATGAGTTCAACTCAGACCCTTAACGTTATTTTAACATAGATTTTGGTGTTTAATTATGTAATAAGATTTACTGCAGTCATCTAACAGATGTTGATTCAGGGTCAGTGTTTCTCATAAATTAGTTTTGAAAGGATTTGTTACTTCTGGGTCAGCAGATAGGTCCAGAGTGCAAAGGAAAAGGAGAAAAACAATAAACAGTGAGTTGAAGGGTTTCTTGGGATTCTTTCTTCAGTTACATATCCACATATTTTCATGATTTTAATGACTATAGCCACAGGAATGTTTGCTTTAACACTAAAGATGGCTCAGCCCAAAACCCAATATCCAAACATCTGCAAAGCATGGGAAAGTTCAAACTTCGGGGCTCTTTTATTTTATGACCATGGATGTTAATTTTTCATACTAATATGACACATTTTTTCTAGGGCTCTGCAGTGGGAATTACTGTGAACTCTAGCAGCACCCAAAAATGCTTTGTCTTCATGTGTTTGTTGTCAGACTTTGTGTATGAAGTGCAGCTAAAGACCAGTGTTGGCCGATGTAGTTGTCATCACATATGTACCCTCAAAAGTTGCACCCACCGTCAGCATTTCCCATGTCTTTGGAAGCAAATCATATTGGTACATCCTACTGCTAGACCTCTGATGGTGATGTTATCCATAACGTAATTAAAACCACATAACATTATAGTCATTCTTCTATAGTTGTGGTTAAAATTGCTATTCCATATTAAACTATTTTTTCTCCTCTCTGTAATTTAGGCGTAGACAAATTCCTTTGAGACTGAAATCATACTCTTTTTATCTTATTTTGCTGAGAATAGTTTGGAGGAAAGGGATTGAGGCACATTTAGTAGTGTTACTGGCAATTATAGGCTGCCAAATCCTTTACAAACACTGGTGAATATTCACACTAAACCCCAACTTCAGTGTATGAGAGACTAAGGGATCTTCTTGAGGCTGTACAAGATGTTATAGCTAGAGGTGGAATTATAACTTTGTTCATTCAGCATATGCTAAGACTTCGCAACCTATAAAACCATTTGCTGAACTTAATCGCCTTTGTCTTGGAAAGTTTATGGGTTTAATACATAAAAAAACCTCCTAAGATGAATCCCAGCTATTTGTGAGAGCTCTGAAGTATTTCCCAGAACAGTAATCACACAGTGGCAAACTGCGAGCCCTGGACTCCTTGCAGAAGTAATGTGTGAGAGGAGGAAGAGCCTGTGGCCAGCTGCTGAATCTCGGCCAGCAAAGCAGCGCTGAACCTGCTCTGTGTAAGGACTTGGACACAGCCTGGTTCCTGGAGGCTTCTCACTCCATCTCTGCCACAGGGGACATCCTCTCAAGTGCTGATAGACACTTGTACCATGCAGCGCTGTAAAGTTAAATAGCACTTCCCAGATTCAGGCTTGAAACTCCTCTTTCTCAGGAGTAATTCCATTTAAGTCAGTGGATTTACACAATGGATTTACTGCTTCCAGAAAAGAATCAGGCCTGGAGAAAGACACACATTCTTTGCCAAGAGTATCTCAGAGCTAACTGCTTGAACTGTGCTGTCAAGCTGCAGGGAGGTCAAGTGGACAGACGACAGGAACAGGACATATGGGAAGTCCCTGCTTCAGACCTTAGCTCTTAAAATGTCGTGCTGGGTGACCTCTGGCGAGTCAGTTCATCCCCTTAAACCTCTGTTTCCCCATTTTTCTTTGTCCGACTTGTCTGTTTAATTTGGAGGTTGTGCCAAGAAGTGTGCTTCACTTCATGTGCTGGGATAGGGCACTGACACCGCTCCTCTCCCGTGCTGCAGGACAGTCTCAAAATCTTTGTTTCCTCAACATCGCTGACTCTCAGCCTCAATATCCACAAGAGACCATCACCTGTACATCATAATGACAGGCAGATCTGGTGATACACTGTCCTGGTATTGTCTTGGGAGGACTATGGTCCCCCCTGGAACATGGTCACAGTTGGGAAGTAGAAGAAGGTCCTCACCTTGGACATTAGCCTCGCAGCCCTGATTGCTAAAGATGCTTTAAAATGAAAGCTTTGACCCTTGAAAGTGAGGCTCTGGGTCTGTAATGAATTCAGCTGGCACCGAATGTGGGTCACTGGCATGAAAAGCCTCAAGGACAGGAATTTGTGTATATATGTGTATGGGTATGCGTGTGCGTGTGTGCGTGTGTGTGAAATTTTCAGAAGCGGAGCCAGGCCAAGAACCAGCACTCCTGAAAAGCCCCATCTGTTTCTTTCAGCTCCTTCCCACAGCAGCTTGGTCATTATCAGTGGCAATTGTCCAGAGTCACTTGTCAAGCACGAAGCTGCCAAAAATCATTAAAACACAACAGTCACCAACACCCCGTACCAGCCAGCTGTAAAACTGTTTCAAAGAGAGTCTGATAAACACATATATGCTTATAATAGCCCTGAGAGAGTCATGTATTAATATTTCCTGTGTGCTTTAATGAACCGAACAACAGCGTGAGATGCTGCAATTGGATATTCTTGCCCTTTTCTGTTGTGGCAACTCGCAAGCTTTTTTGATGGCGAGGGGAAAGGGAACAAAGCAGGTGGCTAATGGGCTGTTTTTCTGTTTCAGTGGAGCATGACAGAGAGTTTCACCATCAGCGCTGCCACTACCGAGAGTTCAGGTTTGATCTCTCCAGAATCCCAGAGGGGGAAGCGGTGACGGCTGCTGAGTTCAGAATATATAAGGACTACATCCCTGAACGCTTTGATAATGAAACATTCCAGATTAGTGTCTACCAGGTACTTCAGGAACACCCAGGAAGGTGAGTGGCCCACAGGAAAATCCCAATGAAAGCACAAGCACAATACGTTCCCTCAAAGAGTTATGTCCAGCGCTTTTAGAAATACTGGTGCCATCAGCAAACGTGTTGAAGAACTGGGCTTAGGCATGAAGGTCGTACGGTAAAATCTGCTAATGCAGTGTCTGGTCGGCCACCGAGGGCATGGGATGAAGGTGCCGCCCCATAAGCCTCTACATGCCCCAAGGAGCATCCCCTGCACTATTGGTCCTGTCCCTGGGAGCACTCCGTAGCTGAGGAGCAAACAAGCCTGGCCATGTGCTAGTGTAGGAAAAGATCGTAAACTCAGAGTACTTCAAGATTTCTGGAAGACCTACCTTCTTCCTCCTGCCATTTATGGATCCTGAGGTGGCAAAACCACATCCAAATGCTTCCTTTCTAATTGTAGCTTAATTACTAGCTTTTATTATCAAAGGCATTCAAGATCTCTAATTAACAAAGACAGATGACACCATGCTTTTTATATTGACTGATTGTTTTGTGTGTGCAAAACTACAAGATGAGCTATTAAATCCGTTCCAGGCAATTATTAATGTATGCCAAGCTCCCTGACAAATCCTCCAGGGAACTTGAATAAGAACATATGTTCAATTTTCTCATCTGGTTTTAGTTCCAATTAATCAGCAATCCCAAATCATTTATCAAAGGCACTTAGTTTCATTTGCACATACTTTTTTACATAAAAATCCTGGCAAAAGCAAGATTGCATTAATTTAGATGAAAAGTATTTACAGTCACATGCTAGTTAAAAGTTCTTCTCTAGGACTACTAAATATGGGGTAATAATACCATGACCCTAATTTAGGTTTATGAAAAGAGAAAACACTGGGGATTTAAAAAGCGGGAAGTCCAAAAGGGTAAGAAAAAATAGTATAATCAGGACTCTGGCTTTATATTTTTATACGAGCTAATAAAAATGCAGGGAAAAATGTTTTGCATTTTTTATCTATTAATATATGACAGGAAACCTTATCGATGCTTTTAAATAGTGAGAATTTCTACTGGCTTTGCTGTATGGTAAAATTATTTAACCCCTTGTGTGCTTTCTTCCACATCTGAAATTCCAATTTTATGTGTCAAAGCTCATGGTTCTCATAGCATTTCTAATGACACAATTATTTGCAGGGTTTGGGGACTATACTAATATTAATCTATTTTATCAAACAATGATAATTCAAGCTATACTTTTCTAACTAGGCTTTCTTAAAGGAAACAAGCTGCAAATGTGCATGGGGCACGCTAGATATCCTGATTCCTACAAGCATTTAAGCTTAATCCATCTTAGGCCTTCCAGATAGAAACCTCCCTTGTATTTGAGTCAGTTATATAGGTAGAAGCCTGCCAAGAGAACTTTTCACAAGGCCCTAATCAGTGAGCCAGGACATTAGGGAATTGCCAGAAACCTGCTCTTGGAGTAAATGTCCTTCCTTATCACATGCCAGGGAAGTTCTCTTTCAGACCCTGATTAGTGTAGTGGTTGCCCACTAGGAAACTTACTGACAGAGTAAAGATTACATTTATTGCCTTAATTTTAAGACGATACATCCGTAAGTTTGTTAACACTGTATTTGGAGTGTGCTCTGCGGTACACTCTGGGGACAGTTATGGGTATGGAGCTGCTTGAGGCATCAAGTGTTTCTGCAAACTGTCTCCTTCACTAATACTTATTCCTAAAGGAAAAAATGTATGCAAAGGGTAGGCATGTACATGAACCACCGGGTGGAAGAGGCGAGGAATCTTGCTAATTATACAGATGTTCCAGCCACAAGATTAGATGTAATTTTACTGCATCATATTCACCACAGAAACACTATTTTTAATGAGTGTTCATGCATATTCACTCATTGCATACATTTTGGCACAGGCAATGGTGATTTTTTGAACAGTTTGTTCTGAAAAAATATTCCTGTTGGTAAAGGTAAAAATATTGTCCCTAACATTTGTAAAAATATTTGCTCTTTTTCTGCGTTTTTCCACTGACATTTTCCAACCGACTCTGTCACAGACCAGTCATCCAAGTCAGTGTGTCATTGGGCAAGTGGAGAAAGAAAACAAACTCTCTCCAGTGTTGATCAAAAACCACTCATGTATTTGATGCTTCCTTGGCTGTTTGTCTCATCCTGAGCAGGGTGGAAAGTCAGACCCATCAGACGTTGTTAGCAACAAGAGCAAAACAAAGCCAAACACTCCCCCCAACACAAGCAAGAAAACCTTTGCTAGCGTTGGGCTTTGTGGATTCCTCTCCTGAGAGCACGGCAGGTACAAAGACCAACAAAACAACAAATTTTCCCTCTCCCTGTGCTCTTGTGACGGTACAAGAACAGTGGGGTCTCCCAGGAGACTGCTAGAATTGCCTTTTGGGATCTGAATCACCAGGTGTTCTCCCAACCCTTGTTTGCCGACTACGTGCACCCCGTGTTTAAGTGCACTAAGGCACAGAAGGTCAGTGCCAGGCTCCCCAGAGGCAACTGCAGCACCGTCTTTTTTTCATAACACAGGGACATACAACAGAGATCGGGACATCTTCTAGGGCCACAAAACCATCAAATGATGCAGCTGGAAAGCCCAAGCTGAGGCTGACTGAAGACTTTTTTCATTTGAGAGAGACTACTGGATACGCTGAGGGCTTTATTTTCAGTGAAACCTCAGATGAGCCTCCAGTTTGGAGGGTGTGATGGTGTACCCTCAGTTCAGGTAAACCATAAGTATTAGCAGTTCAACAATTAGTACCTTGGCTTTACGAGTTCAGACAGGTTGGCAGGTATCAAACCAGCAACATCTTGTCTGCTATTTATTGTCGCTGAGAAATACAGACCTAGGTCTTCACAGACAAACAGCTGCACCCACAGCAGACTTTTCTGAAATTCTGCCTCTCAGTAGGACCAATATTTGAACACGGGGTGGAAGCTTTCTTCCACCTGCCTGCTCAGTCATGGGCAGATACGCACTTGACAACCACGGCAGTAAAAATGAGAGCCCAGCCCTGTCCTTTGTAGTAGACAGGGTGCCGTTCTGGACTTTGACTAATAGAAATCGTATCTTTGTCGGGCTGAAGATATTATTACAGGTGTTTACAGGAATCCAGACTAAATGATCAAATATTCTTTATGGCCTTTCCAAATCTATGAATTCATTGCAAGGCAAGCTCTTTGAACTGGCAACATCTCCTTTACAAAAAAGCATGCACAGCATTCTTTCAGCACAAAGCATCAGTTATTCACTTTAAGCAAACAAGTACATTCATGAACAAAAATGTGCCTAATATGATAAACACTGTGAAAACAGTTGATGTTTTGATTAATATAACGTGTCTCAAAGTTTTGTGTGCATAACCTAAAGTCCAGTGACTCATGTCCAACTTCAGTTTGGTCTTCGTGGTTCAGTTACCCAAAAGCCTGGGAAAGACTTTGGTAAAGCCAGCGACTGGCTTGAGGCGGACACCAAGCAGCTGGACATCAAGTCCCTGTTTCCAGTCACAAACCCTGCTAGAGGAACTAAAAGTTGCCATCAAGGAGCTGCTCAAGCCTCAGTCTCCTCTCTCCTGGGTGCTGCAGGAAAGCAAGGCAGATTCCAGTGCACATCACAGGGCACAAGGCATGCTGCGAGGTGTTGAAGGTCATTTATCTCGAGCATCTACACAGAGAACGTGTCAAAATAAAGCTTCTGTATGTGGACCTGAGAAATGTGAACTTTGATACTTTTACAGTGGAATCATGAAATAGTTCGCGAACTGTTTTGCAAAAGAAATATCCATTACCCTCAGACTCGTCACCATTGTTGGAAGCAATGGCCAAAGCAAGAATTTCAAAGGGACTTAAGTGCTTAAGAGACATGCAGGTATGCAGCGGGATGCAGCCGAGCAGTTTGGATACCTAACTGCTATTGCAGTTGATGGGAACTAGTGCATTTTCAAAAAGTACCCATGGAGCTTGGGGGCAGATTATCAGTCAGGGCATCATCCTCAATTTATTAACCTGAAGAAAAAAACGCAGACTGTATAGCTCCTCTCAACATCAGAGCTCGATCCTGTCCGTCTGTCTCCACCTTCAGAAGTTAAAATACCTCATCCCAGAGTTACATCTCCAATTTCATTGGACCCAGCACTTGCACTGTGGAGTAAATCCCAACCCCTTTGAAGTCGATGGGAGTTTTGTTACTGGAGAGAATAAAGGCAGGTACTTGACCAGCCTTTGGTAATTGAAATGTAGTTGCTACATGTTCACTTTGTGGCCATTATGGATTTCATAGGCTTCAAAGGCAGTGCACGATTTGAATGCTTATGTTATCAGCCCTACAGAAAAATAAGACCTTGCACGATGCATTACTGGGTTTGACTTGCAGCTGGAACACTTTAGTTTGTGCTTGAAACTACACCACTTCTGCACCCAGATCAAACCTGAGCCCCTCTCCAGATCCCTTTCTTCCGTTCATTTGAGTCTGTTTCCATGTTGTGGGTTGAAACATGTAATTCTAGTAACTAAGAAAAACTTAGGCCCACCCAACCCGTGAAGCAGATGTGCCTTATTTTTGGAGCTTTTTTGTAAGTACCAGTGTGATCATTCTAGGGACGGTGCAGCAAAGACAGGTATAGTTTGTTTTAAGATTATGCCCTGCCACCCTCACTGTATCTGCAAGTACTAGCAGCATCTGGAAAGGTACTGACAATAGCTTTGTTGGAGTTTTTTTGTGACTTATCTGCAAATCAGTTGATAACTGAACTCGTCTCTTAGCAAGCAGCAGGAGAACTGTAGCATGGAAACCCTATTTAGTTACCTCATTCAGACCATTCCTAAAAGCCACTGCATCCTGCAAAACCTCTGACAAATCTTGAACTCACTGAGCAAGGCACAACTCTTCACAGGCACTTGAGTAGCTGCAGGAGGCATTTTGCATACCCCAGTGGGCTCTTGCTCAGCGAAGTGATGCACTAATGAACAGCAATTCAGTGCTGAATAGAAACAGCTGTATATAAAGTGTCAGAGATATGTATATAACCTCATTTCTCTCAGCACTGCTTTTACAAGAGACTTTGGATTTAGGAAACATGTTGCATCTCTGTGTAACAAACTCCCATTGCCACTTTTAATCAGTCTTTGAAACCTCAATCTTAACCTCTCAAACACTACATAGGAAAGGAATTTCTTCCAAGATTTGACAAAATTTACACAGATCTGTTTCACTCCCAGTACAGCCAGTTTTTAGACCAGTCCTTGGAAACCATCTTCCAGAAATTGTACTCCTGCTGTGGCCATCCCTTCACCTGGAGGAGACCCCAGGCTGTGTTTGGCTGGCAGCTCCTCCCTGGGAGCACGGGGAGTGGGAAGGATAAGCAGAGGATCCCAGGCGCACAGGGAAGGGAAGGTGTGGGAGGAGGGCTACATCAGGTCTGTGTACAGAGGGTGTTGCAAACGTGCCAGGGAGAGGCCCAGGGAGGTCCTGGGGCCCTCTCAAAGTAGGGAAGTCTGAAAAATATTTTCCTAAGCTTGTCTTTGGACAGCTGCAGCTGACTTGAAGCAATGACACCAAGCAAACTGGAATCTGGATACTGCGTTTTTCTAATCCAAACAGATGTCTTCTAACCCCAGATTTCCTCTCACTCTCCCAGGATGCCCTTTCTGCCTTCTCCTCCCTCTACCTGCTCAAACCTGCGCGTGAATTTCCCCCATTCCCTCCGTGCCAGCTCTGTCCTTAGGCTGCCCGTTAGTAAATTTGTTATCTTGCACCGTGCCTGCGACCCAAACAGCCCCTCTGGGATTAGAATACCAGCTGAGAGGATCGAATAGTGCTCCTGGCTTAGTGGCTGTGGTTTACGTACCAAGTCAATAAGACATTGAATATGTCTGTGCCCCAAGAGTTTCCCACTTTAAAATGGAAGCAGGAGGGTTCCTAAAGCAATTTGAAGTCTGTTGCAAGGTGTCACAGTATGGTTATTGTTCACAAGACTGCTAGATCTGTAATTTAAAGTAGCAGGTAGGGATTAGAGTGGTGCAGCTGCAGGCTTGGTGTGCTCTTTGGGCTGACAGATTACCTGAATGCGGGCAGAGGACTGCAGGACCTGCTGGCAGCAGCCCTGGGCCGGCTCCTGCCAGGACACAGCCAGGTGAGCCAGAGCTCCAAGGGTGCTCCCAGCCCAGAGTGCAGCACGTCACCTAAATCGGCTTGTCTTGCAATGTAATGAAAGTTGCCAAGAGTCACCTTTTTTGCTGCTGCCTCTCCTTCCTTCCATTTATTTTTATCCCCTTTGGAAGTGCTCATTAGTGTTTATTACCACTTGTCAGCCAGCAGCTTGAAATAACAGAGGTGACAAGGGGAACGGGGAAAGTGAGTGAAGAAAACAGATGCAAAAGTAGGTGCTGTTTGGTAAGAGGGCTATCCTAGAGCAGTATAGACCTTATAGCATTAGAGTCCGTACATGCAGAGTTTAATCTCCTATTCTCCCTTGCTATTGCAGAATTGCCAACTCTCATATTTTCACTGAGTCTCTCTTGTTAGTCTGTGTTCTTTCTCATGCCTCAGTTCATCAAGGCAGGTGAGATGCTGCACTTCTGATTATTGAATACATGTCTAGTGTTTATGGCTATAAACCAAAGTGCTAGACGTTGGAAAATTAGCCCAGTAAAAGACAAAGAACGCATGCATACTATTTTCATGAAACTCCTTGGTTGCTAATCCTTTTTCCTAGCTTAGAATTACCATGTTGCAACGTGGCAACTCTCTTCCTCACAGTTTTCTTTTAGGGTACTCTTACTTGCCTTTTCTGTGTTTTGTGTCCCCTTATTTCTCCACTCACCCCCTCCAACCTCACTTATTCCAGTCCTTTTCTCTTCCACTAATCCCCTGTGATTCCCTCTCTTATCCTGCTCATGTCACCCGCTTTCCATATTCCCGGTCACACACAGTCCTTTGGCACCTTCATAACTCCAGGTGCTTTCCAGACACGATCTCCCATGCATCCTCTTCAGGAACTCTCATTTTGCAATACTTGTTATTCACCCTTGATTCCAGAAAACACCAAATTTACTAAGAAACTTTCATAGACCACACAGCAGTTACGTGACCGCTAGACAAATCGTCCTCATCTTGGGTTCTATCGACAGCCTGATGCTTAAGAAAACTGAGCTGAAAGCCCCGAGTTTAATCATTGCTAAAAGCTCTGAGACTCCCGCTGATGTAAGTACTTTGAACGCTGAGCCATTTTGATGTGGTCTCAACAATACATACTTGTGGTCTGGATCCAGACTTCATCATTTATGTAACTCTAACCTAGCCATTAACATCACCACGTTCCAGCTTAATTTTCTGTAAAAAGAGGATTCTGTGCCTCTTCCTATCTCTTAGTCTGGTAGGAGGTTCAGTGCAATTTCTCACCTGCTCTAAAGTTCTCAAATAAAGGGACTGAACGCAGGGCTGAGGAATCAAAGTGCTTTTCTGCCTCCTGGTTGCAGAGCCATGGTTCACAGTGTTCAAAGAATGCTTTAAATATGCATACAGCTGGTTGGTAAGGTACCAGAGGCTGAGCTGTGCACCAGAAACGTTTTCCCTTTGTGCTTAGTTCTTTGGCTCAAACCTAAAACCCAAACCAGCCACATTGGACTTACCTACCATTTTCTCATATGACAACTCATTAGACGGGAGCTCTCAGACCAATTTTTGTTTGAGTCTGAGCAAGATAACATTTCTTTGCCATGTTTATTGTGTTTTGTCCAACAATGATATCTAAAGGGCTTGCTGCCTATTAGCTAGCGATTTAACCGTGGTTGCCATAAGTCTTTGGAAAGCAGGGCATTTCACTTGGAAGGAAGTTTTATTTTAATAGAACAAGGGGTTTCTTTCAATCAGAACAGCCACTACAGTCTCAGGAGCTTGCAACACCAGTCAGGTTGTGCATCCCATCCCTGGCTGCTGCTGGTGGGCCAGAGTGGAAAGTACTATTCCAGGAGAGCTTGAACTTCTCCAGAGAGCATCTGACACGAGGGCCTTTTTGGGGCCAAATGTTCCAAGTGTGTGTGGGAAGGACATTTCCCTTTAGTGAGTCCCTTTGATCTCTCTCACTTCAGGCTTCCCCTCTAGGCCTATTGTTTGCACATTGCTGTAACTACAGGAAAACAAACGCATTATACAATTTCCCAGACTGACTCACCCTGGTACTTGGTGCCTCATGTTGTCTGGTTACCCTGATTGCATCATGTCAGCATGGGAAGCTTAAAGGCTGGTTTTTCTGAGTAATACTGCAGTTGAGCAGTAGCTAAACTCCAAAAAAATTATCATTATTGCTATTATCTTCAACCTGCAAAGTACAAGGGAGAAAAACCAAGCAAGCCAAGTCCCTGTTAACTAAACCTTGTGTGAATCATGAGTTCCAGTCAGGGGCCATGCTTAAATGATGCAGTATGTGAATATAAAAACCCTTTACTTCTGGAAACTTGGACTCAGCCGTCGGAACGGGCCAGTCCGTACTACTGCCTCGTCTCCAGCTCCCCTGGGATGCATTTTGTTCAGCATGTTGTAAACAGGGAAGGGTGGGAGGTAGCCATGCGTCTGCGTCATGCACAGTGGGAGCAGGGCCATTGCTTCTGGGTGGGGATGAAACCCCAGGAAATTTGTACCCTGGTTAGAGTTCAAGCATCTTACACTCCTGCAACTAACGTGTGTGTGGAGGGAGGGTGTTATCCATACTGTTTATCTTCAGTTGTCCTAGGTGCATGCAGGAAAGCTGGCTGAGCTTCAGAGAGCAGTTTCCAACACTGAGGTTCTCCATCACCGCGCCACGGCCCCTTCCTGAACCACCCACTTTGGCTGCCCAAACATCTGCCAAAATACTGCCCACAGGATCCCCCATGCGTTAGGAAGGAAATGTTGAAGCGAGTTCAATTCTCACGTAGGGCTTCTTCCTCAACCCAAAACTTTGCGTAAAAGAAAGCAAAACTCCATCTCCCTTGCCTTCCTCCATGGCGGGGCCATGCTGGGTGAAGGGAGAAATTATAATTGTTACAATCCCATGCTTGCAAAACGTCTCTTGCAAGCGTCAAACCTTGCCTCCTCTTTCTGAATTGAGCTGACGCAGAAAGCCACTGCTTTCCCTCAGGCGGCCACATGAAGCACTAATTGCACCCTCAGCAGCGTTAGCTGTATCTATGTATTCAGCTGTGTCATAACCAAAGCTTAACAGCATCGTGCGCTGGTGAGGAAATGACAAAATCCTTCTTTCACGCACTCTCGGTGATGTGCTCATGTGCTCCATGGGAACTAATTTCAGAAGTTTAATTTAATGTAAGCTAGCAGAGAGCCAGAGGCAGTGACATCCGTTGCTTACGGAGGAAATCCATCATCTCTTACACGCCCTGGCCCACAAAAGTTGAAAGGAAAACTAGATAGTAAAAACATCGCAATAAAACTCCATTTCTATTTTGAGTCAGCTGCGTGGGACAAAAACTTCTGATTTTTTGGTATCTCACATGGAAAAGAGCCACTAAAAGCTATGAGACAAAACCCTTTATGCTGACAACACTTCTCGGGTTCATTTTTGATCACTTGATATTTCATGCAAACGAGGCATTGTGTAAACTAACTTAAATATCTAGATCTGCACTGACAAATCAATAGTGACAAAATTAACGAGGCCTTCCTTAGGCTTTGAAGACATGATTAAAGGGTTTTTCAAGGATACTTCTCCATTCAAAAGGATATAATTACACTTAAACAAGTTATCATGTTTGTGCACTGTAAGTACAAAAGCCTCTATTACGGGACTTGTCTAGACACTTCCACTGTGTTTCTTTGTTCTTCTTGTAAAGTTGGTTTTTTTTATATAGGAACTGCACCACTATTATTTTTTCACTATTTCCATCCAACCCCTATCTCTTTCTTAACTTTTGATAAAAGAAGATTCCTTCTTTATAGAAACTGTGTTTTCTCAAATTTTCATTTTATAGAAATGCTTTGTAAATCCAGAACGATTCCACCTTTTTCAAATGCACATAATTCTCTGTATTTCTGATTTTGCTCATTTTCTGGTATTAGTTCTTCAACTACAATAACTCAACAGTGACCTTTAAAAAAAAATTAAGCAATGAATTGAAAGAAAATTGCCACCCAAAGCAATGCAGACCTGTGACTGTGCAGAGGGTTATTGCCTCAATCAATTATCTGTAACCTCAGACGAACAAATTTAGAAAGCCATTACATATGTTAATATATATGCGCATCAGTGTTCCAGCTGGCTTGCACCAGTGCTACAATTATGCATAAAAGTCAGGAAATTATGTGTGGAAAGGATAATGAGCAGCATTGTCTGCCCAATTACCAAGTTTGCATATGCAAACAATAATTTTGCAAATCTGTGCCTGGCATGCATTTTTTTCTGCTGTTGCATCAGCAGCTCTAAGGTTAACTGTAACAGCAAAGTAACTCAAAACCAGCTCAACTCTGCTTCAACCCATCCTCCCTTTTTAAAGAGAAGAAAAGCGTTTCGTTTGAAGGTGATTAGACAGGAAAGCGTGCCAGCCCAGCCCCGGCATAATCTGCCTATTGCTGAAAGGCCGACTAAGTGTGTTGCTTTCAGCATGTATGTGAATACCCATAAAGATTCCAGTGGAAAACCTGGGTAACTGGGAATTGTGTTTCTTTTTCTCAGGGATTCAGATCTGTTCCTGCTCGACTCTCGAACAATCTGGGCCGCAGAAGAAGGGTGGCTGGTGTTTGACATTACTGCAACCAGCAATCACTGGGTGGTGAATCCTCAACACAATCTTGGCCTGCAGCTCTCCGTGGAAGGCATTGATGGTGAGTGTGGGACACCAGCATCAATCAGGGAGTCTGTGTCGGGTATACAATTTCCAGGCAGGGGAGGCCTTAAATATTCAGTACTCTTTCCTTTGAATAGGATCTCTTAAGCATATTTTTCCTGAATTTACCTAAGATGCAAATAGTAATAAAATAATCCATAGACATATTTCAGGTTAAGGATGTACTCAAACGCTTTAGCAGATCGGTAGCCTGTCTGCAGTCATTTCAGTAATAACTATGTAAAGGTTTGGCTGATTTGCAGGTAGTGCAATCCAGTTGAGAAGAGAGGGAGAAACTTTGCTCTGTGTGACAAGACGCAACTGAGCAATGTGGATGTTTGGACTTAATTGACACAAAAGTCCTTTCAAATTCAGGAAACAGCTAGGAACCATTTTAATTTCCTTTGTGGCAGTAGAAATGACCAGTAAAGTCACACCTGATCTGGACTGCAAGGTCTGCAGCATGCTTATGGTACAAACCTGAGAAGTTTGGGAAAGGGTGGGAAGGCAAGGCTCTGAAAGATTTCCAGAAAAGGTGTATTTAGAATCAGGCAGGGAATTTTTCTAACTAGATCTGCACTAAAATGTCATGCTGCTTTGTCTGAAGTTTCCTGATGCTGTCTTGGAGACTTGTGTGAGGAAACCAAAATATCCTGGATCTTCTTGGGGGTTCCCAAGACCTGGGACCATCTGGAACTATCTGTCTTTCCTATAGGAGAGCTTAAGCAAAACTCAGCTCAAAACTTACTGTAAATATTCTGGATGTAGTTATCTATGGACATACTTTCATTTTCCAGATATGCATCTAGGATATCACTTGCTATTGTTGCACCACTCTGAGAGCTTCCAGTAAGTAGTATTTTGCATAAGGACTGTGCAAAGCAGTTTTGAAACAGATAACCCGCAGAGGGTCATTTCCATGAAAGGGTGATTTTACTCATGTGAGACCTGTGCATGGAGAGGTGTACAGGCTTTGTTTTCATCTGCCTTTTCTGAGTGATCAGAGAATGCAGAGACCCAAACAGAGATAGAAAGCAGGAGCTTCACCATGGAGGTTGCTTGTCCCCACCCCAGTGACAGAAGCCTTTTGCTGTCTTAGCCTAAAGATTCAAATTCGACCTGATTTGCAATTTAGTCTTAATTCTTAAAGCTAAAACAGTAAGGCAAATTAATAGCCAAAACAGGCTTAACCCTTTCCCAAACACCTGTCCCTGTTTTCAGTTTCCAGTTTGCATCCTAAAACAAATACTTGGAAGTACAGAAATTGTGTCCGTGATCATTCCATTCTGACACACATATAGTCCACAGAAAAATGATAGCTAGAACTGGGCTTAATATTTCTAAACACTACAGGTACTACAGTGTCACACTCTCACTCTTCAACCCATAAAGCCTTCTTATCACTCCATCCTCCCCATCCCCACTTAGTGATATGACAGCTAAAGTCAATCTTGGTTTTTAGCATTAGGGAGAAGGGCAGCTGATTTATGAATATGTACCAGATTTTAGAATCCTGGATCCGAGGAACCACTGTAACTTTGCACATGCTTAAACCAGCTCTGTCTGCTCTGCTGGAGCAATCAGGACTGGACCCTTAAAAGCATACAGACAGATCTATCACAAATAGAGTTTTCAAAGACAAAAATTCCCAGGTTTGGTGGTAAGCGTATTCTCATCTGTTATTCGTCTCACTGAACATCAGGAATCTAGTTTCTTTTTACAATTCTGAAAAATCTAGGTTAAAATACAAAAAGTAACTTGCTGCTTGCTCAAAATAGATTAACAAAATACTTTAATTGGCCTGTCATTAAAGTCAGAAAAGCCAACTTGCAGTGTTTAAAAAGTAAATACAGAGATACAGGAGCTGATTGTCTCCTTGCCTTCTGTAACCATGTCTCCTGGCAGCACACCTTTACACTCACAGTTCTCCACTGTACATATGAATTTTTCTTTCTATTTTGAATGGCAAGGACATGTCCTTCCTTGCTCCCAAGCTTCGTTCTGGATTTAGACCAACTGTGTGCACTAACAAGAAAGCTGCTTTTTACCTGGACTTCATATTAAAATCATACACTGCAAACACAGCAAGATTTTGATGCAACATTATACGCTTGGGCAATCCCCAAAGCTTTAAGTCAATTACTTATATTAAAAAATCTTTTCTTTGTATCTGTCACTACATATAGAGATCTCCAACCATGAAGCCAAAGCAGTTTATGTAAAAAAAATTCTGACATCATGAGCACCGTCCAGATGAAATTATACAATGGAAGTTAATTAACTGATATTTGTATTTCTTTATAATCTTGCCAGATCAGTCTATCAACATGTGTAACTAGGGTGGAATCAAAGGACATTTGTTTACTCTTAGAAAATGGGGATCAGCTCAAGCAGAAAGCAAAAGAAACATTTGAGTGACTCAGTAGCCTTCAGCGAGCTCTCAGCTCAGCATCCGAGATGCCTTACTCAGCAGCAGCACGTGGGAACAGCAGCTGCCCTCTTAGGTTTACTTAGTTTATTACTGAAGATCCCATTTTTGACAGTATTTTAAAAGCAGCTACATAAAAGCAGATAAAGCTGTGCCCTCTCGTTCAAGAGCACAGCTTTAGTTCTTTTGGAAGAAATTTGTCATTGTCTAATGGAGACTACGTATGTGTCCTTGTGTTTAACCTTGCTTTCTGGATGTATAGGAAAGTAAGAAAGAGGATTATCCCTATCTTTATTTAAAGAAATATGCTTCTTCGCATACAGAACGTTATGTGCCTTTTTTCCCCTAAGGAAACATTGCACCATAATGGTCTTGAACATGACATGTTGGTGTTACTTGAGGAATTCATTGCTCAGATGTTTACTTACTGCTGTGCTAATGCAAATCCACGAAACATACCAGTGTGAAGCTAGGTCCCTTCTCTGCAAACTGCTGAGTTATTCTCTAGAGACATGGTAAAGGTAAAATAATTTACACCGGACAAACCACAGCCGTAGATGTACTTCCCAGTCTAAACAACTTTGGGAAGCAGAAAGGCTTCTTTGAAGGGGCAGGAAAAGCCATAGGAGCCGGATTGAGTGAGCTCTAACTGCTGCAGCTGAGCTTGTTTTCAGGAAATCGGGCTTCTATCTGGCAGAGCCTGAGCACAAGTGGAACTACTTATATATTTAGCATTAGCTACTTGCTGAAGGACTTCGTGGGCTCAGCTTCAAATGTTTAAAATGAACACTGTTTGGACAAGTTTCCAGAAAGGAGCTTAAGCAGAAGGTGAAGAAGTTGTTGATGTGTGTCCACATATAAATCACCGTACATGAGTTTTCCTATTTTCACCCAAGCTTTCCTGGTGCCCATTTTGGGATTAGTTTTCCTTTATCGAGTTTGCAAGGCCTGGCCATGCTGAGCAGTCTTTCTGCTGCCAAGCTCCCATCAAAATGTTTCTAAAGCCAATCCTCTGCACAAAGCCCATGTTCTGCACCTTGGAACGTGCACACTGGACTGCATGCTTTTAGAAAAATAGAGTGTACTCCAATTGAGGCCGGACTACTTCTTGGCCTTGAGCTTTGACCACAGCCCCCTTTTTTTCTGGTTCTGTCACATTTACCAATCTTTTGGCCACGTGCAAGAGCTAAGATGGAAACAGTCCCGTGAAGCTAATAATTTATAATCTTTGGCATTTACTTTGCTCATCTTGAAAAAGCAGTTGTAGAATATTACCTCGAAATACTTCAGGCTACCAGCTTCTTTTCACACAGTAGTCAGAAACTAGTAAGATAAGTAAGTTGTTGTCAGTGGGCTGTAGAGCCCCTCGCCTGCTCTCCCCAGCAGAGCTGCCTTTCGGTAGGAAAGTGTCAGCTGCCCTTTGGCACATTTGCTTTGTTGCTGACAAGGCCCAGCTCTGACCTTAGCAGAAGGATCACAAAAGCCATTAGCATAACTTTGACTTAGCGGCAGCACACAGTAGCTTGGCACAGAATAATTCTGGATATCACTCCTGCATTTCATGACAACACCCAGACATCCTGCAGAGGCAACCAGGAGCAACCAGGAGCAACGTTAAACTTCTTACTGCCACCCCCTCCTTGCAGCTGTTGTAAATAATCGGTTTAATTCTACAGAGAAACCATCCAATTGTCTTTTACCAAAAATCAAATTGTTTTAAAAGCCCAGGATGAGGGAAGCATGAACAGTAATCAATAAGCTTCCAACAAAGTTGCCAGGTACAGCAGTGCTGAGATACAGCAATAAGCAAAATGTCTCTGAACGGCTGAACTATTTGTTTCACTCATCTACAGTGTATCTGGAACTCTCAGCATTTCATACAAGGCATTTTTATTTTAAGTTAATAACCTTCCAGTGGGAATTTAGTGTTCCTATGGGCTGAGTTTTATGGTTCCTTTTATAGGATCACTTCAAATTATAGGTTGGTGAACTTAAAGAAACCCCTCTAAAGAATGCAGGAAAAGTTAATGCTAAGCGGATTTAGGGTAAAATAATTATATGTAGGACTATTTTATGTAACTTTTACACACGGATATAAAATGAAGTTTGTTGTGCAGAGCTGCTCGTGTCATAAGCAGCTTTGACGATCAAGTCCAGGCCGTTGGTGGACTGACACATACAGACATGCCTAGGAATCGCCCTTGCCAGCCAGCCAGCATCTCTCCTCCTTGTTATCTTTACTATGTCTGCTGAAAATGAAATTACTGCAGGCCTTCTTATCAGTCCATTCCATTATTAAGGGCAAAGCATCAATCCCAAACTGGCGGGTCTTATTGGAAGGCATGGCCCACAGAACAAGCAGCCGTTCACCGTAGCCTTCTTCAAAGCCACTGAGGTCCATCTCCGCAGTATTCGCTCCACGGGAGGGAAGCAAAGGAGCCAGAATCGATCAAAACCACCAAAGAACCAGGAAGCTTTCCGTGTGTCAAACATTGCAGGTACTGTACAAGCTGCTGGGTCTGGGTGTGGGATAATGCTCTGCTGGACTTGATGCTAGATGGGAATTGTTACTCCCATATACATCCTATTTGTTTTCTTTTTGTTCTGCCACTAGTGTTTTCTTGCTGGCTTGAAAGTATTTAGGATTAATGATTATTCCAGAAAAGTCAGAAAAATAATGTTTCTGTGCAGCAGTGTTAAACTGAGGGATTTCTTAATCCAATTTCTAAAAAAAAAAAAAAAAAGCCATCTGAACAGAAATTCCTCTTTTCTACCATATGAAATTAAAAATTTTTTATTTTGAAATGCCAGGTAGTGACATTAAACCAAACAGTAAGTGATGAACATTAACATATTTCATTAGATCTGAATCAAAATGCTGTATATTTTCAAAGTCTGTGAGTTTAAGTTTAGCCCCAAAGAGTTGTGCACAGAAAGCCCATTCGTTGCTCAGGATAACCACAGCTATTCTGGGGGGAGCTGTGCTTCCTAATATGGAAGTAAACTCGGTCCAGTATTGGAAATAGAAATGTGGTTTAATTACGAGATACCTCAGCATAAGGGGCCCTCAGTGACCTTCCCTGCAGGAACTGCAGCGCAGGGCCAGCTCTGCTGAGCGCCGGGGCAAATTGCAGCGCTGCTTCTGCAAGTGCTTCGCTGAATGGAAGGAGAGCTTGTAAGAGGTGGAGGGAAAAGGACAACGTAGGACACAGTATCATTTGTACATGACTCGCCTCCACCTTGGGTTGCTTGGGGTTAGCTGCAAGGCTATGGGAGAGCTCTCTCCCAGCAGTCTTGTTGCAGCTTCCCTGTATTTAATCATGTCATTCCTAAGACTAACGATGTTTTTCTGCAGCCCTGGTAATAGGTGTGGCCTCTCTGACCTGTCCACACGTATGTATTTCTGTACCTGTCACCCAAAATCCCAGAGTCTCTATATGGTTTTCTTTGCCTTATGCTTCCAGGTTCTGGGTTTTGCAGTTCCCCAAGCATAGATGGTCCATAGTTTAAGTGTGCATTTTTGTCATCTATTTGCTATTTTGATGCAATTTTTAAAGGATGGGTAGTGGGCTGAAGAATTTCTTCTACAAGTAAGGCCCTGTAACCAGTGTCCTGCTTCCAGCTTGGGGACCCTGCGATGAGTTAGCTTCCAACACCAAGGGTTGAAAGAATATTTTCTGGTACTTCTACTTGGTCTCTAGCTCAGGCCGTATGTCCAGGACAACCAAAACTTTGAAACTGCATTGATAGCCATAGCAGCTCAGATCTATCGTTCAGACCCATGTTTTATTCTTTGGTGTCTCCACAAAGCATTGTCACCCACTGCAAGACGTTTGTATTTTGGATCCAGCTACACTGGACAGAAGAACAGATTTCACATTGCCTTCATGTCATGTGTTGCCTCAAGGCGCAGCTATCACCAGTAAGGCAGGGGATTCAGACACAGTAAGGGATGTAGAAAACAGGCAATCCCATCAGTCCTTTCACAGGTTCTCTTTTTCTATAATAGGCAATAACCAGAGATCTCCTTTTAGCCAGTATGAAGTCAGAGGAAGCCAGGGGCAGGGGGAAAGCTATTTTCCCAGGCATTCTTTGGCTTTACGCAAAGAGCCAGAGGAGCATTTATATGTATTGAATCCAGCCATTTTATGGGAAAAAAAAAACCAACCCTGAAAATGTTTGAAAAGAACACAAAATCCCACACGTGCAACATGAAACAGAGGAGCAACGACACCTTACTCCCTGTTGGGACATTGCTGAGGGCTGTGAGTGCTGGGGCAGCCCAGCCTAACAGACCCCCTTTTCCCCTGTGCAGAGAACAGCAGCAGTGATCAGCGACAAGCCTGCAAGAAGCACGAGCTCTACGTCAGCTTCAGGGACCTGGGGTGGCAGGTAAGGGCTGTGAGCAACCAGGGCATGAGGTGGGGTGCCTTTGCACATCACTTATTCAGCTACAATAGTGAGATCAAGCCAATAGCTGGATTCTTTCTTGTGAGGAAAAAAAATGAATATTGCCTTTAGCATGGTTAGGAAGTGCTTCTGCAAAGCAATGGTGTACAAATATTTAGCGTGAGACTGGCTAGAAACCAAGCACACTTGAGCCCTTCTGAGAAACTGTGGCCCTGAATTGCTTCTGGCAGTGAAGGCACAGACAGCTCTCCCATTTTTATCTGTCAGTTTTTAGACCTGATTAAAGATATTTTCATTTCTGAAAGCTTGTACCTGCATTTCAGCGAAGAATGAAGTGATCCTTGTGGACAGCCAGGACACTGCTGAATGGGCAAAAAACTAAACACGAAAGTTCAGCACTCTGCCGGCACATTTGCAGAGTGGGGCATGTCTCTCCAGAAAAAGCAGCCACTTTAGAAGTTTATAAGATAACATCAGAAAGGCCAGTGTACCAGATTATTACTTTTCAGGCTACTGTAATTGTATGTAGATGTATGAATTGTTAGAGTTATGTGCTGTTCTACTTTCTCTTGCACTGCACAATATTTCTGCTTTTCTCCACAATCTAATGTCTTCAATGTAATAAAGGACTGGATCATCGCTCCGGAGGGCTATGCTGCATATTACTGTGAAGGAGAATGTGCTTTCCCGTTGAATTCATACATGAACGCTACAAACCATGCCATTGTGCAGACACTGGTAGGTGCACTGCAGCTCCTAGTATGCAGTTATTTCTGATAGGTGCTACTTGGAAATAAGTTTATACAGAAAAAACATCTCTAAACTAATAAAGAGAAGGGAAGTCTGCATTAGCTCATGCTGATGCCTGCAGCATCTGGCTAAACATGTCTAGCCAAGTGGCCTGAATTAATAGTTGGCTAGGAATTAGCCTGTCTTTGCTGCAAGCGTTGACACGCTCTCTCTAGTTTAAAAGGGCCCTATGATAGACATCTTAATGGTGCTATAGTCCCACTGGATGGAAAGGAAAAAGCAAGAGATGAGACCCATTATCAGCATCTCTTGGAAAAGATCTGTGAGGATCCACTGTATACTGTGGCCAAAGTGAATTTGGGGACAGGCTGAGGAAGGGGGTCCGTGAATCCCAAAATCACACAGCCCAGCTGCTCTGTGGGTGTATTTGTTTTGTGAAATTTGCAAAGATGTCCAGATGGGAGCCCTGAGCTGACGTGTCCTTGTGACACAGCGCCTGTGTCGGGGGGACCATTGGCTGACCAGCCCCAGCTGTGTCACCAAAGCCAATGCACCAGAGCTCTTGGCATGGGCTGGGAGACACGCTTGGTCCCAGGGACCCTGGCTCTGTGGCAGCCCCGGCTAGAAGGCCTTCTCCTAACCGCTCAAGTCCAGGACACATCTGCAGGGCATGAGAAGGCTGACTCCACCTTTTCATCTAGATCCCATGCCTTGTGCACTTCTAAAGAACAATGTTGCAAAAAGCATTAGGGAAACTAGAAGCATCTATGTTACCAGGAGAAGAAATATCTGCATAGTTTTCTCCTGATAGCTTGCTTTTTATTTGCTTTTTCCCTCTCCCCCATGGAGGTCCCGCAGGAGGGAGCAGGGGGGACCCGGCAGCCTTGGCCCCAGCTGGATCTTGGTGCTGCAAGCTGCAGGGATGGGGGCCCCTGCCCAGGGCTGAGGGGATTTCTCACAAAGCCTCACCCGCACATCCCACAGAGTTTATCGTAACCGGTACACTTCTGCAGGACGCTAACTGCTCTGACAAATGGGAATCTTCTAACGAAAACCTGCTCCGCTGAAAGATTTCCAACTAGATCTACCTTGGGTGCATGCGTCAGCCTCCATATATGCAGGGGACATCTCAAGATGTTTGTACACAAAGCCAGGTGTTCAAAATATGTCTTGAGTGTATGGGATAGACATAGGGTTGCCTGGGAAAGAAAAATATGGGGGAGAAGAGGGGAAAAGTAAATCTTAACATGCCTCTACTTTCATTCCCCAGGTTCACTTTATAAACCCAGAGACTGTGCCGAAACCCTGCTGTGCTCCTACACAACTCAATGCCATCTCAGTGCTCTATTTTGATGACAGCTCCAATGTTATCTTAAAAAAATACAGGAACATGGTGGTACGAGCATGTGGCTGTCATTAGATTTGTAGGAAAGAAAAAAAAAAAAGTTATTTGTAAAGAGTTGTTTTGTACGGCTACATGGGGGAGGGGAAGAGATTAGCACTCCAGCAATGGGTTTCAAAAAATCCCAAACAGTTTTTAGGACTGGGCTTC
Source organism: Cuculus canorus (assembly GCF_017976375.1). Taxonomy (NCBI): domain Eukaryota; kingdom Metazoa; phylum Chordata; class Aves; order Cuculiformes; family Cuculidae; genus Cuculus; species Cuculus canorus. The sequence goes on from NC_071416.1 coordinate 13,585,055, forward strand.
TGAAAGTTCAAACAATGGAGCAGTTTCTGGATCTAAGTGGCATTTGAACACATTTTGTTTTAGTTTATTACAGACAATGAGCTTGTAAACTGAAACAAGCCAGAGAAACCATTTAAAACCAAATCTGCCTACAAAATTGGCTCCTGCGATACATACTTTTGCAAATGAGTCTTTCTGAAGATTGCAAACTCACCAGCGTTGATTGTGAGTTAAAAAACCAATAATCTAGCCGAGGTGAGATTGTGCTGTGACTAATAAGCATGTGTAGTTCCTGTAACACCGTTTGCAATAAAATGAGTGAACAAAATATACCTGGAGTGAACAGGTATTTTGTTAGAAAATTATTACCTCCATCCCTCTGCTTCAATTTCATAAGCAAAAGCAAAGACTAAGTACACGCAACTTCTTCCAGTTTTAAAGTACACTAGGAAAAGCTGTATCTGGATTGACGCAAGTTCAAAGGACAGATCAGGCTAAGAAAAAGAAAAAAGAATTTTCTAATTGGCAAGCAAAAGAACTGAAGGAAATAATTCCAAAGAGCAAGACTTTTTCTGTGTACTTTTTTCTGTCAACAGGGAAGGAAGTTTCCTCTAGGAGCTAGAAAGAATTTGAATTTCCTCTGAACTTGAACCAGGAAAGCGGCAAAATATTAAGAAACGAGGATTAAACTTAATGTTTAGCTGAGTATATCATAAGCAGTTACGGAGTTGTGAAAGACAGCTACAGATCCTGCTACTGTTTGGAAAATGTCCATTAACTTCAGCAATGGAACACGTTCCAACTTCTTTGTGAAAACGTGGAGGCTCAAGTGACGAACGTAGCATAAGCTGGGACACGTACACCCAGCAACACACAGACCCAGACAGAAAGAAGCTAGGAAACCCTCCTTCCCAGGATTAGTGTTTATGATAAATCCCCTGCTCTGTTATTGGCTTCACCTTTTGAAAAAATTTTAAAAATAGAGAAAAGAAATCCCTTTCAAGAGCCACACCAACAAGCTGGAACCAGAATCAAGAAAATGTCCCCTCAAGGCTTTTCTTTTTCTTTCTTTTAAAGTCACAGGTTACACAAACATCACACTTATGTAATTAAAACCCAATTAAAGCTGTTGTGAATAAGAATACAAAGTAGGAGTAACCGATCACAAACTGATTCAAACCTTTGGCATATGTTGTGATGACAAAAGCAGGAGTGACATAAATTTCACCAGAGAGATAAAAAAAAAATCTGTCCTATAGAACACGAGGCCCTCAGCACGCACAGTGTTAAATCTCCAAACTTCAAAAACTTCAACCTCCAACACACGGGTCCAGAACATAATAAAGCCCTGAAGAGGGTTCTCTCTGCCCTGTGAGTGGACAGGGCAATGCAGCCACAGCGGGAACTTGGCTCCGTGTCTTGATTTAGAGGAGAGTTAGAGAAAGAAGAGAAGTGACAGCAACCACCTGGTTCTAAAAATCAGTCAGTGCTCTTCTTCCTTTAAGTCCCAGATCAAATCCAGGCCAGATGCCTTGCTTTAAAAAGAATAAGCAAAGGAAGAGAAAAATTTGTCTATGAAATAAGTTGGAAACTTGTTTCTGATGCTCTATTTCTAAGCACATTTAAGTCAATTGGTGTTTTCCCAGCAGTTTTCTCAGTAGCGGGATTAGGCTCATGGGAAAGTGGAATTCTCTCCATCACATTGGTGTGTTTGGACTGGGGCCTCAGTGAGCAGCTGTCACATTGCCAGATGTGCCCAACCCAGGCCACTCAAACATCTGCAGGACCAGCCTGAGCTGCGGCACACGTGCTCCGCAAGTGCAACTCAGCAAACTTCCTAACTGCCCCAAGGGGAGACTGACCAAATAGTTGCAGACAGCCAAATGGCAGGACAACAGCTGAAGCCAAAAGACCATCTCTCCCTGGAGCTTGGAGACAAGACCATCTACAATAAACAACAAAGTCAAAACTGCCCTCAGTGCATCTCTTAGAGTGAGGTACTGAGATCACAGACTAGAAGGATCTTTTGACATTGTCTACATACATGCACCAGTGCTTCTGTAAACCTCCTAAAGAAAGTTAAGGTGCTGCCTAGAAAGTTAAAAGCTAATCATGCCTAAACTTCCACTATTTAGTAGTCAAGGATTAGTTTTTCTTGTGGGTGTTTCAGTGTTGGTGGTCACTGTGTTGGTGTATTGCATTTTTAACTTGGACCACGGTATCTTGCTGTATAGGATTCATATATTAAATATTATGTGGGGATTGTTTTTGTTTTGTTTGGGTTTTTTTTTTAAACATAATAACAGGACTTCTGTTGCTAGGCTCAACATCAGCTTTACTGTTTGTACATTTTTATGTAAATAGTTGTCACAACCGGAAGAAGAATTATTTATTTCCATCTCCGAATTCCTTTTCAATCACATCCAGGAAAAACTAATCTCAGTCCCTTAACACATTTATTTCCTTATTTAAGAAGATATTTATTAACAGTTGGCAAAAATGCATACACATTTCTGGTTCTTTTCATAGCGCAGTTGTCAGAAGCCTTTTGTACAAACTAGTAAAATAAATAATTGCAACTCTACAAAAGATATCCCAAGAACATTGTGTATCTGTGTGGTTATTCTCTCTGTATTCAAAGAAGCTTTTTAGCTGGGCAGTGTTTCATCCTGAGCCTCTGTTTTCGTGTGGATATCTATGTACGGGCAAAATCAGCACATGTAGCTATTTGGTATGACTCCTTCAGTCCAAATACAACAGAGAAGGAAGAATGCAAAAAAATATGAATATGTTTTGCAGACTGCACTGCAAAGATCCGTGATTGAATTATAGTGCAGCTGTCAGCAGCTGTTTCAAAGAAGCAGGGGGTAAATTAGTTCTGTTTACTGCTAACATAGTTCAGAGATTTAGTCATCCCAATAAAATTATAGAGGCACAAGAAAGGAAAAAAGAAACTCCAAAGGAACATCAGCCAAGAAACTGACATTTTCTAATTTAGATTGTTTTAGCATATTTCAGGGATGCTGCTGGCATGAGGTTTCTTACTGTGGATACCACATCACATTGCTATGGAGGCAGCTGAAAAAAATAATGGTCTAAATCCCTGTGTTAACTAAACTTTATGTCTTGAGGACATAACAGCAATTTTTGGGTTCTTGTTTACTTTGAACTGTGAGCAGAGTCGTACCAGTTTATGTAGATGTATTTGCCAATCCAGAGGCCTAAATCATCAGCATTTTGGAGTTAGCTACCATCTTTTATAAGCTTTTACAAATTCCTGAGTAAATTTGCTTCATGCACTGATCTGAAGTCCAGCAAAGCATCAGACCTTTATTGACCTAAACTCGAGTTCTGTACGTTTACACCAATTCTAGAAGGAGGACCTTCTGGTATTGCTTTGTATGGTCCCAATTCTCTACATTTAGGTATAGCGTAAGCCAGAGGCAGCTCCAGCAAGGGGAGAATAAAACAACAGAAAACCCAATCCCAAAACCATAACAAAAATCTCACCAGAAAAATCCCCCTGCTTACAGTGCCAGTCCTGCAGCCAACAGAAGCTTCACCACTAACTTCAACACATCCTGCCTTATATCATGAAGTATTGGTTGGTTTCCAACTCTGCCACAAATACACACAACTTGCTGGATATTCTTCGTAGCAGCTTTCCCAGCCTGGGAGCCAAAACTCTGTTCCTGAGCTGGTTGCAGCCTCCTCTCGGTCTGCAGCGCTACTGTGGCTTTGTCTCCTCATCTACTGTTCTGGAAGAGGAATTCTTGACATGAATACGTACGCTGCCATAAACTGGCAGGGCTGTAAAACTCTAGTGAACCAGCTTCAAAACTGCTAGATTTATCTGAGTAATGACATTTTAAAGCACATTTAAAACATTTTATAGATCAGTTATTTTAGCATCCTTTCAGGCCAAACTTTGAGGATGTTTGCCTAATTGAGCTGTTTTAGATCTGTTCCAGTACTGACAATAGGATTCTTCTTTCCCTACAAAGGAAACAGCCTCCATTGCTGCCAATGTTCATATAATAAAAGATAATGACTTAAGTAAGCCTTAAAGTTATTTTAAAATTTCTCATTTTTATGGAAGCCTTAGCTGTAAAGCCTGAAACCAGAGAGCAGAGCATACACTAGCACAGCTCAGCAGCATTGCCAAGGACCGTGGGATTTCCTATGCTGCTCTGTTCAATCTTTTCAGCTCTGCCTGCAACAGGAACAGACACTTTCTGGATAAGTAAAACCAAAAAGACATCTTCTGAGTTCAGAATTTGCATCCTCTATGTTTCCATCCAAATACCCTCTTGCTGACTTCCATGGCTGCCATCAACACATTATTCTCTATCCTCGGCTGTTCCTTTGGAAAGAAATTCTGCCCAATTAAGCTAAAAGGAGCCCGTTTGAAGTTTTTATTTATCAGGTAATGATTGACAAGACCTTGAGGCAAAAACTAGGAGCACTTTATCCGACAGTCATTCATTACCCAAGTACAAAGGCAACACAAATGGGTTATTACGGCCACTTTGAGTTACTCCGTTTTAAATAAAAATATCCATTCCCTTTTTCTGCTTAATGCAGTAGAATTAGTATTCCTAAACCAACAGCTAAGAAAGATCAGAAGTTTTGAATAGAACATGTTTAAGGCACTGATTTGTTTCCTAGCTTGTGTGCTAGTTTCCTAGGTTCTATTTGCTGTTCAGGCAGTAGGAGCAGACGTTTTAATTGTAAGGTTGAGAGTTATTTTTGATATTATGAGTTCCATCGCTTTGGGACAAATCTTCTGTTTTCTCCAATTAATAGAAACCTGATGTTTGAGCTAACTCCATAAATGAAGACAGCAGAACCTTTACACAGCTTGAGCTTGGTTTTATATTTGAAAGGAGAACAGAACAAGTCACAGTCAGATTCATCAGCTTCACCTTTTTTTTTTTTTTCTCCAACAGGGAAAAGTAACAGGGGAAAACTAGGGTAGAAAAATGGACTACAGGCTCAGTCCCCCAAACCCTTAGAAAGGCAACTTTGTGCTTGACTAATTTTTGAGGGCATAGTTAAGTATTTAACTATTTGCAGGAAAAGGATCTACGTGAGGCTGCTTGAATTAACCAGAGAGCTGGTTTGCTTGTCTGCAATAAAACCCAATCCCAGGCCAGTCAGCACTAATTTAGGGAATGGAGCATTTGTGTCTGGAATTAGGTGGGGGCAAGTGGCTGTATTCACTGCAACGTCCACGGGCTTGCTATAATTAAAAACACGCACTTACCCTTTCTGAATGGGAAGCTGAAGTGACTCCAGAGTTAGAAGCTCTTTGCTGCTGATATCTTTGGGCTAATGGTCTTATTTTAAGCAGCTCTTAAGAAAAAGGAGGGGGATGCCAGGACCTCTCAGCAGTTCTGTTGTGCTTTAGCATGTCAGCACCTATAGTTCATGCCCAGCACTTGAGGTTTATGCTAACTTTCCAAAGCAGCACATACAGGTTTAAGATGTCACTGTGGTTGTTGGTTATAAAAAGCCCCACAGAGGCATTGAGAGCCTTTCAGCCTCGCTCCTCACCTTCCCCTTCACTGCATGATCTCGCCAAGATCTAGAGTTGGCAGTGGCCAGACACTAATGGTGACACCAGCAAGGTGACCTTTGGCTTGGCTAATGAAGGCAAACTGTTCCAGGCTGCTGGATTTATTCCTGTGTTATTTGTCGCTGCTGTGTCAGGTGCTTCCTATAAAATATGTGGAAGCAGAGACATTCAGTGTCTGGATTCTGTTACAAAGGGTCAGAGCTCAAAGATATCATTTCTCAGGTCCAAACAATTTAAGCCATTTTGTTCAGTGTTTATAACAAGCTGTAGACAAGAGCAGAGAGGTTGATGGCTCTACATCTGTCTGCGTTGGGCAGAAGTACGAGTCAGCTGCCTTAAAAAAGGCTATTTGGGCAATTGCTTAATGAGAACAAATTCCTCATTTTAGCTTCTCTTTGACTATACACTAAAGACACAAGAAATGAGCACAAATCAACATTCACAGCTGATCCAAAACTGACATATGAAGAGTTTTGCTTCTATTTTCTTATTCATTTCTACTGCCACTACTGACTAATATTTGGCCCCCAAAGCTACGTTGGTGCAAAAATAATTGCCATTTTTAACCATCAAATCCAAAGCAGTATATCTCAGCTTAGAATAGATATTGCAGGGGGTGGGGAGGGAATAAATCCAATTTTGCTGGAACATTGCCTACAACTTCTTAGCCATAAAGCCTTTATTTACGGCTGTTACACAGCGTGAAGGATTCAATTTGTCCTTTGTTATGAATTTTAGTGGATCATGTAACTGTTTATTTCTAGATTTTTTTAAAAAACTTAGTATTTTTGGTTTGCAGAAAAATAGCCCGTACCAGTAGGGATGGGTTTAGACCACACTTGATAGAGACAGTACAATGTGGTCCAGAAGTCCTGCAGTTTCTTTCACAGGATCCACAGAAGATGATGCAAGATAGTAAAGGACTTTCATGAGGCTGATGTGCTTCAGGATGAAGTCTAGGCTCTAGGTTGAGGTACCCTCAGCCCAACCTCCACCACTTCAGTCACCGAGTCATGATCTTTCAGCCCTTTCAGTCTTTAGTCAGGAAGGGCAGCCAGCTCCCTTTTAGAGCTGCTGGAGTGACTTCTGCTCAGAAGCAATAGCCCCAGCAGCAAACTTGACTACAGACTGCCAAGCATCTAAGGCCTGTAATAAAACAGATGGCAACAAAGCCCATGCGATTGGAGAATAAGACTTGTGATACTGTTTAGAAAAGAAGGACTTTCAGATGGCATGGAGGTCCACTGGACACAAGAAAGAAGAAGACATCCAAGATAGATTGATGGGGAGCCACTAATTGTACTGGATGGTTGCAGAGAAGAGGACCAAACATCGGTGAGGCAGGCACAGATAGTTCTAGTGCTTGCAAATAAGCTAGCTTCAACCATTCCAATATTTGTTTTCCACCACTAATTTCAAGCCATCTTCCCAAACTGCCTGTTTTGGTTCTTTCACCCCGACTTCTTAGCCTGCTTTGGATGCCCTTTCAGCCTTATGTATGTGTGTACATACAATTAAGAAAAGCAAAATAACTTGACTCTTGCCCTGAAAACTGAGCATTCAAACCCCCATCTAGGTTCTGAAAAGGACCTCAAAATCTACAATAGCTTTAAGCAAATCCTAGAAAGTAGCAAAGGGTGGAGAATGGAGAGGAGGGGATACTAATAAGCACACTGTCCTCTTGCCAGACAAGACAACAAATTTCTGTGGACCAAATTGAGCATTTCTGCTGATGGGGCTAACATTGTTACACATTTACAGAGAAAGGTGGAACATACATAACGTCTCTCATTATGTCTCCAAAACACCTTCCACAGCACTTCCTTGCATACATGTACAAGTAACACAAAGATAAGCAATTTTACCCTCACTGGTCCTGCTGCCACCTTGGCTTTATTGCATCTGTGAAGGCTCCGGGTTTCTGAAGCCAGGCGACAAGAATATTTAATTCGATTTATCTTGAGCTTCCAGATATTTGGAAAGCGGTGGAAACAACCCTATACATATGCTACCACAAGCAAAACTGTTTAAACCTAAATCTCTGTTTACATACAGATTCTTAATTCAGCTAGATTTCAATGAGGTTTTATTGCTTTCCAGGAAGCATATGACTTCCCAAATACACTACGGGCACATCCTGGACATGACATGTCATGTGTTGAACAGCTCTTTCCTGCAATCTTCAATGTGCTACGTGGTCACAGAATATCAGAGACGCTGCACTTACTGCTCCCACTGCTGAAGTAGTATTTGTTGCTGTACTGTCTGGATGACAGTAGTGAACTCAAGGGCTTATTCTAGGCTCTGGATTCCCCAGTTTTGTCAGCCTTTACTTGACAATACACAGGTTACTTGGACAAAGGCATGGCAAACTTTTCCACTTCTGTTCCCTGCCTCTGAAGGCAGAGTTAGAATAAGCAAATTGCCAAAGGCTGCACACACTCACTTGCAGCTGAGTTTTCCGGGTCAAGGACTGAGCAGGCTTTCACACTGTACTATGTCATATAAAATATTTAATAAACATCTGCCCCCTCATCTTCCTCTATATATTAGAATTTTGTCAGAAAAAATAAGTTATGCAGTCAGCATACAAAAATATTGAGCTACAGCTCTTCCCTCTTCAGTCAAATCAAGACGAGACATTTTCTCTACAGCAACAACTGATAAACAGCATGCCCTATACTTTAAGTCTTCATTGGTGGTGTCTACCTTAATTGCTGCTTCCCGTTTGCTTTGGCCTCTTCTCAAAGCAAGCAGCACATGTAATTGCACAGCGAAGGAGATGTCTGCCTCTGATCTGCCTGACCAGTTTCTCCCAGCAGTAATTTAGGAGTGTCCCTGTCAGTAGTAGACCTTAACCAGCAAATGTAACAGCTTTAGGATTCCGCCATCTTCCCAAAACAGAAGAATTTTCCCCTATTCAATAGGATGTTGGCCACCAAAACTGTTTACTGTGCTGTGAATAGCTGGCCAAAACGAAGCTCAGCTGCTGCCTGAAGTTGTACTCATTGAGGAACCCTCATCCTTGAGAGCAGACACGAGCAACATAGTGCTTGGTCAGGCATCAACAGCATGACCCTCTGGGGATAGCCCACCTCATGCTCCCAAGGCTTCACACATTGGTGCCAACGCCATATGTTTCTCATTGCTCCCTGTCCTCTTTCACCTCCATCCATTCTGTTTAACTCGGGGGAAGAGTCCTGCATATTCACAACCACTCAACAACTCAAGGAGGAGACATTGCTGGAGCACACCCACACCCCCAAAGCTGCCTGGCAATACAGCCAGTGCCCACAGCAGCTTGCCAAGCTTCTCCCTTTGCCCCAACCATTTTCCTCCCCCATTTACATGACTGTATTAACTCAGAGAACAAAATCAGAAAGTTAGTGGCGACAGGACTGGGATTTCTCAGTGGATTTTATTTTAACACATCTAGAATACTACATATCCACCGAGCTATATATAGACATTGCTATATTATGGGGGGGGGCGGAAAGAGCCCTATACTTCTGAAAGCCACAAGGCCATGAAGATAGATTATTTGAATTACTGTTATTACTGAAATTGCTAGCTAAAGAAGAAGCTTCCAAGCACCGTGCATTGCTTTAACAGTTTGACTATAGGAACCACTGTAATTACAAAGTATTTTAAATCATGCCAGTACAAACAAGATCGGGAAATGGAAAATAAGGTGCTAGTCATTGCATGTGGAAATTAATGGTTGGCATGGAAGTGCATGGAACTGGTTACTCATGCTGAGCAGCGAGCACAGTGAAGTCAGCACACCAGCCCTGCTCCAAGCATTAAGTAGCTGCTCTTCACTCTGTTCAACAGCTTGCCCAGAGATTTATTGGGTTCCTGGTAAGGACCAATGCTTGGACTTGCGGTGACCCCCACTCAGACAACATTCATACAGAATATTTTTCATCCCCTCCAAAGCTTTGAGGGGAATGCAGAACTGTTTTCCTTCTGAATCTACATACAACCAACAGGGTTTTGTGAGCCCAAAATTAACACTGCCAAAACCACTCATCTTGAGTGAATGCTGTCATTCCCTCTCACAAAGGGAGAGACAAAGACCAAAGCAACATTTAAGTCAAGTCATGCACAAAGAAGCATTTTTAGTGAGAAAAAAACTACTAAAAACTTCAAGTGAAGAGTTTGTAAACAAGTAATTTCCATTAAAAAGGGAAAAAAATACTTTACAGCAGCTTTCACATTCAGCATACATGCCTCAGGCTTAACGGGCAAGTACAGCATTTCTCCCCAGTCTCCCTAAGACAACAGAGTTGCAGGTATACAGCAGAGAGACAAAGCAGAACTTCACCCATTTACATCACACCTATTGTGTTACAGCCCTAATATACAAGCAGACAGCTTCCCTCTCTGACCCCGCTGCACCAGTTGCAGGTGTGTACACCAACAGGACTCTCCTGCCTTTATGGGCTGTGCTCCTTCATTGCACAACGTCCTGAGGACTAATCTCCAACCACCATCAGCCTGGAGAATAGCTGTCCTTATCTATTGCAGAGCAGCTGTTGCAGACTTCTGTCTACAAGATCAAAAGGAAGCTTGTTCCTATAAGCCAACATTACTCAGAAAGCTGGAATCATCTTGCTCTGGGATAAAACTCACCATGTCCCACTCAGGTTTGGGGTACAGACCAGTAGTATTGCTCCAGCCAGAACTGCAGGCTGAGTTCTGCTGTCCTGAGGACAAGGGCAAACCAGATATCAAAGGCAGAGCACCACTTCCTACTCTTGTTTTGGCATCCCTTGTTCCAAACAATGCTTTTGGTCCTCTACATGGATAAAACAACATCCGCTCTTCCTTAAAGGACAAGCTTGTGTTACAGCAGCAAAATTCAAAAATTCAAGGTTATTTTGTTTGCAAGATAGGAAGACATCGCAGGAACCTTCCCCCTACTCCACATTGTACCCAACCTTTGCAATGAGTAGAGCAGAGAGGATAGCAGCAGAATAAGTCACAAAACAGATACAGCAGACAGATTTACTTTTTGTACATAAGCAGTCCCCACCCTAGTCATGGCCAAGAAGGTGAAGACAGGGCAAATCAAGCATTTGAATAATAATTCAAATAACTTTACTCTAAAAACACAGCACAGAAACTCCTCTCACAGGATTCACACAGTATTTTAAGATGCAATCTTTTTAATAATCAATCCCAATGCATCTGCTTCCAGAATCAACCAGGCTGGTGGGAAAGCAACCCAAAAAGGTGGAAGAGGCTGTTCATCTGCTGTGTCCCACACACAGTGGCATCTCTGCCTAAAACTAGGGTCCTCCAGACCCTCTTCCTGGGCACTCCAGCTATACCTGCCCATCAACCACATTACCATATTTCTCAGTCATTCCAAAATACTGTATCATTTGGTTTAGGACTACAAAAGATAAAACTTACTTCTCCGGTACCAGAGGTCACCTTTTTCATTTCTCCCACACAGAGTCTTCTGATGAGAATCAATGCTGCAGCATCAAGGTAGTACCAGCACTTTGTCCTTCCAGGGAAAGGAGAGCTCACATCTTCCTGAAGTCATCAGAGGCTGTGAAACATTTCACCTCCTCAGGACAAACACTACCTTCTCTAACCAGGACTCCAGCACTGAGCTCTCAGCTCAACTTCTCAGTGACTAGTTCAAACTCAAACTCAGTTCCTTTCTAGGAACTTCTGATTTTCACCTCATTTGGTGATACTTTACCCATCAGGTCTTCTCAATCACAATGCATCGTTTCTCCCCCAGGTGGTACAACTTATGTATGGAGGAGTCTATATCTGCCCTTCTCACAGGCTCCAACCCCAAAAAGCTCACTAATGAAGCAATCATCCATTTACTAAGTACATGCAGGTGTTCACCTAATTGTATTATATCCTTACACAACATTTCATTATCTCCTCTGCCAGCCAGGAGAAGCTACCTGCATGCCTGGCCCCACTGTGGAAGGACTTTTTGCCCTCTGTCACTGTGTGGGGACTTGGAAGCACCTGCCTCTGTCCTGCCTCCCTCTCCTTGGGCACTCTTGTAGCCAGGCCTGTCCTGTCACCTCCAGCAAGGAGAGGCAGGAGGGCAGCCATGCCTCAGAGTAGGGGCTTGGGCTGTTTTCACATGGCCAGTTGGGCAGCTGTGGTGTTCCCTGGTTTAGACCTGGGGTGTTCCCTGGAAAGTCTGGTGTTAAAAACCACAGATTTTTCAAATCCCATGGCTGGCCTGTAAGAAGAATTGCTCCCAAGATAGTCTTCTCCCAGGCTTGTCTAGAAGGTTGAGGGTCTCACATCTGCAGAAGGGTTGAGCGCCGTGTGGGTGGGTGTGTATGGTATGGGATGCCCAAGGCTGCACACAAAGAGGTTTGGCAGAGGCACAGAAACCTTTTTCCCCTCACATGTTATTTGAAAAAGCAATGGTAGGCTGTGCTATCCTTCCTCCGGTCCTATATCAGCCTCCCAAGCACTTCCGCATCTTCCTCTAGAGCCATAGCTTGTATGATTAGCATCGCTTTCATGTGGTCTTTGTTATTTTTGCATCTGGGTTCCACATTTAGGAATTCAGCACTTTGCGTTGCAGCGGGGATAGAGTGACAGTGGGCTGAATTGCTTCACTGGTTGTTTACCAAGTTCCCTGTTTTCTGTATATAGATTTTCCTCCAATTTAAGGCAGTGCTCCCACACTCTTACAAGGCTGTGTATTAACAGTGCATTTGTGAGTTAAACAACACAGTATCTTCACACAGCCCTTACTATATCTTAAATGATTAACACAACACAGTATTTCAGAGCCTACTACAGAAAAAGTTCCTATATTGAACTTTGATAACTGTTACACTCACTTCTGCACTTAAAAAAAGACACAACTCAGTATAATATGGAAGGAGTTTGATCTCCAGTCTTGATCTCTATTTCTCATCATCAACTGCATAACTCTGAGCAGGAGGCATCACCCATCAGTGCCTCAGTTTCCCTGACTGTAAACTTTCTATTTAGCAGATGTGGCAGGATTTTTAAAGGAACTGATGCGATCAGACGGGCTGTAAATCATGTAAAGCCCTGACGCTGCGTGCATGAGGGCACAGCTTATATCAAGGAGCCTGGTGGGGAGTAACCCAGAAAGCACCCAGAAAGCCGACAGGTATGAGGGCAAGCACTGAGTGGCTGTAGGTCCTGCCCAGGTCCAGCTGTCCCAGACCAGTGACTGGGCTGTCTGGGATGGGCCACTTCCAAAGCAATAGCAGCTAGGAAAACACATAGCAAATAAAAGATTGGAAATCATTTGGCCACCATCCACTTGTCCTCACACAGGCAAAGAAATTGCTTTCTCTCTGCTACTTCACTGAATGGGAAATTTACCCTCTGCAGATATTTGTGATGTCTGACATCTCCTAGCCTGGTGCCCAGGCAGATCTGCCAGCTGAGGATTTTATGGTCCCATTAGGGAGAAGAATGGAGTGACCTGATCTCATAGTTACGGAGAAATAATGAAGAGGTTTTGTTGAGTAAGATTCAGAGAACAAAAAAACTGGAAATGGTTCAGTGTCTTGATTGAAACATACTTAGTATTTTCAGTTCTATCAGTAATTTTCTTTTTCTCCACTGAACAGCACGTCTGGAACAAAAAAAAAAAAAGGTGCTGTATAAATAAATTACAGATGTCAGACAGGGAGAAGAATTATTTTAGGTTTAAACTTTTGTCAAAATTTGAAGGAAAGCTGTGTGAAGAATTTTTAAAAGCATATTCATTTTTATCAGAATTTTATGTCAAAATGTCATTGCCATTTTTCAGTCTGTTCTCCATAAAAAGCAAATTTTAAATTCTCTGGACCTCCAGCTTTCAGAAACCAGGTTTAAGGGTAGGCATGAAACAGTTCCTGCAGTTCCACGGCAAGGTGGTTGCTTGCAGGAGGGAGGACCTAGAGGTGGCAGGAGCCAGGTCAGTTGACGGGAAAGGCTAAGACGGCAGCTATTTTAAACTCTTGTGAGTTTAAAACAAAAGCGTGTGTTCAGCTGACTTTGGGATGCAAGAAGATTTTGGCTCACTCCTTAATTGTTTAAGGGATTAATTCATTCATAGAGAATAGTGGGTCTGCATGGGTCAGCAGCTTGGGAAAGAGGGGTTTCCCTGTTGGCTGCTGGCAGTGAGGCTGGTTGCGAGCGCAGCTCTAATGGATTGAGCTGGCGTGCCCAAAGCACTTCAGGCTGAAGTGCCTAAAAGGGCCAAATATTTGGCAAAATTAAGAACAAAGAGGGCTAAAAAGACTGTCGAGTGGTACTGGGGAGATCTGAGGATCCAGTGGGACTTCTCTGGCACTCCTTTTTGTATTTGCACGACAGCGATCTAGGACAGCCCTAAATCATCTGCATAGTTTGCTAATGCCTCTTACATGCTCCTGAGTTCACGTTTCTCTAAGAAAGTTGATGTTACTTTGAAAGCTTGCCTTGTTTTCTCTAATTCAATCCGGAAAACATTCATATTAATACCAACAGATACCGCCCACACGCAAATCTGAAAAATTAAAGGGCATTGCAAAAGTGACTGTTTCCAGTGGTCAGATTAGCTGCAGACGGAAGCAATTCAAGATGCATTAAAACTAACAGGCTGTAATTGTCCAGAGGCATTGTCTCGCAGTGCAACACTTCTCTTTGGCTCCTCAGAGAGTTTTCTTGGATTTTTTTCAATTGTTTTCCTGCTTGAAATATATGCTACATTTCAGATCTTTCCTTTCCATGTCACAAGAGAATGAGCTAAAAGTTCATCAACAGCCTATGGCAACATCTCAGTGGAGAAAGTTGAAGTCATTTCTTAATGCCATTTCTTATTAGCTATCATTATTGTGTAAATGTTGCGAATACAAGAGCACAGGAGGTCTGCTGTTAATCATTATGAACCTTGTTTTCTCCCTGCCTAGCAGTTAAGCTTTCAGAATCATTTCATTTCTGTAAAATACACAGAAACCTGGCTTCTCACTGACCCTTGGGTGTTCTAGTGAATAATAACGTGAACTTAGTTCTCAACCAGCTTTCTTTAGTTAGTTAGTTAGTTGGATCTTCTATTTAAAGATAAGTTCCATCCCACCCTTCTGCAATCTGGTTATGATTACTGGTTACTGCCACCCGCAGACTGATAAACTTATAACAGCTGCATTGCAGGAAATCACCTCCAATTCAACCCTGATGTTGTATGGATGTCTTTAGTTAGCTTAAATAGGCTTTTAACATGCGTTTTTTTGTGTGCAAAACACCTATCATTAATTTTGACTCGAGAGATCAAACAGTTAACAATGTGTTGATCCTAGCTTACTTTCAAGTGATGTATTGTATCATTTCTGAGAGTTATGAGGGGTTGATATTTTCTTTTACTAATGCATCAAAGTCGATAAGTGAATGGGGCAAACCCGCGTCCTGGGAAAGGAAGCTATTAACAGCTCCGCTCGGAAGGTTCTGAGGGCCACATTGCTTCATAGCCCTTGAGTTTATTGAATGTTAACTCTTTTTTTTTTTTTTCCTTAACCAAAGGAAATGAGTTTCTATAATCCTCTGCTTTGAGCTGCATCCTCAGTGGGGTAATGAAAAATGACCTACGCCATTTGATAGCACACTACTTTGCACACAATAGATCTTCACAAAAGCAAGCACAATGCGACTCCAACTTTTTCTTTTTCTTCTTGTTGAAATGCACAATGAATTTATTTATTGCTGATCTGAAAGGCACTAGGAACAGAACGGCCACAGCGGGGGAATCGCCTGAGTTTAACTTGGCATAGTAAGAAATCGGTCTCAGAGAAAACGACCAGTGTTCAAACCTGGGAGAGCAGAACAGTTTTATAAAGAGGATCTTGAAACGGTGGGTTCACGCACATGCAGAGAGCAAGGCAAATTGGTTCCAAGAACAAGGCATCTGCTTCCTTGAAAACTTTTTTTTTGGCAGAATTTGTATGCGAGTTGGGCATGTTGAGTGATTTATGGGGCCATTAAACATACACTAAATCAATCTCTATTACAAAAAAAAAAGCACCATGTACTTGAAAAAGGCCCTCGGGCTAGATTTCTGAACCCAAGGTCTGATGTTGCAAGGCAAAATGGTCACTGGTAATTTGGAGATGTAACATGAACTCAGTCAGTCAATTTGGATATGATAGTTTTTAATGTTCCATGAATCTAGCAAAATGTGTATCCAATTAACTACTACTAACGGACCTTATTTATAAAATAATACTTTTGCGGTCAGGTTGCACATTTTCCATTCATTTCTGTACACAGTTCAGGTTGCAGATTGTGTGTATGATTAATAAAGACAAACATCCGTTTTGTGCTGGCTGCTATTGGCACCGTGGTGCGGGGCTGGGCAGCAGGACCGCAAAAAAGCAGTTTCATCTCCATTATCACAGTATTAGGCTGGGAATGGAGGTAAGAGAATTGTTTTCTGCTGGAACGAAGCAGTGAGAATTAAAGTTAGAGTTTGTCCTTTAATGAGGGGTCTCTCTAAGGGGAAGATATGAGTACTGGAAACACTGAGTTGGCAAAAACCTCAACTATTTGCTTAGTGCTGTTTTGGAGCCGAAGAAATTAGTAGGTGGTAAAAACGTGTCCTTCAGTCCACAGGAAAAACATCCTCCTCTGAAAACATATTTGAGTTATTTAAAGGATATGTGCAAAATACATGCATCCCAAAACAGTCCCTTTTCCAATGTAATTTCATTTTAAGCCCATGCAGTAGGCAGGCATTCACAAATTCAGGCAAAAAGAGGTTTTATGAACTCTCCTATGAATTGCCTATACAAACAAGCATAACAGTCAAATGGAAACAGGCCAAAAGTGTTTTCTGAATAGAGCATCAAGATATTTTCTTCTTGACATGGTTAGGGATGGAAAATATGTAGCAGAACCCTACAGATTGTCAGAGAAAATTCGTATATGTATATGTATATGTATATGTATATGTATATGTATATGTATATGTATATGTATATGTATATACACACAGTGCATGAGAGTGATATGTAAAGCTTCTGACACACTCCAAGATGAGATGGCAGAAACTGAGGAATGCTTTGTGAATCTAATAGAGTTTCTCATTAAACTCTGGCTATTTCTTTCCAGTTTTTCTCTGGTATTTTTTTATTATATTTTTTCTGTTTTCAAAACAAAAATATTCTGAGTTTCAAAAATGGAATAACAACTTTTTTTTAAAAAAAAAAATGAGCAAAACAGTGCTTGGTAAAAGCAGAAAAAGAAAAGGCAAAGGAGTGAGATTGTAACAGAAGCTGACATAAATACAAGAGAGGACATGAACGTGATGAGGTTATCTTTGACTTGCATGAGAGCCCCATCCCTCCACAAAAACCTCTTCAGCTGGACTGTGGCCCATCATCTCCTGGAGCACAGGGATCATCCGTGGGAGGTGTCTGGAGCAAAGAATTAGTTTTGTATGGAACAGAGGCAATGGGATTTAAGTTTTGGATCCCACTCTCATGGTTATAGGATTCAAAGATAGTGACAGCTGAAGACACGATTGGCATAAGAACTCTAAGCCAGGTAATTACTCTGGAAATTATAGCCTGCTTAGAAGGAAAACGGGTCAACACCGACTTTCTTCTGAATACAGACAGATAATATGGACTGTTTTCAAGTATTTTGGCCATCAAGTGCGTGCCCATGGGAGACACATTTCCAGAAAATACTTTCTGGGAGCAGTAGATCTTCTGCAGTGGTTTCTCTCTAAAGACCAATAAAACTGCAACAGCATCAAGATTTGATAAAAAAAGACACCAAAGACACATTAGGGGATTATGGGGATGTGCAAGAGGGTGCTCCTAAAACTGCAGCTGACAAATTTGCAGCAGCAAAGAATGGTGGAAACAAAAATAGGGCAAATCACAAGAGAAAACTTGAACTTGAGAGGCGTCATGAGGGAATCTAGAGGAAAATGGCAAATGTTTAGGCACTTCCCGGAGCTGAATTAGAAATCAGATTAGATTGGATCTTATAAAAAAATGCAAATGATTGTGTCAGGATGCCAGCCCTCACCTCCCATTGTTTCTGCTCCATCCCTTCTGTACTCTCTAGCCAGTCTCCCTGGGACCAGAGCAGCCATTGCCGGACCTGGAGCACGGACAGTTGTTGTGTGAACAGGAGTGCCAGGATTTGCTCTGCCTTCCTCAGCAGCCACACGCAGACAATGGGAAAGGCAGTGCTGTGCCCCCTTGGCTCGCTACCAGTAGGACTTACTGCACAAGATAATACTCAATAGAGCGAGCAGAGCCTGCATACATTACCCCAGGAGCCTTTGCTATTTAAAGGGAATTGAAAATAATTGAAAAGACGACACTTGTCTGGAAAGTGTTCCTTGTCAGCTTTGCTTCCTACGTGAATGAGGCTCCAGGGAATATGTCATGCACACAGGCCTCTGTCTTCCTCATAACTTTTCAGCCTGCTGGTTATGTTTAAACACATTTGGTAGTAGAGATTTTCAATTGCTGAAGGAGAGGTGCTGGCTTTAGGGTGCTCCTTGCTTGCTGACCCCCAGCATTCCCTGTGGGAGAACACCCTTAAGGACATGGCACACCAGGCACATGCTTGCTGGAGGACAAAAAGCCAGAGAGTGCCCTTAGCTCAGGGATTCAGACTCTGCCTTACAAGGGGGCCACATCCACAGCTACAGGGTCTCTTTGCACCCAAGCTTTGATGCCACTGCAGTGCAGACTACGCCAGATTTTTCACCAAGCCACAATTTCTTTCTTCTCCTGCTTGCACAGCTGGTGGAATATCCAGAACCTGCCTTGTACGTCCTTGGCTTTTCTCCTCTTTTTCATTTGCATTAAAAAACAAAACAAAGACAAAAAAACCAAAACCAATTCCCTTTTCTTTCCTTCATAGCAAATGGAAAACCAAAACAAACAGAGAAGAAACTGCCTTCCCTCCTCAAACCATCCAGGCAGCTTTGGAGGTAAAATGCCCTTTCTAATTTCATTGACAGTGCTGTTGATATATAGGGTAATTTTATCTTAACAACCTGTAACAAAGGATAAGACAGTAGTCTTACATTCCAGACAGTAGGAGATGTTTACTCATTCTCCCAGCAGACTCTCTCATCATTCATCTAGACTTTATTAGGATGCCAGGAAATGGGAAACCTATAATTTAAGAAATGTATCACACAGGGAAACTTCTTCTGTTTGGTAAATAAAAGATAGATGAGGATCTGAGGTTAATTTTAAAAAAATGTTCTCACCAGTTTTCTTATTCTTCCCCAAACCTTTGCCTTGAGTTAAGCCTTTAGAAATTGATATTGAGGAAAACCATCACTGGACACCTCAAGAGAGACCAATATGTGTCCTTCTAACCCCAGGACTGGGCACATGTCTCTGCTCTGGGATCCTCCACTAGCCAGTTTGCGGGCTGTGCTCACAGCTGCAGCCGCAGCACACAGCAGCCTTCTGAGCATGGATTTATATCTATTGATTTTTTTTCTTTATCTTTAAGAGGTATCACATTGTCCAAGACAGCAACATGCTCAGAGCAATCTCCTTTCTTGGGGCTAAGAGGAGGGGAAGGGAGAAGAAAGAACATATTTTGTGGCAAACATTCTTATGGGTTTTTGCTTCTTAAGCGAGTTTCACATGAGCATTTATTCCTGTTTACGTAGCTCACCATGAATGCCTGGCTTTGATTCGAGGACAAACTGCCCCATAAACTCATGAATGTCTGAATTTAACCTTCACCTTTCCCCCCTAACCTTCACTCTTGCTTTTCCCTTCATAATTGGTGACATTCTCACAGCCAAATTTAATAAAATACATGCTACTGAGAGTGAACTTGATTGCGAGCACAGACTGAGGCAGGGAGGGATGACGTGCGATGCTGGTCAGCGCAGGGGAGAAAATTCCTTCTAAAATCAGGTGCTAGAACAGAATTTCTGCTGTTTAAGAGCAAGCTTCTCAGTGGCCAGAAAGCCATTAGCAAATGCATAAATCTGGTCCCAGCTCTACACATCAACCACAGCTTGGCTTCTCCCTCTGACAAGTTAAACAAACACCCAAATTCATCAAAATCAAGTGCTTTAAGTGTCATTGCTTACGGATTGTGGTTGCATCACACCATCAATCCATGCCATTGCAGTGCTGTTTCAAGACATGATCAGCATCTCCCTAGGCACAGCATGCTCATCCTGAAAGGAAGCCATCACCAAGTTTGGATATCCATCAAAGGAACATTTTTCCTTTAAGTTGTGCTTCAGACTCTCTGCCCTCCAGTTGTCAGCCAGGAACATGGCTTTCTCTGGCATGCTTCTAACAGCTGCCACTGCAGTTGTGTGGGCTCCAGAGACTTCACTTGTGCTTAGATTTGGCCATGTGGTTTTGAGGCTTCTCACCCTACGGCAGTCTCCCAAAGACTGTGGTCTTTGTCATCTTCCAAGTAGCCATTAAAACTACAGTTGAAATGAAGGTTACGTTGTACCACAAACCTTTGAAGATCTTTGTATGCTATGTGAAGCAAACCCAGAAGACCACTGATGTACTGACTAGGTCAAATTCATCTGTGCTGTGAACTCCACCTAATCCAGTGAAGTCATTGCAGGGCTGAATGTGGTCAGCTCTGTGATTATTAAAGGATGGATAAAGACCTCTCACATTTGGACATACCTGATCACAGCTGTTAAGTTGTTTGGCACAGGAGAAAAGAAACTATTTTTAACTCTTTGCATTTATAAATAAAGTCCAGTTAGACAAGGACTGCACGAGTTGTAGCTTTCTGGAGGCAGTAATGAATAGAGCTAATTTATCCTGTGTTTTTTTCCCCTGAAACAAAATTTAGAAGCACAGTCATCATGGGGTATGAAGAAAAAAAGCAGGTAAAAGATGCTAAGAGGCGTGACTTTGAAGTCAGGAAAAGAAAAATTTGTGAACTTATACTAATGCAACTTCAAAAATTGAAATAAACGTCACTATGGTGACAAAGCCTCAGACTTCATTAATTTTTTCCTTTTCCCATTTGTGGTGAGCTCTGGTACCCTGTTAAATACATCCAAAGCCTTTTAAAGAATCATTAGATGCATCTAATCAAGTAGAAGATTTCCTCATAACTCATTAGACGCAGGGAGAAACCACATCTCAAGCTGCCTTCTTGCCTCTGAACACTAAAGATCTCCATCCTCAGCGGGGGCAAGAGAAGGCTATCCTTTATCTCTTCCAGCACAGAGTGGAAAACAGGTGGGAACAGCCTCTTCCCATTCCTTCACCACGAATTCAAAAACCTTACAAGTGTTTTATAAGGAGGTCCTGAAGCCACAACAGCACAGTGTTTGTCCCTCTGGCCCTTAACGACATGATCATAGAATCACAGAATGACTAGGTTGGAAGGGACACACTGGGTCATGGAGTCCAACCATGATGCTCCCTCCTGCATTTCCTCCACAGTTTGGCTGCTCTCCAGCCTGTGAGGTTTAACAACAGGAGCATTTTCATCAAAGAGCATTTTCACTGCAAACAGCGGCAAATGAAACTAGCGTTTCAGTACCTGACCAGGAACATCTCTTTAAATGTATATACCACCCAAACCTGAGACTCACAGCAGGTTTCCATGAAATCTAAATAGGTTTGGGCCTCAGTGTCAACCAGATATGTCTTGCTCAGCATTTGCCGGTTATGAAAATGTCATGGGCCTATTTATTTCTGGATTTACTGCTGCAGAAACTGCCCAGTGTCACCTTCCTCCCCTTTTATGGACTAGCCATGATCTTGAATTCAGCTGAATACAAAGAGTTGCTTGTAGACAGCTAATCCTAAAGATGGAGCTTTGTGTAAAACTTGCAGGGAAAAAATAAAGGAAAAAGAAAGAAATCACCGAGAGGCATTGGCAGGAAACACAAATATTTCTAGCTAATTTTTGCTAGTATTCTTCAGCTCAGGTTAAGGACTGAACTCAAAAGACTCCTCCTTTGCCCTGGCCCATTCTTACACCATGTATTCACCAAAGTAGATAATTCAGGAAACAACAGATATTGCAGACAAGCTGAGGTGGAAAGTCCTGTGTTTTACCTGCTGTGGGTACAAGTGTGGGCGGTGGATGGATGGCTGAGGTCAGGGTGGAGCAGCAGGCTTTTGTTTCACACATGTAAAGATTATTCACCAGATCAGTGGTGAAATCCCGGTTCAATAATGCTGCAGAAATGCTAATAATTATGCAGCAAACCCAGCCTGTAACCAGAATCCTAATTGCACGTAGAGAGTTCTCGCTGTACTGAGGGAGGTGCTAGATTTGGATACACCTTGGCAAACTGAGCTGTCCCAACTATCCCAGATCTCTCCATGCACTGGGGACCTGCTCCCCCAGAGTGGAGTCTTGGAGCTGGAGCAGTGTAAACCCAAGCTGCTCAGCATTTTGCAGAATTACCAGCTGTGTTGAGCATAATTTATACGGGCTCTGATCCAACTCTTTCTGAGACTGATGTGCCCTAAGATACATGAGGTCTTTCCACCAGCATCAGACAAGCGACCAAGCGCCGGCACATCTTGAAAGACACTTGCTGTTTCCCCACTGTGCCTTTGCTAAACAGAGAAAAGCTGCCCTCAGGCACCAGTGTATTCCCATAAGTACTGGGAGACAGGAGGTAAAGGGATAATTTTAACCTTAAAAAGAATTCTGTAACCACCTCTGCATTTCACACAGTGACAAAAGCCATGCACTCCCTACACGGAGACCGTTCTGCACACATGAAGTCAGTGACCTTCTTTTCAGTTTGGGAAACCCAACAAACCAGGCATATGTCCACAGAATAGTGTACTGCATATTCCTCCTGGGTATGTAGAATTGTCTCCCAAAACTGCTGCCCATCTACTCCATGAAATGAAAATGTGAAAGACCTGAAAACAAGTCAAAATAGTTGGAAGCTAGATAAATACATAAATAATAAATAACACATTTCTTTCAAATTATATTACTACAGTGTAGTAATAGTACACAAAAAAAGGGTTTTCTAGTTTTCCCCCCTCAGGTTTCAATGATTTGGTGTATTTTTAGCATTATTTAGGGGTTTTTTAAGGTTTTTTTTAGCATTATTTAGGGTTTTTAAGATGCCACCCGTAGTACAGATGCTGAGAGGAAAGCAGAATTGCCCATGTGCTATCTGATTTTACCTCGTGTATATGAGCCCTATATATGGAGCAAAGAGACAATTTCCAAGGGAGCAGGAATCCCACATTTGCCAAGCACTCAATACTCCCAGCCTCCCAAATCCCAGAGAAACACTGTTTAGGATGACTCCAGTCTCCTTTTGATGCTTAAAACTCAATTTTGCAATCACTATCCAGGGTGGCTTGTGAAACCAAAGAAGAGGGACGATCAAGCTTTTATTGGGAGCCTTTCTACTTGCTGCAAACTGCAGGACGCTCTTTTACAGTCTGTGCCTCTTTGATATATGACACACGCTGCTGTGTGGGTGCTTACCTGCTAAAACTGTTTTGATTTGTCCTGTTTCTTTCTTGTCAGTATACGGTTTGTGTCTAGGCATACTTTGCTAATCACTTACGGCATTTTTTAAGTAGCCAAACTGTTCTTCTCCATGCTATTTTCTGTATGCTGGGCCTTATTGGTACCTTGTAATGAAGGGAATCCAAATTACAAATGAAAAATACATTCCCTGCTTTTAGTTATAACCAATTTTTTTGTCACAGAAGAATGAAAAATATTAGTATACAGCATACAGCTCTCTACAGCCATTATCCAAAACACTTCCAACTGACCTAGTGAAGAAAGAGTAAACGAGTGCTTTGTTATATTTACTTAAATGCATCGAAGTAATAGGCAAACCTGAGATTAAAACCTCTGAGGCACAATCTGCAAACTTATAATAGTAAATCATTAATACAAATAATAAGAGTGCATTTTGGTATCTTTCAACAACAGCAACAAAAGACTAGCAACGCTGTACTGAAGACAAGGAGTTAAGACACAATACCAGATTCTCAGGAAACCAATGCCTTACCCAGGACTCAGCTGATCTGTGCTCATTTATTTCCCCCGAGAGTCTGCATTG
The DNA here is from genome assembly GCF_017976375.1 of Cuculus canorus. NCBI lineage: Eukaryota > Metazoa > Chordata > Aves > Cuculiformes > Cuculidae > Cuculus > Cuculus canorus. Next base: position 13,608,652 of record NC_071416.1, read on the forward strand.
ATTAAAACACTTGGTCAATGTTGTATGACACACAGGAAACAAGAAAAGATGCTAAACGCTGCTTTTGTGATTCATCCATCACACTGTGTTTCCTCAGTGTGACTTTGCCTGAAGATGGGCAACACTGCCTACTGCCCTGGGTCCAGGAGAGATGCAGCAGCAGCACGCGTGACTTGAGAAGAGAAAAATCATTAATCTTTAAGTGTGGCTTTAACTATTCTGAAGGGACCAACCTTACATCCATACAAGTGCCAACATACACAGTTTTACACACCTCATACACATCCTTGTCCAAGTAGTACCTGTGAGGGCCACAGATGACCTCTAACACCATGGATGGGTTTTCATGGCTCTGAGTATCTCCTGTCACAGGCTGTCACTAATGAGGATGAGATCACAACTAATTAAACCCTAATAAAGCCCTGCCCTCCACTGTGGAGACTGCAGCTGCTATAGGTTAATGCAGGAGTAGGGAAGCAGGGACAGAGACTGATGAATAGGAGAGTCCCAGATAACACATGCTGAAGCACCTTGATGGGAATTAGTGTCCCCTCTGGCTGTTGGTGGCCCACGTGTATGATGGAAAACTATCAATCAGGGAGATTGTGGGGACAGCAGGGTTTAGTGATAATTGTGGGTACCTCTGGAGAATTTACTCCTTCCCAAAAGAGTAGCCCATACCAGGTAGCCTTTAATGAGAGAAGAAAAAAAGAAGTGTCTCTAGTGGGAAAAATTATGATGAGGAAGGTTTTTTATGGTATTTAGAAGTTAAGCATGAAAGGAGCTCACTGAGACCAGAACACTTAGTATCTACAGGTGTCTAGACTGAGTGCGTGTGCTGTGGGAAGATCAGTCCTTTGTCTCCCAACTCCTGTCCTCACCAACACCAGAGCATGAACGTCCTGGGGGCAGCTGGAAAAACAGAGTAGAAATGCTCACAGCAGCGCCGCAAACCCTGCAAAGCCCTGGCTGGAGGCTCCAGCAACACCAGAAGCAGGAGAAGCCAAATGCATTGCCTAGCCCTGTTTTTTCTCCAGCTTTACTCACCCGTGCAAGTGGGTGCAAAGCCCTGATGCTGTATATCAGGGCACAACTCACATGGACAACCACTGTTACTGGGAATGAGCAGCATCAGCTGTGTGGTGCCCTCGTGGCCCCATTGCAGTGGCCCAGAAGAGCCTGTTCGCTGCTCAGTGAGACCCTGTGACAGGGGAGCAGGGTAGGGACAGCTTACAACAGCGCCAGTGGATGAGACTGCTAAGCCCTGGCCTCAGGAAATCCTGCTTTCTAGGAATAAAAGTCTCTTTCATCTTATAGCCCTGCCCTTCCCAATGGTCTAAACTGAAAGGACCACATAATCCTATTTTTCTGTAGGGATGTTTGTAACCCAGGGACAATGCGTAATCCCACTGCAATCACTTCAAAATTCTTGGAGGAGACTCAAGTGATGCTGTTATTTGTTATTACCAACAGAATAACTGGTAAGCAGTGTCCCAGAGGGATGAGTAAGAAGGGGAGGATCACAATGCCTCACTCAGCTCTCGCTCCTGTTATTCCTTGCAACGCCTTTTATTTCAGAAAGTCAAGTAGGAATAAATGTTTAGATCTCCCGTTGCTGGGATCTAAATCTCTTCCCCATGTGTCAAGTCTTTTAGCTCTCTTGAACTTCTCCAAACCAAAACTGCTTCTTCTGATTGCCAGAGCTAGACCTAAATATTAGAGACAACATTTCTGGGGCATCAGAATGAAGACTTCATTATTCACTACGGAATCACTGTTGATGAAAGAAGCGAAAAGCTGTCATTTCTGCAACTCACAGCTATCATCTCACTGTTGATAATACAGGTGGATACTGTTTTGCTTAGGTAAAATAATTTCACTCATTAGGCTTAAATATGGGGGGGGTTTTATCAAATCAATTCTTACCTCCTGGAGATATTACTGAAAGCATGTAATTTCATCATGAGGCTCTTTCACAAAGTGAGTCTGCAAGTGTTGCGGTTATTTGCACTTTTTTCTTATCAAAAGCACAGCTGCAATAGAAATGCTTTCTTAAGGTTACTGAATTCAGCGAGCCTTGTCCTGGGGGATGCTATCTCCCATATGAGGACAGGCCGAGAGAGTCGGGGCTGTTCATCCTGTAGAAAAGAAGGCTCTGGGGAGACCTTATAGCAACCTTCCAGTGTCTGAAGGGGCTACAGGAAAGCTGGAGAGGAACTGTATGCAAAGGCTTATGGTGATAGGACAAGGGGCAACGGGTATAAACTGCAGAGGGGCAGATTTAGAGTAGATTTAAGGAGGAATTTCTTCACTATGAGGGCGGTGAGACACTGGCCCAGGCTGCACAGGGAAGCTGTGGCTGCCCCATCCCTGGAGGGGTTCCAGGCCAGGTTGGATGGGGCTTGGAGCCCCTGATCCAGTGGGAGGTGTCCCTGTGGGGGTGGAAGTGGATGGGCTTTAAGGTCCCTTCCAACCCAAACCTTTCTATGATTCTGTGATTCTACCCGCCTGTCCTGGTGCCACTCTCCCAGGGTCCCTCTGGCCGGAGATCTCCAGGCATTGAAAGCAGATAGACCCTTTGAAAGAAGACACTTCTCTGCCAGAGCAAGAAGCGTTCTAGAGCCTCTGTGGAAAAACCCCACCAACCTCCTCCTTCCCTGAAAAGAGCCGGAAACCCTGGCAGCTCTATCCTCAAAGCCCCATCCTCAGCAATGCTACAGCCGCGGCTCTGCCCCCCGCACGCACTGACGCCCTTTCCCCGCCGAGCCGGGCGAGCAGCGGCGGGGGCTGCTGCCCCCTACTGGCGGCGCGGCGCAACGCTGCCCGGGAACGGGGCGGGGGGGACTTTTTATAAGGGCCTGCAGTGCTAGAGTGAGGGGGAATGGCTTTAAATTGGAAGCGGGAAGATTTAGATTAGACATTAGGAAGAAATTATTCACGATGAAGGGTGCTGAGGCGTTGGAACAGGTTGCCCAGAGAAGTCGTGGCTGCCCCATCCCTGTAAGAGCTCAAGGCTGGGCTGGATGTGACCGTGAGCAGCCTGGCCCGGTGGGAGGTGTTCCATGGGGGCTGGAACTGGATGATCTTTCAGGTCCCTTCCAACCCAAACATTCTATGATTCTATGATAGATCTTAGCAGGAGAGGTGAGAAAAGGAGAGTGGCAGATCTTAGAAATACCAACAAATCGAGGTACCTCTCCCACAATACCAACCTTTGGTCGTGCACAGCCCACCTCCTCTGTCCTCTCACCCCCTCTTACTCAGCTCACACCCACTGCTCTCAGCAATGCTTTTTAACAAACAAACACGCTCTGGATTCTTTTCAAAAGTGCCCATTAAGCTCCTCAGGTAGCATCAGGGCTGCGGCTGTTCGCACTGTCAATCACCCTAAAAGCATAAAGCTGCCCCAAACCGTGTGCTGTGGAAGTGAGGGCATTCCTAGGAGAAGAGAGCCAGGTGGGTGGTGATGGCCTTGCTGTGCTGCTGAGGGTAAACCAGCTGCCCAGGGCCAGCCGTGTTCTTGGAAAGCAAAACTTGGAGAACATAGAAGGTGCAGATACTGACAATGGCCCTTACATACCCTCTGCATCAGGGCTGAGCATGGAATAGTGGCTTTCTGATTACATAGACAGGGCCAAAGTGATGGTGTCTCTCATAACGTACCCAGACTGCCAAAGAAGAACCTGTACAAGCACTGCTAGATGGGCAGGTTTTAGTCAAAAGTTTGTTAGTTTCCTCACAAGAACGATTTCCAGCTATTGCATTTTGGGAGCCTCAGTTAACTTCTATGGCATTCCTATACTGCACACAACACTGGAGTGGAAACTATTAAGGCACTTCTAAACTGGATGGGAACTGCATATATCAATTATATCACATAGATATATCTGGTATAAAGTAGATTTCCTGCATTACCAGAAGATAGCCAGAACCAATTATGGAACCAACAACTTAGCTAGCCACACCATAAATGGTCTCATTTTAATTAAAAAATACATTTAACTAATCCCATTTGATATGGATGAAATATTCCTTTTCCTAACCTTTGCCATCCAACTCACACAATATCTCACATCATTCAGGGCACCGATCTGGTCCTGTAGGCTGCTTGGCACTCCAGCTACCTCATGTTTTCATTTATATATCTATATGATTTTCCTATTGAGAATATGCTGCCAGACCTCTCCTCTCCTCCCTGCCGAGAGGATCACTGAACCACTCCTGATCCGTGGCTTTGGCCTCTCTGGCATTATCCACCTTCAAATGGGAACAACAAACCTTTCAACGCAGTACCTGTGTAAATATTTTTCTATACTTATCATGCGCTCTAGATGCCAATTTTACTTTCTGATTGCGTTGTTGCTAGTAAGGGAGAAAAGAGGAGGGCAAGGAGGACTTGCTTTGGAACTTGACTGCTGTCACTGCCTTCCCCTGGGGCTGTAGCATCTTGTGCAGAGCCCGGGGTGGGCTGAGGACACCACAAAGCCATGGCCACGAGCATTTTGCAAGGACAACGCTCACCCGCTTGACATCTCCTTTGGACGATCTGTGTTAAAAAAAGCCCAAACCTTAAATAAGCGACGTGCATTTTTTTTTTCACGGGCTATATATAGTGTGTGACATGAAGAGGGGGAAGAAGGCAGAGAGGGTTGGGAAGGGCAGGACTTCCCTGTGGCTGCGTGCAGGGGGAGCTCACGCTGCACTGTTCAGACCCGCTCCCCTCCAACCACAGCCAATCGCATTTGGGATGTTTTATGCCATAAAAGTAACGCAATCTATTGTGTCGCACTGCCCAGCTACTCGCAGAAACTACAAGTAAATGAGCAAAGCAAACGCAGATCAGCCTAACCCAGGTATGTACCTGGAGCATCTCAAGTCCCATATCGTTAATTACTATCATTTTGGGAAGAACTGGCCCCATGGAACTTGAGGCTCCACTTGGAGTCCCCACAGTGACTCGAAGAAACAGTGCCTGGTGACAGGGACCCTGTGTGACTGTGTTGGCAGTGCAACACAAGCTCCTGGCCCCAGGACTCGCCAGCTCACTTTTCTACCACTGTCTTTCTCACAGAGAACGGCAAAGACTTCCTACGAGTTGGAAGTCCACTGGATGATCTGCTTTTATACTTTACTTTTAGCCTCAAGTTTTAGAATAAAATGAAAGTTCGGTTTCAAAGACAAGCAATTTGAACCTTTCTTTCAGCACAGAAGAGTATCTTCACAATGACATGCCTCCGTGACTTCTCAGCATGATTGCGAAAGGATTCCTTGCTACTCTTTTCCTCCACTCACATTAACAAAGGTGGCTGGTTAGCACTTTCTCTGGGAGAAGCATGGCCTTGTTCACTCAGAAATAAGTCCTTCAGGTAGGCAGCTACATCAGAGAAATACTCAGAAACGACTCTTACAAGCTACTCCCGAGTTAATAGAATAACAAGGATCAGTTATCTCTCTCAGTACATTTCCAAACACATCCTTTAGAAGAACAACTGCTACAGTGCTGATCTAGCATTTCCAAATTATTAACATTCTTATTTTAGCATCACAGAAACATAATTGCTGAGCAAGTATAAACAAGGAGTTCTAGTTACAAAGTTCTCTCATACACACAGGATTCATTTTTTTTAATTACATTTTATTGCCTTCATTTTGCAAATGGCAAAGATACAATGGATTCCATTATAAAGTTATGCACTGTAGTTTACTACATGGAACATTTTGTGATAGTCTTTATGAGATCTCTAGCAGATCTCTGATCTATGGTATGACAACACTTTATAAAACTTTGCTCTGCTTTGAGCATTTGCAGTATCTCACCACAACACAACGGACTAACCCATATTCAGGTTTGCCACATGAAAATGTCTTCACTTGCTCATTTCTTGAGCTTATCGCACTTTCCCAGCCTGAGCTGATCCAAACCCACTCCACCCAGTCCCAGCACATGCAATGATTATTCCAAGCTTGGGGCAGAGGAAAGAACTGCATATATTCAGTGTGAGCTGTACTGACCATGCTCTACGCCTGCAGGACTGCAGCACCAGCTTCATAGTGTGGACAAGTACATAGGAATGGGTCCCTCCGCATAATTCTGCCTCACTGAAGCCATATCTCATCTCTGCTATCAGAAGCTTTTGGTTTCCTGCTGTGCTGAATGGCAGGGGCTGAAAGGGGATCTTGTTTCCAAGCCCAGAACAAGCAAGGCAATTCTCCTTGTACACTAGTTTACTGCTCTCCAGAGGTGTGAGCGACATGAAGCCTGGGCTGCATTAGGCTGTTGGTGTTGGTGTGACAACTGCAGCTACGCCTGTCACCACTCAACACCATGCCTTGGGAGAAGGGACCATCCTAGCTGCTTTTCCCTGTAACTACATGCCTGGCAGGAGAGAGAAAAGGGGCAAATCTCAGCAGTGGTGCAGCCTTGTGCCCACTGCATCCACCCACAGACCATCCTCTTCCCTCCATCCCTTACAAATACCTCCAAACCCAGCAAAAGCCATTATATATCCCTTTGCTCTCAAACATGCTGAGTTTCCCCTTCACTTCTTTCACATATTTAGTTGAGCTTTTCCTCCTCATTTCCAAAGCTCTGCAGAAATTTGCGTCAGGCTTTCCCTCTCCCTCATATCCCAGTCTCACCCATGCCTGCTTCCGCTGTCTCTGCCTCCTGTGCTGTACTCCCTGTTTTCACACTATTCCAGTTGCCTGAAATAACCTTCTTATCAAAATGCAACAAGCTGTCTCCAGCTCCTTTACAAACCATATGAATATCCACCTGTTCCTTTGACAGTAACCATATGCCTCTCTGTATTTGCTCTGGAGCGTGGGAGGCTGCTTTGCGCTGTTTGGGCAAGATCCAGCTCCTACTGAAAACAAGGAGAAACTTCCCATTGATTCCATGGCACTTGTACCAAACCCTCAGACTGTAAATTTAATGGGATGCTTTCTGCATGTTTCAATTACTGCAGCACATCACACATATTTAGGACTCTATTGAATAGCCAATAATGATTATCACTTGATTGCAAAGACATAACACCAGCCAAAGATATAATGCTAGGATTTCCATCTCAGAAGGGGAGCACAAAATCACTGTTTGTATAAAGCCCCTTCACATGGCAGTGCATAAAGCACAGCATGCAAGGAGTTATAAGCACCTAATGATATAGACTACAGCTGGGGATGAATCCTCTCAAGTCTAGCTCTCCTTGGTGACTTGAGTGCAGAAGCTATCTTTGTATCAAAAGAAATCTGTCAACACTATTTGTACAGAATCATAAACATAATAAATCTTGCCAACTCCTCTGTGAACTGGCTATTTATTGCACTCATCTCTGAGGCTTTTTGATACTGGAGCTGGAGGCTGCAAACATAAATACTGAAATGATGTGCTGCATATGCTGTAGCTTAATTCACTGTGTTTGATTTGAGGCTTAGTTTTGGAAGACCCTCAGCATCTAGCCTACAGGCCTTCCTGCACAGCCTGAGAGATACTATAGTGATCCCAACAAACCACACGTCAACCTTCCTTACACCCGCATGAGTCAAAATGACGACATGTGCGTGCGAGTAAAGCTAAGCTATGTACTTGCCCAGCCAGCCCTGGAACAGCAGGAAGGGTAAAGACAAAAAAAACCCAGCCCAGAACCACATCCTGGCAGTTCATCTGAGCTGCCTGAATAGAGAAGGTGGGCAAAACATGTCCCACCCTCATAATCTCTTTACGGTGGTGACAAGAGACCTAATGACATGGGAGTCTGTCTGCAATGTGACACGTCAACACTGACATCAAGCCTGGCACCTGATTTGTTGTACTAAGATCTAGATCCAGGCAAAACCTCCTTTCTCCACGGTTTTTCATTGCTGCCTCTAATCTGAATAAAATGAGTTACAAGGCCTAGCTGATGTATCACAGAAGCAGCCGTTCTGTGTGTGCTTCATGCAATGTGCTGTCTCTGCTCCTGTCTGCAGTGACCTTTGCCTCAAATGCACTAAGTTTTGCAGTGTATTCAGAAGTGAGATTCATGCTGTAGGAGAGCAGGGCTCCTGCTGCAGCCAGGACTGCCATGCAAACAGAAGGCAATATTGTCATATCTGTTATAATGCCCAGAGGAGCCCATAGGAAGGACTGTAGGCAGTGTCTCACAAGGTATTGTGTCTACATAATGCATCCAACTGCAAGTTACACGTCAGCTCAGGAGACAGAGAAGAACAGCGCAAGCTGAACTTGTCCTCATATTCCTTGGAATCCAGAAAAGCAACAGTCTGTTTGAGAAACCTGAAAGGAGAACATATAATTTCATCCAATATTTCTGGGGGGAAACAGTCTGCATACTTCTTGAAGTGGTATTTTTGTAATATGAAATGCTTCTCTGCTTTTTGCCACTGCTGCCTGGCATTTTCCTTGCTAGAAATACAGGAAGAGACTTCAGCAAAGCAGAGGGAGATTACCTGGAGGAGGTGTGGGGCTTTCATGCTGCCCATTTTTTTCAGAAGTCACTCATGAGTTTGGGTGCTCAATCTGACACATTGGAAAGAAGCGGTGTGTGCATAAGGTAAAGATAGGATGCACTGGTTTGGACAAGACAAGAAGTGACTTGAACTTTGACTGCAACTGAAATCAAATCTGACAGCACATTTAAACACTTAGTCCATTTATAAGAAAAAAAAATAAATCTGAAGTCCGCATTATTATAATCTTTTCTCTCGGCACGCTGGAACGTCAGAGCCTCTGATGAAAGCAGGTAGTGTTGAAGTTTAGCTGTATAATTGTTAAAACTTCACCTCTAATAGTTAAGAATCTCTGCACTTCTATGCCTGAAAAGCACAGACCAGTCAGGAGAAATGCCAGCTGGACTGTACGGTGCACAACTGGCTTGTGCATCTAGGCTGAACAAATAATTATCGACTTGGCTTCCTCAGTGCATTCAAGGGAAATTATTAACTGCACTAGAAAAATCAGTGTGGCAGATTCATATGCAGGGCTGAGTTTTCCTTTGAATCTGTCCTGCTCCCCATCCCGTTCAGCACATCAGTTCATTCAGCACAGAAAAATATTGCCAGACTTTGCCAATTATTCATTTTATGTACATATATACATATATATAAACCTCCCCTCTAGCTGTAATAAAATGGTTAAGCAGAATGGAAACCATCATTATTATAACATGAGATTCACTATAAAAATCTGAAAAAGGATGTATAGAACCTCAATTTTTTTTTTATTTGGAATTTTGAGTGAAATATGGCATCCCTGTCGTTTCTAAAACAGAATAAATTAAGAGATTTATCTTAAGTAATTGGTGTAATTGGTAACTTAAAATACAGTCTAGTGCAGAATGATTGACTTGTTTTCTCTGGCAATTTCGAAGTTAAAAGAGCTTGGTCTCTATTTTACCTTTTTATAGAGCCATTCATTACTTTCTGATCTACATTAGATCCTCCTGAAAGTTCAAAATACTGTAATAGGTCTAAAATAATGAGCCTCCTAAAGATTTTCTGCAACCAGTCCAATCCTGCCTGTGGTCAGAGTAGAGGAATGGAAGCCAGGAATTCTTATAGCCTTAATCAGAGCTCTGCCAGTAATTTGCTGAATAAGAATTACTTCAAATCTTTCAAGTTGTGCTTAATTTTGAGTCCATACAGTATTGAGGAGCCTTATGGAAGACACCAGGCATGAAACTGTGCCCTGGAGGAACAAGCATAGATTTTGCCACTGGCCTGACTGGGATTAGGATTTCACCCACAGGTCTGGTTTGGAGGCATTCTGCTTTGTGAATGATAAGGATGCTCTCCGCCAGTTCCTGCAATGACTTCAGCAGCACTGAGATACCCTTGGATACTGAGTTTTCTCTTCTGTCTCAAAAATGAACTGCTAGTCCCCTGCACCTCTGTAAAAACCCCTTCACAAAATACTGGAGGAATTTGTTATATCCTAAGATGCAGAATGTCTACAAACTTGTTGTACAAAAATGTGATGCTTTCACCATTTTTTGAAATGAAAACGTATTAAGCACAAAAGCAGAAGGCTTCACAGACTAATTGTCCTCTTGGTCCCACATTTTCACGTTAAATGAAGTCTCTGCAGTTCAGTCACACAACGCACGTCTTAGTTCCACTCCTTTTTAAAACTCTCACTAACCTCCCTCCTATTGTAATTACCCTATTTTTTTCCATGAAAAGACTCCTGACAGCAACAGAGCTGTTCCTGGGCTCAGACCACATAAAGAAACATCAGCTCCAAAGAAGATTTTCAAAGACAGAGGAAATGTCTTCCTTTGTCCAGAGACAGAGCTGTGAGGACAGTCCAGGCATGCTTTAACTTTCACAATCAGTTACTGTGCCCACACAGCACAGAAGAGACACATCATCCCTCTTCTGGCCCAAAGAACATGCTCAGTATCTAAATCTCACACCCTGAACTCGGGTTTAGGATTCATTCAGTGCCTCCAAGTAAGATGTCAATGCCACTGTCAACAGATTTAAACCCAGGGTCCCCTACAGACCTGTGCATAACATCAAAACAGCAGATGAACACTTGAGGCGGATTATGCGTGAACACACTGACAACTCCACAGGCTTTGCATTGTACAATTCCATCCATTCGCAGTGTCTGAGGACGGGTGGCAAAGAGAATGCATTTAACAAGAAGAAAAAGACATTAAACATCAAACATCCCTTTGCTTCTGACAATTAATTGAGAAGAAAACCTCATAATCAGTTGCAGATTTGTCTCTGTGTAGCTAGCGTGACTCCACTGAATTATCATACTGTAGTCCAGAACAAGGAGTTTGGTTCTCATCTTTGTGTTACTTGAGGATGGGAAGGGAGCAGAGCGAGCTGAAAGGTTAAAGGTGGTAGGAGGAGGTTGCCAAGGATGTCACTGTCTCTGTGTTAGCCATAAATAATAGAAACCAGTGTGGTCTTTGGTTTACAGTCCAGCTTTAAACTCACACTGTATCAGGGGCTGACAGTGAGGCACTGGGAATAAGCATACAGAAAGCTGTCCTGAATCAAGGCGGGTTTGCGCCTGCTCCAGACAGTGCAGGGGCTGCTGGTAGGAGACAACATCTCACCTATGTTCCAGTATGGAGAAGCTGTTCCTGCTTTCCAGCCCCTAAGCAGTCCCAGAGCCAGCCAATGTCTTTTGATCTCTTGTAGAGGAAAAAAACCTGTGTGAAAAATCACAGCCATTGGTCTTGCAATTGCAGTGCCCTCTTCTGCATCAGGAGGTAACTGCCCTGGCCCTCCGTCAGCCACACATTGCAAAGTCAGCTGGGCAGGGAAGGAGCAAAGACTTATTTCCAAGGTAACCTGGCTAATTTTGGATGGCATGGTTGGGGCAGTCATAACCTCATTTGCAGGATGTGCTCTCTGACAGCTGGAGTCAATCTCATGGTGTGTTCCACTGCCCTCAGCTCAGTTGTGCCTTACACAGCACAACAGAGACATCAAGAAAACCATGAAATGTTGCTGAAATTAAAGCTTGTTGATCCCCCCATCTTAACAGCAAAACCATCTCCCGCAGCTCTAGTCTCAGCTGCTCCTCTGTTAATTCTTCACAACACAGACTGACCAAGCACAGCCCTGCATCAGTCAGCCCTTATTGCTTTAATACTGTGACGTAAAATGGATAAAACAAATCAGCTGATGAGAGATATTTACACCTAATCTAGAGTAAAATAAAAGTGTCAGTGTTTCTGACCTTCCTCTCATGTGAATTTGTTCCTTGATGTTGCAGAATTAACTGTGCTGAAAAAGGGGTCCCTGGTGCACACAGAAACTAATGGCACTAGAAATTATTCAGGACATCTTTGGACCTTGGGCCAGAAGGAGTGGGAACCAACAGCACTGAGCACTTCTAGGGCAGATTCTAAAGAGTCTTGGCTGGATCCCAAGCAACAGAAGAAAGGCAGGTGGGCCCTGCCCTCCCTGACACCTTGGCATGTCCCTTAGTCTATAAGTTACGTTTGCTATCACCTGAAAGCAAAGAAGCCTTAAAAATAAGCATGCAAATGTGCTAATCTCTTAGGACAGCACACACACAAAAGCAAGTGTTTATATAAATGATATCCCTCACTTCAGGCTGAATTTAATCATCAAAGGAGAAAAAGCACATTTTGTTTGGTCTTTTACTAGTAAAAAAAGGCTGGTATTTAATAAGCCCTGGAGCCAGATCTCAGTAGGACAGGCTTTTTATGGGCCAGAGGCACCTACCATATCGTCACTTTCCACATACAACCACTGACCTGTGTCCAGCTGATTTGAATTTACTTCCTAAATCTGATGCTTCACCCAGTTAGATCAAAAAAAAGAAGAGAAACGTGGCATTTCTAGACCACAGTTCTTGGTGTCACTACACATTACTGGTAATTTAGGAATGCTACAGAACATCTCAAGTTTAAAGTACTTTCATGGTTCCAATGGAGAGCTAAAACAGATGGGGTTACAGCGTGACCTTTCAACCTACCAGACACTGTTGACCCAGATTATAGTTCAACAAAGCTGCTCCTGGGTTCCTATTACATTTTGGGAGAAGCAACAGGGTTACGGTGAGAATGGATACACTGCTCAGAGGCAGCTCGGATGACTGGCCCCACGAGCCATGGGATCAAAACTGCATGTTGGTCTGATTCCACGTGCAGATGTCCTTCTGCCAAAGGAGGTGCTCAGTGTTTAGAGAGAGCCTCTGTATCTGCCAGAAAATGCCTGAAAATGAGTTCAGGAATGGGAGAAACAGCGGCTGAGAGATTTCACAGGGAAATCAAGGAGAGGATAGAAAATCAGTGAGAAGGGAGAAGTTCTTCAATTGAAGACACGCTTTTTCCAAGTTCAGGTTTCACACTAGTAAACCAGAGCTGTAGACTTTCTGGCGGTGTTCAAAAGAGACCAAGTTTTATCACGGAGGTGGCTGCATTTCAGCAGTGGGTGAAGAGATTGCCACAGCTCAGTGGCAGAGGCTGGCCAGCCCAAACAATGTGCCCACCCAGGCTCCATCCCAGTGAGCCAGGCTCGTCTGTCTGGGCTGAGCCATTTGGAAACTGGGAGAGTAACTCTAAACCACCAAGCACTGTGGCATCCTATTGAAACTGATGAAGTTCCTGTCAATGTGCTGTTATTTCAGGCATTAACGTGCTAAAAATAGTGCTTGCATTTTTATTTTTTTTTTTAGCAAGCTTGTTGTTTTCAGGAGCTCTGAAAATATAAAGAGTTCCATAAGTGCTAAGAACAAGCTTGTGAAATGGTCTCACTGGAATACAAAACCACTTGAAAATACTGTTTGTTACATTTCCCTGTGAACTCAACAATGGACTATGCAGACCATTTTGCTAAAACACTGGATTTATTTTACTTAAAACTTATTTTACTCCAAGAAAATCTAGGAACCCCTCCCGATACCTATTTAGTTTTCTTCTGTTGCAGACAACAGCAAGTAATCTGGATTCTCATGAAGCGTTTCCAAAATGCTTTCACCGTGCCAAAAGCCTCTTCAACCTCTTCCCCATTCCCCCCCCCAATAAAATGTTCGTGATCCAAACCTTAATTACCCCTGATTGTGTCAACAAAACCAGAAAAACAACTCTTACATCCTTCAAGTGGAGATCAGCTGCATGAGAAGGACCAGGCTCATCTTAATCCTCAAAAGACTGACATGTGTCCTAATTGTGAAATCTGTACAGCATTTTTCAAACAAGCTTTGTGTAACTGCTGCCCACGTCTACCGCTGGTTTTTTTGAGTACTGCTGGAGCCTTTGCCCCACGAGCTGACAGCAGCCAGAGTCACTGGTGGGGGCAGCTCCTCTCCAGTCCGGCACAAAGCCGTCAGGGCAGAAATAAAACATTAGGAACCCAGCGGGGAATTTCCCAATACATCATCCCAAGAGCCCTTGATGCTGAACAAGTAGGAGCTTATCACCATGTCACCGTTCCGTAAATGAAATAGGATGATGATGTGCTGGTAACTTGCCAACATTTTGTGTTGCAACATTTTACAGATTATACTGTATGATAAAGCGGCTGCGTTTAATGAGTTTTGTCAACTCGGTTATCATTTTCACATCGCATAAGGCAAGTTTTGGGCTAGACTTCGCAGTTATGCAGCCCCTTTCATCCAAAAATTTTGAATTGATTTGTCCACATTAATCAAGTTTCAAAGCTGCCTTGTGAAATATCTGTTTAGGCTCCTTAAGAGCATTAGGAATGGCGGTAGCGATCCTGACCAAAGGTTTTCTGAAGCAGTCTCTGGCGGCGGGCAGTAACGGCCACCGTGCCTGGTGGGGAGCGTGAGGGCACAGCCAGCGTGGTGCAAGGCTTCCCTGGAGGCTGCTCAGCCAGCCGTGATGTGCTGCTGGGGCTACACAGGTACTATGACAGGAAATAATAGGTCTGGATGGATTTTTCTTTGCAGGATTTTGAACCTACCTAAACTTTCAGCATTCACAATGTTTCCTAACAGGGAGTTTTATGGATTAAACACAGAGTGTATTAAGAAGAATGTCCCTATCTTTACTCTGAATCTGCCCTCTGCTCATTTCATTTTGACAACCGCTTGCTACTTTCTTGGAAAAGACATTCCCTGCTCATCCTCTCTATGCCACTAAGGCTTTGGATACATCTATCCTTTTCCCGTTCTTTCTTCTCAAATCAGAAAGATTAGACATACAGTGGTGTTTAAATACCTAATTGCTGTATAGGTGCCAAACTGCCTCAGAAACCAAAGGTAAGAACCTAAAACACTGCAGAACTGACTGAAAAGGGTCTGCCATCTGACACGTGTCCCAGCTCCTCCTTGGTGCTTCAACCAACAGATACCACACATGCAAAAAGATATTATATGCCAAAGAAACAACTTATTCAGGTTGTGTGATGGGAATTAATGAGATTGACAGTAACTGCTAGATGTGTTTTTTTCTCTGTGTTTATACTGCAGGGGACATGGAAGGGCAGGGAGAGGCAGAAATCAATATTAAAATACAGAAGAGGCATATATTTAGATGACCGTGAATATACACAGGTATTCTGCTCATCTTCTCCCACCACTTATCTTCTGGTTTTAATTACTTTAAAAACTTTTCTTCGAAAAAGATCATTATTTCATTAATCATTTTTTTTACTTGCACCCCAAAACCAGGCTTAACGTTACAGTAAAGACTGCAAGTCCAAGGGAGACACATTTTCCATCCCATCCATGAAGAACAGTTGATTCATTAAATCTGTGCCAAGGCCACATACAAATCAAAGCTGCTGGCCTCACAGCCCAGGGGATAAACACAAGCTGTGCTCCTGCTGCTGCCCAAACTTACATCTCCAGGTGAATGAAAACCACAGTTTCAATGATCTTGCTGCAGCTGTGGCAATTATAATTGTAAAGGAGATGGTTGCGGCAGATGCAGCTCAGAGAGCAGGAGTGAAGCCTACTTAGGAAAATACATAGAAAAACGTATCTGGGCTCTCCTACAGCAAACTGGCATTGTACTCAGGCAGCTGTGCCAGTCTGCAGCACATTACGGTTTGGCCTCTGTTTTCTGTTGAGAAAACAACCTTACATCTGGATTTCATCCTCCTAAACCCCATGAGTGTGTGTTATTTGTATATATTCTGTAACTGACAGAGTGTTTTGTACAGTTTTAGGAGAAGCACAAAGATGATACCTGGTGAAACAGTTCTTCTGTATTAAATGGAGATGACAGCCTTTCTGCTTGCTCTTTTAAAACTTGCCTGACATAAATATCCGGATGAAGCTAAGTCAGGGAAAGACTAAGTCAAGGCTGGTGAAGAGGGAGAGCCTAGAGGAGCTGAAGGTTTACCTCACACTGTTCCCTCTAGAAGACCAGCCTCCTTGCTCCTGCCCCACAAAACACCAGTGCATAAGCCGAGCTTCTTGCTTTTAAACAGCTAATGCAATCCTCTTAATACTTCTGATCTCCTTTGTTGGAAATCAAATGTCCCTGCTTCGGAGGTTGGATGTCAGGCAGCAAATACTGACCCCACTTTTTCCTTTAGAAGGTGTGTAGTATTAAAATGGCCTTTATTGTCCAAGGAGTATCACTACACAGCTTTCTGTTCCTCTCCCATCCCCAGTCTTGAACTAGTTATCCATGCTTTTCATTATGTAATGTCTGGATTTCTGTAACATGTTTTGCTGCGGTCAGTTTATCCTTTCATTTATTTGTTTATTTTAAACAGATAGAGGAGCCAGATCAGCCTCTTGTGCCCTCTAATCTCTTGGTTTTTCAGATGGCCCATGAAGCAAGGACAGTCCAACAGAAGAACAGGTTAGAAAGCATCATGTGTCGTACCCGTTTCATGTTCCCAGAACACAGCACACTATTTCTCTGCGGAGCCTACACCTCGAGGAGATGTGGTTGCCAATCACACTGGTGCTCTGCAGCTTTCCACTTCAGGTCAACATTGCAGGAAAACCATTGTGACCCACTCTGCATCGAGCCTGGTGGGGCTTTGGAAACAGTTTTTACCCTCTAGCAATAAAAAAATCCTAGTGAAATAGAGATTTCTCTGTGATTTACAGACTTTAGAGCTATTTCAAGGAACAGCATTTCAAACTAATGACTATGTGGCATACAGTTAGAGTAAGCATAAGGTTAAGGCTGAGTTTCTTGGAAAAGAAGCAAACTCCTTTTCTGGCTCTGTAGAACTCAAAAGCAAAAGAGAAGCATCCCTCCTTTTCCTTTCTCCCTGGACCATGTACATTTTGGGGAAGAATATTATCATAGTGAGACACAGTGTGTAATGGCACAATATTCACACCATCTAGAATGGACAATTTATTTTGGGTTAATCCGTCCTGTCCAAAACTCATCACTGTCTGACAGACGGATGCTGCTGCCTGTGTAGTGGTTTGGAGCCATATGTCCAGCAGGACAAATATCCACTTTTCAGAGCACATATTTCTCCCTGTCCATCTCTGTCTTTTCTTGAAGAGGTTCAGACGACAGAAAGTTAGCAGTCCAAAAAGCTCCACTGTGAAATCTGAAAATATCAGATGAAAATATGGTTTTCCATTAATTGAATTAATCATTCTGGGAGTGCTACTTTTCTGAAATCAGTAAATACGTTGCAGAGGAGTAGACTGGCTGTCTGTAGGCTATTTTTCAGAGAAGGATAATTGATAAAGGAAAGAAAACTTGTTTTGAAGCTGTTCTGCACCTGATCAGTGTTCAATCTGGAAAAATTGGTAAGAAAGAGGAGGGAGCATGGAGAAAGTATTCTTATTCCCTGATCTTCAGAACTAGTTGCAGCCAGGACAACCGCTCAGGACTGCTGCTCCAGTGCTGCTTGGCAACTGTCCTGCCCTTTGCAGCAGTGGAGCTGCACATAACCTACCCCAGCGGTGGATCTGCTTCTACAAGGGCCAGCTGCAGCACATCTCCACACTCTTTCCATCACTGAAATACTACAAAGGGATTAAAAACTGTGGCCCAAAGTGTCCATAGTTGAGGTTGAATTTAACATTCCACTTTGGGTGCAATGTTTAATCTCAAAGGCTTGAGGGGAGAACAAATATTCACATATGTTTTTTTTTTCTCTTTAAAATTCCTGTCTTTAGCTCATTTTAGGACTCTCTGACCACCACTCCAGACTTCATCTGAGCCTCAGGGCTCCAAAGAGTTTTACCCAAATTCAGACTTTGCAATAAGTGTTTTGCTAGATTTACATTGAACTTCAGAAGATGCAAATCATTTCTACTCCCAATTCAATGAACGATGATTAGTCAAAGAAATTCTCTTCTCACCTCAAGAAATTACATTATTTAAATGGAAGAAAACTGTTTTAAATTAAAAATGTAGTATGAAACATACATAATTTACATCAAGGACACTGGGGAAAAACACTGCTGCTGTCAAATTGTTTCAGGTAGATGATCAATGACATCAAAATACAAGACACAACTTGAGTTCTTCTAGGCTGTAATCGGGAAAAATAAAATGGCTCAACCTACTCACCAGTGAAAAAGAATATATCTCCCAAAAGAAGTCCTTCAACTTTCAGTCCTTCTAGCCTTTATGCAGTATTTTGTAGCTTTTCTTAGCACTGTTTTTATGATGTTAGTGATCAGATGTCCGCCAACATCAATACTGGTGGGACGAAAAAAGAAACAAAATGAAATCGTTAGAGACATTGGACATTCTAGAAAATCAAAGCAAATAATAAAGAAAAAACACATTGGAAAAAGACATAGTAGATCTTAATTAAAAGTCTGCCTCTACTATAGCAAAGGTGAATCATTAACAGCTTGTGTTCAAGCTTCTATCAATATTTCCTTTTCAAACAGTCAAGGAGTATTGCTAACAAAATGCGCTGTGTGGCCATGCACAAGATAATCACCAGCTTAATTGGACAAAAGTGTGTTAACATCTTCTAGCTCAATACTAACAAAAGTCCAGCAAACTCCAGCCACATAATTCACCATCTAAACATCAGTTCTTCCCTTAGCATGAATCAGAGGATCCTATAATTGCTCCCAAGTGGCAAACCCACAAACATGGAAGTAAATGAACCATGATAAGAGTCTCTCATATTAAAAGCGTCATAAAAGCCTGAGCACAAAGCCTAGTAAGAAATGCCCTTCTCCACATGGCACAGATTTGAGCAGGCTGCATTCACCCCCCGGGTGCTGCCTGCGCTCTTCTACGCACTGGAATTCAGCTGCTTCGTGACAATATTCCAGACATAGAATTAACACTTCTGAAAGCTTTCAGGGATCAAAGGTTGCCCCCTTTGCAAGTTTTTTCATACCGAGGACATGATGAAGTAGTCTGGCTCTAGATGGAAAAATAGTTCAGATGACACTCAAATGGGTTGTGGTAAGAAGAGGCGTCTGGGGAACTGGGACCAAGGTTGGCATGAGCCTCACAGATTGGTCTCCTCTGCCCTGCCCCAGGCGGGCTTTGCCCTTGCGCCCATGCAGCTGCTGCAGAAGGTGATGCTGCCTTTCATCCCCAGGGTACAGTGTTTGTTGCTAATCCTTCTCAGGGGTCTTGCAGATGGAGCCCCAAATACAGGAAAAATGAATATCTATTCTGGAGTTAACTGAGAATGCAAACACCACATGGACTAATGAGAAACTTGTTAACTAGCACATAATCCCCTGCAAGAAGTGAGCCAGAGTCCCAGCTCAGAGGCAATGAGCCTTCCCTGGATGAGCTGAAGGGCAGCATCCTCCCTGCGAGTGACAAGAAGTCAGCCTTTAAGCTGTGCAGACAGACAACGATTTTTTTTTAATAGGTGACACTTCTAGAGCTGATGGTAGTTTCTCAGTTCCTGCAACAAATGGGATTGTTGCTCTTCTGTCTCTGCTGGTGATGCTGAAGACAGCTGTGCTGCTGCTGGCTCCAGCTGTTGGGAGAGTTGCATTTCCATTCTTTTTGCAATGGGAATTAGGTACTCAGCACAGACTCTAAATGACCTAGCCTTCAAAGTCGTGTTTTCAGTGATTTTTCAGGTGTTTCAAAGACAACTTTGACATATGCCTAATATCTTTTGGCACTATCAAAAATGCTGTCTTCCCTAGGGTGGCTGACTAAACAGAAGTCTCAACATTCATGTCATAAATAACTCAAGACAAGCCTGTTGATTCAGTGAAATGTGTGGTTGGCTCCTATTGTAATTGCATTCACAGAAAACCTCACAGTGTGCTGCCGCTTGGGATTACTTGTGAGCAAAAAAAAAGAAGACAAGCATTTTGGGGATTTTTTAAATAACACTTTCATAATTTACAAAGTGTCTTTTCTTTTAATTCTATACCACATAGTTTAAGATGATATGAAACAAAATAATTTGCTAAGACGAGATACATAAAAATAAATAAATAAAAAGAGATAAAATGGAAAGACAGTTCTGAAAGTTTGTTACTTGGAAAAGGCTATAATTTAAATCAGAAATGTCTGGATTAGATTATTCTGACAAGTTAAAAGGAGGCAAAACTTTGCTACACATTTACGAAGCAGAAATGAAATGGTGGGAAAGCAATGCTGTCAAACTGAAAGGGTAGCTCTCAAAGCCATCTACTTCTGGATTCAAATCCAGATCTGATAATGGTTTGGTCGTTCTAAGCAAGTCACGGACCTTTACAATTTCAGATCACTGATGAGCCAGGCCACGAAGCAGCAGGACAACCATATCCCTCTGCAGGGCAAATCACAGACCCAATCAAAACACAAAGGGCAGGGGACACATGCTCGTATTTAAGATGATCTTTCCACTGAATAAAATCTTACATTTTGGAAGCCAAATCCAGCCATTGACCATTTCTAGGAAATGCAAAAACTCTTCAACCCCTACAGATCTCTCCACGGTAACACGCAATGCCACAGCAGCGATGGGGCAGATATACTTCACAGAAAGTACAAACCAGCATCTCTGTGGGCAACCACTCAACCAGAAATCAAACCAACACAAGCAGAGCTTTTAGTTCTAGTAAAGAACAAAGTCAAACATTTCCAACCGGAGTAGGAGAGATCCAGCTTATCTGATCGGTCAGTTGTTTAAGAGAGCGCCAAGTCCCAGTTCCTCAGCTGAAGGCTGCAGCACAGAGGTTGAACCCAGACCTCCAACCCTCAGCTGTCCTGGCTGTGATCTGTTTGGCTGAGTTGTAGGCTGGTATCCCAACCTCCTTCTTCTGAATTTTGCCTAAATTTCACCATGATGAGTGAAGTAGCACTAGAATGGATATTTTACAAGCAAAACTAAACATTTCTAAGGGTCTGCATTGCTCACTGGAAATGTTTTTTTAAATAAAAGTAATTATTATATGGAGTTTGTGGAGTACTTTGAAAAGAAAACAGTATTATTAAAACAATGCTCATCTAATACAGATAATTAGTATAATAAAACTTAAAGGATTATATGATTATATTTACATTATTATATTACTTTATGTCTCAGAGGATCCTACACAAATTATAAAAAGAAAGTGCTACAGGAGTGCAGTCGTTCTGGATCTTAGCAGCTCTGCTAAACCCTTTGGACTAGACGTCAGGAGGGGGAAAAAAAAATCTTTAACTTTCTAGTGCCATGAAAACTTAAATATCCAGTCTGCCAGAATGCCACCCTCCCTACCCCTGCATAACTCGTGCTTACAGATAAATGGCTGCAGAGTCCTGGCACTGGTATTTTAACTAGGTCAGTGTAAATACAATTATGCCAAAAAACAAATCCACAATGTGAACAACCATAAATCTACCCTTTCAGGCAGCACTATGGAAAATTCAGTCTTAACTGTTCTCCCAGCCAGGAGATAAAGTCCCTAAATGTTTATTCTCAGACAAAAAGAAGGATGTCTCGTTTGCTGGGATTTTAGTGTCATGTTCTTAAAAGTCTTGATAAGTTGAGTATGAGATTCAGCCTACTGCTGTATGCCCTTCAGCTCCTGTAATGCTTCACTTTACAGCTTGCTTACAGATATATTTCAATTGGTAATATTCAAAATTTCCAAATGGAAAATAGCTTCTGGTGTATGAATATGGCCAAATTGCAGGATAATTTTATTCCCACCAGTTGTTGCCACGCAGTGTGAAATTACAGCTCGTATTACTCCATACCATGGCTTGCAGAAATTTGGACCAAAACTTTAAAAATATTAATGTGTATGCAAGTGCAGTCTTGCACATAAATCGAGTACACGCACTTAATAATCTGCTGCTTTGGCTTTATGAAATGATAGATCAAAGCAGAACAAATGAGAAGATGGAACCCAAATTAACACATTAACTGAAACAGAGCACACTCGGATCCTGGAAACCGCTCTCTGTCTGGGTGTCACATATCCGATTACATTCCTCGTAACTCATACGACAGAACAGACCAAGAGATGCTAGGATGGCTATTCCCAGTCATCACCAGCTACTCATGTTAATTTTTTTTCAGAGTACTAGTAATTATCTTTAAAGGAGAACAATTAAAATCCAGTGTAATTGGAAGTCTGGTTACGATTACGGATGAGTCAAACTGCTTTGGAAAATGAGCTCCATTGGTATTTTCTTAATCATGTCATTAAATTGGATATGTAAAGGGAGTGCAGCTATACAATGGGATTTTCAAAAGCTCTCAGCACTAGCCACACTCTGCTCCTACTAAAGTTGGTAGGGATTTTATTCCTTGAGTTTATTGGGAGCAGAGTTACGTCAGAACTGAGCATTTTTATAATATTCAAACCTTATTGTTTGTAAGCAGCGAATTATCCTGACTTTTCTTTAATTCTTTCTGGTGGTTCCATAATCCTGACATTATTTCCCTGTCCCAGTGGCAGCCCAAGGACTGGAGATGCTGCAAGTCCTTGAGCCTAGGGAATATGAGGCAGAAGAGCTCTTCCCTTCTTCCTCCGGGCAGGGATGAGACCAAATAGCAGCTGAAGCTCTGCATTGCAAAGTGGGGAATTGGCCTGAGTCTGGATGCTGAGATTGCTGCTGGGGGTAAAACGCACGAGACTTGGCCTTACAGAGCTTCAGAGTAATGCAGCAATTTGGAGCAGATGGTTAGCATCAGAGAGCTGTTTAAAGAAACAGTGTTGGGAGCAGAGAGCTGAAAAATAACATAACGGGAGATTCATTTGTGGTCTCTGGTTCGGGGCTGTCTAAGAAACATAAGCAGTGGTTGGCACTTTGAGTTCGTCACAGATAACATGGAACCTTGAAACAAATAGATTTTGACTTTTTGCTTTGCAAAAGCAAAGCGTAATCTGATAAGAGCAAATCTAAACAAAGCATGACCCCCTTACACCACTCCTCTGATGTGTTTCCATCAGACACCAAAACTCCAAAGCAGGTTCTTAAGGAAAAGGGTGAATGTACCACAAAATGCAAGACTTCAGAGATAAAACTTTCCAGTAATTTCCATCTGAATCAAATTGCTAACATTGGAAGCTTCAACTGAACCATGCTGGAAAGATGAGCAATCATTCATATAAATAAAAGGTAAAGGACAAGCAGTGGGAATATAGGCTTAGTTTTCTACTCCACTCACTGCTTTGGCCAGCTCTGGAAAAACTTCTCTGCATGCATGGACAAACTGCTGTAGCTGAGCAGATGATGCCAGTAGGTTAGGAAAGACATACTATTAGCAAGACCTGACAACAACATAGATAACTCGGAAACAATGACTTTAAAGTAAATTCTGTTATTTGATTTTGTGCGGCAAAATCTTCATTCTAAGAATCCACCTACTCAGAGGTGAATTACATCAGTCATACAAATGGTCTTAAAAAAAGTTATCGAAAGTTCTCAGACAAACTCCAAATACACTGAAATGCTGTGCTAATAGTGAAAGGATTCCCCGAATAAGATGCTAAGATCTTAATTTTCATTTTGAAATTAAAAAAAAATAAATAAAATCTACTTATAATCCTCTTGAAAAGTGATCTCTGTGTGCTGAATTGTCTTAATGTTTTACATCTGAAGGAAGCAAGGTAAGACAGTACTACACTGCGTTTTCTTCTTTCTGAGGGAACCTGGAAGTAATCTGGAGAAAAGATTATTTCCAAGTTTCCAGCTCTTTTTCTATAATTAACAGGATGTAAGACATAACAAACAGAGGCTGAAGAAAACCACAAACTCTCCATATGGGTTTCAGTTCCTGTTTACTAGTATCCTGTTTACAGCATAGGCTTTGATGGTCAGATAATCAGGCCTCTCATGTTCCCAGAATGACCACACTTATTCTGTACTTATTTAAAGCTGGGAAGCCTTTTTAATAAAAAAATATGTCGAGGAAACAAAGCAGAGAGGGATTATAACAATATGCATCACTACGGAAATACCAGAGTCATTGTTATAGAATACAAAATTACCAAATACCCATTTGTGTGAAAATGGAAGAGTGATGCGAATTGCCAGTTCAAAGGGAGGCGAGGAACAAAGCCCTTTCCCTCCTGCCGCTGCCCTCAGCCGTGTCTGGGTCATGTAACTCCTCAGGTGGAGG
Source organism: Cuculus canorus (assembly GCF_017976375.1). Classification (NCBI taxonomy): domain Eukaryota; kingdom Metazoa; phylum Chordata; class Aves; order Cuculiformes; family Cuculidae; genus Cuculus; species Cuculus canorus. Next base: position 13,632,586 of record NC_071416.1, read on the forward strand.
AAGGAGAAATACTCATTTCTCAGGGCATCCCTGCCTCCTGCCAATGATTCTGCTCTTGGCCAAGGGCGCCCCTCAGGGCGGGAGGCAGGTGCTGCTTTTCAACCTGCCCTCCTCAGCTGCAGGCTGGGGATGGGAAAGGAGGACAAGGGGGTAGAGTAGCAGGTTTGGCTGCTCTGTTGCTCATACCTTTCCTCTTTAACCCAGAAGGCCAGTTCAGATCATGTTCTGGTCTAGCATAGACTGGAGATAAACCTGAATGGCACTAGAATAAAGTAATGAAGCCATCCTTATGTATAATATATATATATAATGAACCATCATCCTTACAGAGCGCTTCACAACACCGATTCCTGCCTTGTCACACCCAATTCTGTTTTGTCCAAAATATGTTGCAAGTGCATACAGTACTCTCCTTTTTCTACTATTCCTGCAAGTAGCACTGCTTCCTAATTGGCAAGAATTTAATAGCGGTTTGAGGCGACAGAGCTGAAAATTCTGAACTGCATTTCACCAGGGACAAACCTGTGCTGTGCTGCCTGGAGAGGACTCAGTCCTGCTGTGGTTTGGGCAGGGGGCTGCATCCCACCTTAGCGGACACATCCCACAGTACACTGTTTCCGTTCCCCTTGAGGTTTGTGATGGGTATAAGGACATACCTGGATCCAAATAAAACTTACAAAACAAATTCTGAACTATCTTGGAGTGGTGCATCAGTCTGATGCACTGAATCCACTGCCTGATCCATATCATCTTCTCAGCTGAGCCCAACAGACGAGAATAGGATTCAAAATGACAGTCTCTCTGGAAAAGGAGTAATAAGGAAATATTTTGGGGAGTTAGAGAATAAGTGAAGTATTTATTAGAAAATGTTTTAATGACTAAAAACTTACTGCCTCTATCTCTGAGACAGCAAGAGCTTTCTGCCTTAAGGCTGCAACAAAACACCACCAGTGGAGTTTACAGCAGGAATGGCAAAATCCCATGAGCTGCTTTGGGGATTTCTGTAGTCCCAATAATAAAAATTTTGCAATATCAGCTACTCTTGTGATATTCTTGTACCCTCAGGCGCAAAGTTTGGCTTTGGAAACAGTTCCTTTCCAGTTTTGACCTGAACTGGAACCACAGCTGTATGGACAAGTTCTGAACTTGGGAAAACCACAGAAACTTGGAGTCAGTACAGCAGTTTTGATATCTCTTGCTATGATGTCATCTTCTGTTGCCTTCTCTACAAAAGAGTGCAGCCTCTTCTTTACAGTGTCTTCCTCTTTCTTTATAACAGACAACTTTTAGAAACATAATTCTATTTGGCACAGGCCAATTTTTCATCATTGTGGTTTTGTTACGAATTTAACACCACTAATTTCATTCTTAACTCTTTGCAATGCTGCTGCTTATGTACAAAGTGTACAAAATGCACAAAAGCAGGAATTTATTTTGCTTTTTTAGTTGAGAGTAGAGTTTAGGAGTGGGAAGGCCTGCTGTAGGAGAGCTTCCTATTTTCATTTCTTTTTTAGAACTCCTGTTATGAGAGCAATGCTTTAGAGAAATGACAGCAATCAACATTTTCTCATCCCTTTGTTGCCAAGAAAAGTTGCAAGTGTTTAAGTAAATAAAATTAAGGATGATTGCTAGATAATCACATTGTATAACAGTTTTTATATCTAAAAGAACTGAGACTCTATTGTAAATAAAACTGCTGAAATTATGCATTACACATAAATAAGGTCTTGTTTATTCAGATTCTTCCTGGTAATTTTTTCATAAATAGTTTTTCATTTTGGTTTTGAATCTGTTCAGTGTACAAAATGGTTTATATCTGAAGCTATGTTGCTCTACCAAATTTACTGATGTCGTATATTCATACATTGAATGTAAAAGGACAGCTCATCAGCCACTCAGTGGAGTTAAGCTATTTACATCAGTTGACAGCCTAGCCCTTATACGGTTCTGTCTGTATCAGCTAAAATCAGGTGAGTTTATAGGCTACAGTGCTTCCTCCCCATTAGTAACACTGTTTGGATTCTTCTTTTCCTGCAAAGCACATCACTCTTATCTTATTAAAGAAGAGGAAAGTCCCCTTGTCTCACATAGAAACACCTTAATTAGGGCAGTTTGAAAGGTGTGCTGGTCAGGATATGCTTCCTCAGGAACTTGGTCTCCTGTGAAAAAAACCGATGTCTAAAAATTTCTTGGAAAAGATGGAAAACAGAAACATTTTCAACACTTTTGTTTTGGTATGTAAATGAATTTAGTACTCCTGAAGGGGATGAGATTAAAACATCAGAACATAGTTAATTAATAGCAAAAATCTTAATATGGTTTACACCATAAATATACCTGGCCTTTAACAGAAGAACAAAAGAGATGTTTGGAGGGGTATCATGAGTGTGGAAGATTTCAATCTTGTTTAGCCTGAGGATTATCTGAGAACTCTCTTTGGCCAAGATCTCTTCTCACAGCCTCTTGGTTCATACCACTATAAAAGAGGAGAGAACCTAGCCCAAAAATTTTATCAGATTTAATATCATCGTAATTACAAACAGCCCTCTTCTCTCATTAATTACACTATGGAGACAGAAGTTTAACTCCATCCCTACTCTGAGATGCTTCGCTTCTATCTGATGCCTATGGCGCATTCATATTCATTCTTAGTTCTTTATGGCAGCACCCCATATTCCTTACAACAAAGATGACTTTAAGTCATGTTTTGGCCATCCCATTTGAGGCAAAGCCCCTTCAGTAGGGAAAAGGTATAACTCACAAAGGTAATTTTTCAGTAAGAGTTAATAAGGCTGGATTTGAACCCATAACTAAGAGGCAGCAAGCTACATAATCAAATAACATTCCCAAGAGCTTTTCAGTCTGCAGGAAAACAATTTATTTGCACACAACTCCTTCCTAACCATGAGAAAGTCTTGGTGATGTGTTGGTCAAACACTGTCATCGGTTCAGCAGAAGGTTTGTCTGATAGGTAAAATGCTCAGGGGTATGTAGAGCATTCACAAATTTCTTGGCTTAAGGGCGCTCGCTACCTTGCAGGAGCTCAGTGCCGTGCTCATTAGTCAGTTGCTGCTCAGAGCACATTAATGAGGTCACAGTTGTTCATCAAGGTAAAATGACTCACTTAGTGCTTCTGCAAGACAACAACAGATCCAACAATAGACCTGAGTCCTGACTCCCTTGTCACAACCAGATAAAGATACTTTCTGCACCACAAATGCCACAGCTGAGAAACCTATCAGTCAGTAGGACAATGCTATGAGCTGTTGTGAAAACACAATTCTTTTTGACGTATTGCATCCTAGAGAACTGAAACTATGCTAAACAGCTCCTATTATTTTTAAAAGACAAACGTTTTGACTTTGTTGAGCTGCATTCTGTAGAATTCATCTTACGATTTCAGTCATCTGCCTGCTACAGGCCATGAGCTGCTGCCATTCAGCAGAAAGTGAGGATTCATCATTGTTTAATTATTATTGAACATCCTTTATGTTGATAATAAATCAGTTTAACATCTGTCACTGGAAGGCTCCAACAATAATGCTATTGCACAAACACGTATACCACCCTTTCTACTGCAACCCAAGCATTTTGGGAAACAACATCCTCCTTTTCAGCTCATTATGCTATCTACAGTCTTGAACAATAAAATCCCCTTACCATGAGGTTCTGGGAAGCACAAACAAAAATTCCTCAGTGTTCATTTACTGAGGGGCCAAAAGGCCAGGTCTTCAGCTGAGAAAGGCATAATGGAGCCATGATTTTCTCAGCAAAATTGCTCTCCAAGAAAATCCTCGTGGCGCCTTGCTGAGAAGATTTTCCTATTCTCTTCAGTTATCAAAGAGCAATAAATATTAAATAGACTTGGTCAATACCTTTTAATGTGGTTTCTTTTTATTGCTGGAATATGCTGCTTTGCCCAAACAGATACAGTTTGGAGGGGTGGGTCGGCTTTAGTAGATTTTTTTCATTTCAATTATTCTTCTAAAAACAATGGTTTTGAAATGGTCAAAGAAGCTTTCTTTGGCATTTTCAGAACTGGAAAAAAAAAAAAGTGTTCTTTATTTGAAGCAGCTTTTCATTTTCAAATATAAGTTGACTTATCACCAAAAAAAATTTCTAAACACAAAAATGAATGTTTTTTCGATGTGGCATGGAAAAAACATTTGCAATCTTAAAAGTTCTTATGGTACAATTAACCCATTTTCTAGTGAATTCTAAGACTAGCTCGATTCATTGACAGGACTATGTTTCATAGAGGATATCACCAGAATAAAGTCTAATCTACTACCTATGAGATATATTGAAAGTAATTGCATAACAGTGAAACTCCCTTGATAGAAATCAGAGCCAAAACATCCACAGGCGTGAAAACAGTACTTCTGGACATATCATACCCAGCATTTGCTCAGGAGCAGATCTTGCAGAAAGATCCACCGGGATGAATCTAATCTGATTCTACTCTTACTGTCATTTATGGCTCCTCTACTACAGCTGAGACAACTTTTCCCAGTCTTTGCCTCTGAGAAGCCCAAAGAGAAAAGCTCTAATTGTGCTAGGATCATTTCCAGAGCACTGGAATTAGAACTGAAAAATGGGTGCTTTTTGACTGGGAACGCCACTAAGAACAGAAACTGGGAAACAGGGTTAAAAAAATAAAAAAGGCCCACATATTTCTTCAAAGTGAGTGGTGTTTAAATTTAATATCGCAGCCTCTGCCCATCAATGGTGTATAAAGGGCTCATTCAAGGAGTGCAAACCTGGCTTTCTAGTAAAGTATTAACCCTGCTAGAAAACGGTTTACAAAAGAGTAGCGGTCAGCCTAAACTCTGCTCAAATAACAGATCTCTAATGCACACAATTGTGCTCCATCGGTAGTAGCTCTAAAACAATGCCTAATATCTCCTAGGTAACTCTAGTACTATAGGAGAGCTGTTTTATTAGGTTCCTAATTAAATTTCACAAACTTCATAGCAGTGACAGACTCTTGGTTATCTCTGCTGCAGAAATTCAGATGGGATGCCAGAGGGAAAGGATGGGGCTGTTCGTCTTATTGCATGCCAAGATTTTATGCTACCAGTTACACTCGTCAATCTCTATCTGGAGCAGTTAAGAGCTATAAAGTATTTATTAAAAGGGCTGAGATTTATTAAGGGCACCTCAAGCTCATTAAGGATGCTGATGAAATGTGAAGCCCTTGAACCCACACGCCTTCTAATAAACACTAAAGTAGAGCCTATTAAGTTTTGGAAGAGAGAGGAAACTTTTTTTTTTAAGCAAAGTGTTAAAAATAATCATAACTTTTTTAGTTTGTTACTATTTCTAAAAATTATAATTTTCAGCTGTGTCTCTCCTCCCCCCCTCACATATATGGCAAAATGGCAGCAAGATTTGGGTATTTGGGAGAGAGAAAAAGGGGCGGTGGAAAGCAAATATTAAAATCTGGTTTAAACTGTGGGAAAAGCAACAAAAAGAAAAAGAGGTAATGAGGGGACTCAAATAGCAACTGCTGTGGAAAAACCAACTTCAACAAACCAAACTTCCCCCTTGAGGTGAAACACTGGAATTACTAGAACTAGTGAAACATCTTTTCCCACTCAGTCCTCTGCAGGAATTTCAAGCATTCAAACATTTTCAGTTACAGCTCAAAGGCTTTTGGATTGATTATTATTTTTATTTTCAAGTGAATTGTTTTATTTTTCACTTTTTTTTTCCATGAAAAACCAATGCTTTTGGAAAAAAATGCAGGTATTTTCTGCACTTATTGTTGCTGCTGAAAAAACATTTACCTCTCAAAAATGCCAGATATAATTACCTGTCTGCAAGGAAAGAGAGGAGAGGAAAATAAGGAAGAAAGGAAGGAAAGACTAAACAAAAATATGGGAAATGTGGAAAAATTTTCACCCCGTTTGAGCTGTAAAATGTGATGTAGAGGAAATGCCAGGTGTAGGCTTGCCTATAGTCCAACTCCAAACCTGAGCAGACTCAGCTCATCCCTCCTGCGCAGAAGTTGGCTCAGCTAATAAAGGCACATTGACTGGCTGTTCAAAGGGGAATAAAACACAGTTTTCTTCTAGAACAAGTATTGACTGAGTTTAGCTCAATAATGACCTCCGACCCTGCTTGGTGCAAGATATTTTCTACTGAGTGTTATAAATGAAGTAGCTTGGTTGTAGATGTTTTTTGTCTGTGTATAAAGATGTACACGCCAAAGGCACAAGGAGTTTCTGTGGCCAAATGAAATGAATTTTGTGCACAAGACATCCACCCCCAGGGAGGTAATAAGAGAAATTGCCTAGTGAGTATGCAAGTGAGAAAAGGCAGAGTGACTCTGCAGAACGTTTTATTTGGGAGCATTGTCGCCATAAGGATGTGCGCAGCTGAGCCCGTGTGTACAACGACAGCTGCACACCGGCAGGCGACACACGCAGTCACTGGAGATGTGAATGCAAATGGTGTGTACTTCTCTGAATACCAAACGTTTGCATTTTCTGTATATGTTGGGATGCAAATACAGTTGAGAAAATTAAACTTCACATCTAGATGGAGATCGAAATCTGAAGATCCCACAGATTTGGAGATGTTCTCATTTAGATCATTCCAGACATATACCCAGGCCCTGGTGAATACACCACCAACTTGGGCTGTAAAAGAAGAAATTTCAACAGAAACCATGAGAACAGATTATCTTCTTTTCTCAGTCCCCCCTTCTTTTATGTTGAAATAAATCCCTATTCCTCTAGTTTTGTGTAAATTATGGTTTTGGTTTATTTGCTTTTTTTTAATATAGATTTCATAGTGAATAGCAAACACAACTAAAGTATTCAAATCATTTTCAGCACTATAAATAAGCTCCCTGGCCAACACCTAGCACGTCAAGACCTAATATAGGGGTTAGTTCTTCAGACCATCAGCAACAGTGGAGTTCATATTGTACATATAGATGCTGCATCGTCATCAGAGAAGAAGCCTCATGCATGTAACCGACAGAGCAAAATGAGGGCTGACCCAATGAAGCTGAGCATCAAAAGAAATCCAGAAAACATTTGTAGACAAAGATAAATTCATGCTTTGAATCAGAAAGTGTTCATGTCTGGTATCTCCCTCAGCACAGCAAACACATGCCAATATAGACACAGCACCAGGGAGACAATCCACACGCAGAAACGCATAAAGATGTAGTGCCTAATAAAACTATAATAAGTTTTTGGAATGTTAGTGAATAAGACTTGACTTACCTGAGTTCAATAAGGCAGAAAAGCCTCATTTTAAACTTCAAATGCACCTAAAAAAAAGGTATTGATTTGTACTGAGTTTTGATTGCTGTTTTCAGGTGCAGAGACTTATCTCCTGTCCTTCTCCAGGCTTTCAGAAGATCTCAGGTGACTCACCCTGTTTCCCAGGTAGTGCAGAGACTCTCCAGTGCTTATCAGCAAGCTTTTTAAAGGGGAACTTGACTAGGAACTAATCAATGATGTGAATCACTTGAGAGCTGATCCAACTGATATGGGAAGTGGTACACAGCCCTACAGATGCATAATACAGGCACAAGTGCAGAGACAAGTCACCTGAAGTTGTGGTCCTGCTCCATACCAGCCTGGTTCACATGATCCAGCAGTCTGTGAACTACAGATGCTAATAAATTCTTAAAATAAGCTGTTCCTGGCACAAGGATTTGTGTAATAACTCACTGCAAAGATACGGCCCTTTCCAACCATAATGCAGAAAGTCAGTGACATAAGTCAGCCCAAATACTAGTTTTCTAATTCTATACTTAAACTGCAGAAGAAGTTTAGGTTCTCACACTGCAGAGTGAGTAGTTGAGATGCAGAGATGTTTATGTGTTTTCTTATGCCTTTTTTGAGCGTGTATGCCTTTCTTAGAGTATGATAGAAAAGGCACTGGTTCGTCTCCCCGTATCTCACTGTTAAAGAAAAACAGTGGCAGTGCATTAAAGAGTAAGCCAAGGGACACAGAAGCCCTTAAGCAATCAGAACAACTGTTTGTGGTTTTATGCCTTCAAGTAATATTAGCACCCAAACTTTCTCTAAAAATAACTGGAACTTCTAACCTCCATACTAATTTCTCTTTGAGGTTCAAGATATTTATCCCCTAGGACCACCTGGAAAAAAATTGCCAATGAGTTACAGCTGTGCTTTACTCACAAAAATAGACATCTGCCTTTGTCCTGCATTTATGTTTAGCAATATTAATAATCTAGGTGAAGCCGTTGTTATGCCAGCATGGATTAGTTACACAATCACCTCTTGTAGAGGGTGTGGGAAGCTCGTTACATGACTACAAGAGAGAGTGAAAAGATAAAGAGTAGCATTTTTAATACACAAGACTCCCAAATAGTAATGAATACAGCCAACTATGGAGCCCACCAAGCAAGCAGGTAAAAACATATTAATGCTAGCATTTACTATAACAAGTCTCTTTTTTCCCCTCCGGATATTTCTGCTCATTCAAAATGTGCAGCAATAAATCAAATTAGATCAAATTCAACTGTCTGAATGGAAGCCACACAATAATTTTCCCACCCCTCTCCCACAAAAGTACAGTACAGTATTATAGAAAGTTAATATGTGCATCTAACCCATTATATTTGGTTTGAAATGGTATAAAATGACATCTGATAGAAGCTTGTATGGACAAGCCCTCATTAAACATAATTACTCAACAAGGTCTAACCTAAATCAGCTAATGATCAGCAATAGACAGATAGGAATTTTAGAGTATTCCCTGACTTTGCATGCTATGGGAATAGTTTTTAATATTAAAAAGGTCGTATCACTCGTACTTACACTTTGATTTTACTACACATGAAGTGAATGTGAAATCTGATTACATTAATTGAGCATGTTGTCAGATTGTCACTTTTCTCCTTTTTTAACTGCCTCCCACCTCTTTCCTTATCCCTGACAAACCACATTTCCAGCCCAACATTCAGTTTGGCATGCCTGGTTTTTCCATATCCAGTGCTACAAAACTGGTTATTCTCCTGCGCAATCTTGTTGGGGTAGCTAAGATGCCAAATGAAGATGTGAATGCAAAGAGACTATGACACAAAGAGCAACATTTCTGAGCTTGTGCATGATTATCTATACTAGGACAGGCATTATAGAGATCTACTGCATTGATTATTTGGGGGAATTAGTAATTCCTTGTGGATTTCTCCTATCGTGTCTCAGTTGTTCTAATTTGGGAAGTACAAAAATCCGTCTCAAAACTGTACAGTGATTCAAAGGGTGGTTTTACATTCTCAGCAGACACTTGGAACTACTCTTTCCATTGGAACTACTCTTTCCAAACCGCCGAGCAGCCTTTCCCTGCTCTGAGGCACACCGTGTGTGTTTGTGAGCTTGCTCTGGCAGCATGGGAAGCTGTGCAGAGCTGCGGAGCTGCACTGCAACGGGCACTGGAAGACTGAATGACACATTGCACTTCATGGCCTCCTCCTCCCTTCCTCCTAACACGCTGAACTGGATCCCAAAGTAAAGAGGAAGTATTCTCCCAGTAACTGAACTTCACTCTAACTTACCCAACACCATCCTAAGTTTCTTGAGACCTCCTTTATTTCTAAAAAGAACCTGTAATCTGCCTGGGAGTTAACGAAGGGGTTAATTACTTACGTAGTCCCCTTATACCCTGCTCTATTCATTTGTTTTCGGTGAAGTTACACCTAGTTTTAAACTGCCACTGTAGGAGAGTCCCAACTTGTTTTGCTATCAGTTGGCTTTGATAATTTGCCAAGGAGCTAATCCTGCCTGACATGCAACTCACAAGATATACCTCACCTGTGCTTTATCAAAGCAGTTAACCTCCGCTTTAAAAGCGGTGAGTGTAATCCTGCCAGTGGTTGGTGCAGCTGCCTTGAAAACACGTTTTGTAAATGATTCTGCATGGAGGTTTTTTTTTTCTTTTTCCCTTCAGGAGTTTTCCCTCTCACATTACAGCTCTCGCCGTGTTTATGGAGTCACCTTCTGTCCTAGAAATTTGTCGTATCGCAATGCAGGCTCCCGGCGGCTGTGGGACTGGGAAGGGAACAGTTCATTGCTAACACAAACACGTTTGCTGACAGTGTAATTACTCCCTTCCCCAGGATTTTTCCTTGTTTTCTTAAATGCAGGACACCTACAGTCACAATAGCAATATATCATTTGCCTGTAGCACAGCTTTCTTTCCCCTGTAAAGTGTTAATGAAGTTCCTGTCCTTGTTTCTGCAGTAATTGTAAAAGCATGTTGGATAATATACTAGCCACACTTTATTAAAATACTGGCCACACTTTATTAAAACCTAACAATCTGATCCTGTGCTCCCTGCTAAGGAGAGAGCTTACTCTAATTTCATTTGGAGTTCATTTCAGCATGCTCAGATCGCACACTTGGTTTTAATTCTTGCAGGGCCTGATCTGAAGACAATGTGCGCAGTTGCAGCACATTCAGCTGTTTCATATTTGACTGCGGCCATGTCCATATGACTTTCCAACTCAAGGCCTGATCCTGCAAGGTGCTGAGAGCGCAGGGGGATTGCTGCAAGCCTTCCAGTTCCCACTGATGCCCAAGGGGAAAGCGTGCTGCTCGGGATGGGCGCACCCGCCCGGGGTACCCTGCGGTGGGTCAGGGAGGTCCGTGAGGACCCACTCTGAGGCTGCCTTGCAGAGTGTCTTGGGATGTTGGGGACACCCAGAGCTTGCAAAGCCCTCGCCACAGCGTGACTCAGCATGGCAGTGATTTGAAGGGGACAATGGAGGGGGCGGTGGCAGCTAATTATTTGACATTTTTTATTGTTGAATAATCCTTCCAAGGGACAAGGAGGGGGATGAGTCTCAAGTGCCTGCTTTTTCTTTTTCTTTTTTTTTTTTTCCCTTCTATTTTGATATTCTTAACATGTGAGTCTTGCACAGATGGAAGTGGAATGAGGTGGTAAAATCCAAGGGCTGCTTGGGGTTGGTTTTGCTCCCATTGCAACCGCCATGGTAGAAGCGTGCACCAGCACTGGGGCAGATGTACTGCTGCACTGTTCAGCACGCCTGGAATGAGGTTGGTTCAATCACCGCCTTTTTATGCTCAGGGAAGCCATGGCACACGATGCCCTCCCTGGTGTTATGACCTGGGGGTGGCAGTTCCCTAAGCAACTGTCCTTGAGGATTTTCCACGTGCAAATCTCTACGTAGAATAACTACAAATCTAGTGTTCCCAGGATTGCTGCCATCCATATAATTTCCCCTCTGTGAAAAGTATAAATTCTTCATAATCTGTCTCTCTACACATACACTCATCACAAACTGAGAGTAGAAGCACGTGTGTGTCTGTGTACAGGGAATATCTTGCTATTTATGAGAAGATACACAGAAAAGCACATTTCTATATTATTTGTGAGGTGAGATATTGCAAGAGGTAACCAAGCCATCAAACTCTAAGGTGTTAAAGCACAAAAAGGAGCCTCTTGCTTGAAATCTCAGTGGAAGAGATCATTAGCACAGATTAAAGATTTGAAATGCAAAACGAGATAGTATGAATTCGGACAGGAGAAGAAAAGGTCCATACAAAGCATGTGAGGCAGAACCCTTTGGCCTCTCATCTTGATGCGTCACCTCTACAAATAATGCACAACATTTTCTTATGTCTCTCTGATGACAACACTCTCTGATTTTCTGAAGGAAACATCATTGAAAAATGTGGGGCTCTTTCTGCACGCGATTAAACCATTGGAAGAATGGCTACAGTGTACAGAATCACTCAAAAATGTCATGGCAGACAAGCACCCAAATACTTCTTTGGCAGAAAGTGATTAGCTCAGCTGGATTTCCCGGTTAAATACAAGGTTAAATAAATACTTGAATAAACTTCTTTCAGCAAGGACAGGATTAGGGAGAATGTCTTATTCTTGTGCTGACAAAGTTTTGCTGGTTGCAGACTGATTATATCTTTAATTTAAGATGATTATTTTCCATTTTTGGTGATTCACAAGGGGAGACATTCCCCCACTGTTTGTACTGCTCAAGTCATCAGGAAGAGCAGCTCCAGCTGCCCCTTGAGGCCGTTTGGGAGGTTGTGAGTCTGGAGTGGGAGGGTTCAGGTGAACTCTGGTGCTATTCTGGAGGAACGTCCACCTGAAAAGCTGTGAAGATTGTCAGCAGCTTGACCAATGGGCAACCCTGGGTACTGCTAGACCTTTTCAGGTATTGCACTGCCTCCTCCTTTTTCACATCCCTGTTGTAGGAACGACCTGCTGCATAGCGAGGACCCAAACTTCTCACCAATGGTGCTCCACATTGTCCAGGCCATGAGCAAATTCACTATTAAAGTGACATTCTTAGTTTAGCTTCTACTGACATAACTTTATGGCCCACACGCAGTGCAAAAGTCTTTGGAGCCCAATGCAGCAGTAATGTGCCTTCAGCTGACAATGGACTTGAGCTGTATCATGTATTATTTGCAAAGTAAGGCTAGCATATAATTTTAAATTGGGAGTCCTGCCATAGCTAAGAAAAGGGGAAACATTTTTTGTTCTTGCTTAGTGGAATGAGAAAGATTCACCCAACACTTATCTTTTCCTGTACACCCACTGCAAATACAAATTGGACGTTCTTGTGTAAATACTTGAGCAGCAATTGTTTGGGGCCAGCACTAAGTCCAGCTTGTGAGTGAGGAAACGTCACTCTCAGGCAGGAATGAATTCAGTCTGTTTTGTGCTTAGATGTAACAGGGAGCGTCTGCTACAATTATAGCGGGGCGATCCCATGGGAAGTATTTCTTGGATTTGCATGTATTTCAGCTATGTAACTAGGTGTAAAGAAGGTATAATGTCATTTACCTTTTTGTTCAGCTGGGAAAGTTTGTGTGGTTGATGAGCATTCTCAAATGCACACCATAAAAGAGCTCAAGGCTATTTAACACTGCTCTCTTCCAATGGTCCAATCATTTATGCCGTGTAACGCAGATCAGCTGACACTGTCAGCCTGGGACATGAGAGAGCCCAATGCTTCTATTTCTGTTCTTTTAATTAAAAGGTTAGGAACGTACAGTGTGACCTTCAAGTGAAAGGTACCATGAAACAAGAATTCTGGCAAGGTCGCTGGTCAGTTTAGATTTGCTCATAGAAAATCCTAGACTGGCATTCTGCCCTGGTTCGTAGGACTACAACAGTTAGGAGGTACTATAACTTCAGCACTTAAGGAGTTACTCAGTATTCAAGGCAAGGAAATGCCACAGAATGAAGCCTAGAGTCTGAAATAAAGGAAAAACACTGCCATAAAAATAGAAGGCGCAATAGTCTTCCACGTTGCATCTTTGGAAAAGATTAATTTGTTTGGCTGCTATTGTGAAAGCTCAGATACAGCACATGGCTCCAGCGCCAACTTCTGAACTTAATGGAGCCACAAAAGGGCTGGGTGGTTAATAACTTTGAACATCAAACCAGCCTCAACTTGAATTTGAGAAACGTCCTAAACCAAACCCAAACAATGCTGCTGAGTGAATGATTCAGGGGATTGGTACGACCCTCCACATTTTATGTGGAACAACAGGAAGGCTGGTGATAAAGCCCAGTAGAATACGTCTTCCCAGGCCAGAGCAGAAGGGCAAGTAATAAAAGAAGGACACATATTGTCCCTGGTTAGGCATAATTAAAATCACCCTCTTTGAAGCAGGTATGCATTGTGGTCCCTGTTTCCTGAATGAAAGTCTTCACCGGGATATTTAGGTTTCTGGCACACACTGTCATAATTGATGATATTTATCCATGGCATTTACTGTGTGGGAGGCTCACTTGATGGCCTCTGTTCTCATAGTTCCTCAGCAATTTATGCACTTACAGGGGCACAGCATGGCCTTTTTCTTGTGCATCAAAGTCATGCCAGCTAGTGTCATTGAGGGCGGACATGATACATAAAAATTTTAAAGAAGGCAGAATCCTTGAGAGCCTTTGTTTCTATCTCCCATCTCGCTGTGTGAATAAATCCATAATAACCAGACACACAGATATGATTCTATTGGTTTCATTTAAAATGAGGTGGGTCGCCTGCCCTGACCTCCCATCTACAGTGTATGTCTGGATTTTCTTAATTTGGAAAGCAGGATGCATGGACGTTCAGGTCAAGGTCTAGCCTGGAGCAGAGAGAGCAGAGGCTCACCAGCCCACGCTTGGCCATGACTGACTGGGCTCCAGCAATTCTCCTGACATGCTTTGGGCTGCCTGCTAACGTACGGTCACTGTGCTGAGGCTGTGTATCGAGCAGCAAGCTTGAAAAGCTTTCCAGCTCCACCAGAGCCCCCTGATTCCAGCCTGCATCACTCATTGCCTCCCAATGTGGAGGAGAGCTCGTGGAAGGCACGAAGTGTCTTCCCTATATAGAGAGATTCGGAAAGGTAAAGAACTTGACAGTTGGCCCCTTTACTTCACCAGCTCTCTATTCTCCCTAAGGTTTTAAGCTTTGGACAACCTTCTTCCAACAGAGAAAACCTTTACAAAACTAAAAACGGGATCCAGATCTGCTGGATTGCGGTCCCATGCAGTAGCCAGCAGCCTGCAGTTCCCAGGTAAAGATAAATCCCTGGCTGGAAGAAAATGTACTTACATCTGGCACTACTGATAGAGAACAACCTTTTTTCATAAAGTGCCTTGGGATGTTAGATTAAATGAAAAGTGTTGCAACAATGCACAAATAGGATTCACAACAGTGCTAATAATAGCAGCACCTGGAGTCACTGCTCCCATAAATAGAGACCAACATGAGATAACTCCATGCATTTACATCAGATCACCAGAATATTTTTGCCTTAAGCAAAAATGATATAATGAATATTTTATCGCCGTAAGTGCTTGCAAGCATAGGCCGTGTGTAAGAGAGTTAAGGAAGATGTGCAGCTTTTCTCCACTGTTATGTACAACACATTGGATTACCACGCTTTGTGGAGGAAGGCAGGAAAACACTTATCCCCTCCCTATTTTCTTAACTAGCAAAGATCAAATCTAGTTCTCTCGATTATTATCACATTGTGAAGTTACCCAAGGTAATGAAATGGCTGGCTTTCGAAGTAACCTAGTACATTAGATTTTTTTTTTTAATCCTAGGACAAATAGAAGTCTGCCCTGGCTAATTATGGGATTCAGACCTAGGAGATCACTACTTGGCCCTTGCTATTCTTACTTTTCCCTCCAGCCCTTCTTCTTCTCTTACTTCTCTGGTCTGTCATGTAAATAAAATGGGCTTTCTGACTTCTCCGTTACCTTACTTTTCCTCCTTATATGCAGTTTTTCCTTTGTTCGTCTCCACCTTTTCATCTTCCCATCTCTCTTGCCTCCTTTCTCCTTCCTCTCGATATTTCTTTTTGGGCTTTTCTTTCCATTGCCCACCTCTCCCCATCGTACTTCTGCCCTCCAACCCCACAACAACCCAAACTCTGAAAGAAGCCCTTAATCCTCTCCTAATCTGAGTCATACAATAATTAGATGGAAATAATATTTTTTCTGCTCTGTGTTAGCACAGTAACAGGGGAGTCTCCATCTCTGCCCTGCTGGGACAGCAGCCACTAGCTGTACAGTTGCCTTGGAGAAGTGTTAAATTTATGGATTAGCTGCTGCAAACCAGAGGGTGGATGAAAAACTCTGCTGGGAAGTGAGGAAACAAGATGAAATCAACCTTCTCAGTCAGGCTCAAGATTGTTCTTTGCTTTTTTGAGATCTTACAGATTCTCAGGCCAGAAGCATTTGATATAATCCTTAGTCCAGCAACAGCCTCCCAACTGTAGGTGGGTAGTTAGGACACGCAAGGCTGTTACTCACCTCGGAGGACAGCCAAAAGAGGTTGCTTTGCTTATTTCACATACTTTATCACTTGAAAGTTGTGTAGCAGTGGGGCTTAGAGATGGCTCAAGGGATCCCAGTTGGGAGGGGAGGTATGTGGGGCAATGACTGCTCCCAGCCAGACACGGGTATTACAGGAGCCCAGTGCTCCTGCAAAAACAACTCGAGGTGAAGCTGCACCATCCGAAAGGCTCGGTGACTCAATTCTTGGCCTTTTGGCTAAGAGCAAGTGTGGAAGTTCAAACTCACTTTCTCAGGAAAGGATGGGGAACTTTCACAGGAACCAAAGCTTTGACATCACCAAAACAGCGCATTTGCTTAAAAGTAGAAATGCAGTCTTTATGCTTGTATTCGCCTGTTAAGTCTTTTCCTTACTGCTATATACTGACTAATTAACAAATTAACATGTTTTGATTCCACTGTGAAAATCCTGAGATAATTATTACAGCTGTGGGTCTGGGGCTGAAGAACTGTGGTTCTAAAACACTTTCACAGACTACAAATTGGATGCTTTTCATACAGGTTATCTAATTTTAATTACAATTTGCCTTCTGGCAATTCTTTCTTTGCTTTGAAGTTACTGGAGTTTTGTCATCCTAGGGGAGCGAGCAGTTTCAGATTATCATCATGTCATATTTTATGTCCATAGAAACACTTTTTCAACAGTTCTTTTACGTGAGACAAGCTTTCATCTGTGGAAGTTTTATTGGTCTGAAAAGTGAGACAAGCAACTTAAGAGTAAGCGATGTTCTGCTTGTAATGTGAAGAAAAAAAAAATCACTCTAAACATACACACTAGCGGCTAAAATAAACAACAATTACTGTCCCTGCAGAGACAATCAAAGAATGTAAAAATATGACATTATTTTTAATTAACTATTTTTTTCAGCTAAGTGTTTGCCCTTTTCAACCAATATTTTATCTGCCTGAATCATAAATGTCTGGAAGAAAGGGAAGGGGGCAGCAAAGGAGTACTGAAATGAGTAGATCATCTCTTAGAAGAAGACTCAGTCAAGGTATGGCATCTGCCCACCAACTTGCACACCCACTGAGGTTTGCACTTTCCAAGCACTGACAAGACACCCCTGAGCATCAGCATTAGTTTTGACTATTAGGCTGGTGCTGGGTGCATTTCACATGACTAATGGCATAATACTTGGCATTCTGCTTTCATCGGGAGCAGATATCGTCCCTCCCTCTGCTGCACTAGGTGCTTGCCGCCCATCTATAACATGTAATCGCTTGCACTTTATTGCCAAGATGTTTGTTGATGTTGGTCAAAGCCAAAGAAAAGAAGGATTTAGCACATAAGCATCGTCTTATGAAGGGCTGAATTGTTTGTGTTTTAAGCCTCAGGCACTACATCCAAGGGATAAGATGTTAAATTCAAAGTATATCACCTATGTTCGTGTCAGTGATTTTTCTTGTCAGAAATGTTATTGAAGAAGCCATTTGGGTTTGCACAGCCAATAGGAGGACTGACATTACAAGGTACTGCCTCACAGGTTTAATGGGCTGCCAACACATTTACTACTGTAATGCTCTCACAACTGAAGCTGCAATGAAACAACCATCAAATTAGGATGCTTAAACCATTCTGAGCATTTAGACCTTTAGCCTGCATAGTTTTAAGGCACTAAGAGATAAAGAGAAAATAGCTAATAAAAACAAACAAAGCAATACAAAGACTGGGAGGCTTGTTAGTGAACAAGAAAACAACGTGTATGGGGGAGTGAAAGGCATATGCAGGTTTCTTCTCTCATCTTTGACATTCCTGAGCCCAAGAATCAGCCCAAGAATCAGCCCAAGCAGAATCAATATGTGACAATGAGAAAAAAGTACTGTAGGATCATTACTTATGTGTAAATGTCATTACTACTGGAATAATTGTCTTCATAGGGACTTCTAGTGATGTAAGATTATATGAAAATTTCAGATTTTACTTCCCTTTCATCCCTCCCAGGACCCTTTTCTTCATGCAAGAGATCTTGGATCCTGTTCACAGGAACTAAACCAGGCTCTTTCAATGGAAAAAGATCAGAGGATTTATCCTGAGTTGACTGACATTCCTTTTATATTTCTTTTAAAATCACATGAACTCAGGTTGCAGCTTCAACCATGTAGGTTTTTCAGGCAGAAAAAATGTTCTTTTTGCCCACATAAACAGGATCCGTTTTTTTCCTGAAATACTGCTCCATTGTACCCATTGTTCCCAGCTCTGGCCCTGACGGCTGGCAGGGAAACAATGCAGGAGTTGCTGCAAAGGAGCCCTGGATTCGGAGACCAGATGTGGCTGCAGAAGCAACTATTTGTCCTTAAAAAAAGTGTGTAGAGTCTCACAGGCCTGGAATGATGAGTTAAGGAAAAGTCACGGAATTTTTAAAGGGAGTGGAAGAAGTCTGGGCTGGCCACAGTATCTCTAAGCACAAGGACATAGCTCCAGATATCGGTCAGAAGTTTGCTGGTCAAGCAATAGCAGGAAACAATGAGCTCTGAGAGGAAACCAAATGTCCAGCCCGGCTGCTCACTTTGCCCGCTCTGAGGCACTGCTGGCTTCAAGAGGTACCTGTTGGCAGGGAACTCCCCATGCAATCGCTGCTTTGGTTTTTATTATCCTAGCTATAAGGCACCATTTAGCAACACCAATTTCTCATTACTGACACATCAAGTCAGCAGATTCCCATCGTTCTGCACCATTGCTAAAAAGTTGTGAGCACCCCGAGCATGCCACATGCACCCATAGTCACCCTAGCAAGCCCACGCTACATCCTTTGCCATGACAACCTCCGCACCGATGGGTTTGTTGCTTTCAGCAGTGGTTGGGATGGTGGATCCCCAGCCAGCTGCCCCTGCAGCAAGGGAACCAGCAAAACCTTGGCCAAATACACATTCCTTACCACGTCTGCTCAGTGTCATACCCATCGCTGCTGTCCAAGAAAAGAGAAAGCTAGGATTTGCCTGCTGGTTCCCTTTAAAGTGCCCCTGCAATCAAGATACCAAGCACTGTATGACCCTCTCACACTTGGGTTGAACAAGGGGGTCTCAAATTAACAAGATCTATCAGCAAAAAGAAGGTTAAAGAAGAAAGAAGGATGGATGTGGCCTTTTTTGGCCCTTCTCATTCTGACAAAATTTTAAGTAATTGTGAAATAAAACAGTTATTTTGAATTTATTCCTGTAACTCAATTTACAGTTGGACTCGATGATCCAAGAGGACTTTTCCAACCTGGTGATTCTATGGTTCTATGTTGTGATTCTTAAAGGTAAAGGATGTCATATGGAAGACACAGTCTTCATGAGCACCAATGGATGAATCAAGGGATTCCCTCGCTTTCAGAGAGGCAAATTGGAAGAACAGGTCTTGGGGCTGCAAGTGGAGTTACTAGAAAAGCATGTTCCATTACTTTGGGCTAAATCAGACTAAAAAGGTGTTAAATCTGTGAGAAACTGAAGTGGCCAACATGCCTCAGTTCTTTCAGATAAATATTACTTCCCCTTCATCAACTAATTTGAGTGCGTAAGAGCTGATTTCGCTCTAAAAACTGTCTGGGAGAAGGTCTGACAGTGCCTGGTGTGCACTTCCAATGGGAGATGAGCTCTTTCGAACATTCAAGTGGAGCTCACTGTTTAACTATGCAAGAATATTGAACTTCTCATGACAAGGATTTAAATGACACAGGTTCTTGACAGGTTTGACCACACTGTCTTCCTTTTAACCCTTTCCCCTGACCAGGCTGTTCCAACCAGGTAGAAATCCATCTGATTTTGGGCTGCGGGCAGCTCCAAAAACTATTGGTTTTCTGTGTCCTTCCCAGGGCAGATCTGCAGCCCTCTGGGGATGCTCCTGGCCCTGTGATCTCCAAAGAGTGGGCTATGACAGACCCCCCCCAGCTCTCCATTTACAGTCTTGTGGAGCTAGTCCCATCATCTTGCTTCTCCACAAGGCAGGGACACGGTGGTTTTCTAAGGCACGTCCCCAGCCCTCGGCATGTGCTTCTTCACAGAGACCCCTGATGTGTATGCTAGGACTAAACATTCTTTATGATGAACGCCAATTAACTGTACACATGCCATGACCCACAGTTACGTCAAAATCACACAGCAGTAAAATAAAAGCCTCTGACCATGCTTCAACATCTACACTCAGGCTAACGTTCTCCACTTTCTGTCCCTTGTGCACTTACCACCACTGAAATAAAGAGAGGGAAAATCCTGTAAAGTCAATCTTCTCTGCATTTGTTCACTAAATCATGGTCAGCCTACACGAGAGTTTTACTTGGAACGAATGGACTGTTAGAGAATTAGTCACAGCCTGCGAGGCAGGAGAGGGCATTGTTTTATGGAGACAAGAAAGACTTCGGAAAGCAGATGATTCTAATTTACCTTCTTGACTTTACTCAGCCACTTTCAAATAGATTTCTCTTCATGTGGACTATAATGTTCACAGCTGTAAGGAGGAGGAAGGCTCATTTTTAACCCCAGAAAAGAAGAAGGCTAAGACATATATCCTAGAGCATTCTGCTTTTTCAGTGATTGGCAAAGATTTCAGCTCAGGTCACTATCTCCAGGAAACACCAACCAACCTTAGAAATACACTGTTAAGCCATAAACAGGGAGTTCTTGAACTTAGTATAAAAAAAAAAAAACCCTAGCACAAATTTGAACTTAAATTCTTTCTCATTTTTGTATTTAACCAAACTATACTATTAAAAATTACTTCATTTAAAACATTTGTGTATGAAGATATTTCAATTTAAGTTTACGTTATGTTCTCAGCTACATCACTTTGCAGGATAGAGCTTGAATTTTTCAGCCTACTCGAAGTGGGATTTTTTTAACATACCTCAGAAAAGTTTTGGGGTAGAGAAATCAATTTTCATCAGTCCTTGTTAAAAGAACACTTCTGAGATATCTCTAGGATCAAATTTATATTTTAAAACTGAACTCTGAAAGAGGCAGTGAGAAAGTAAAAATCACCTATTTTTTCTTTTTCATTTATTTACATTGTGATACAAAGCAATTCTGAATTTATATATGTATATATTTATTTAATGTGCATTTTTCTTAGTTTCTTTTATTAGATTTTTGATCTTGTTTGTCTTGAAAGACAATGGTAACAGAGAAACTCACTGAATGGTGACTTCTCGTAATCTCATTTCTTGAAAGAGGAAAACTGAGAAAGCAGAAGGAAAGGTGCTTTACACTGGATGTTCAAAGCTCTTTCTTTTTGGCTACCTCCTATATAATTCAGATGCCTGAATTATATTTGAATAAAAGAAATCTTGGCTAAAATGCAACAGTCACAATTTAAGTTATTCTTTGCCTACCAAAACACTTTATGCATACATTTAAGGCAGAGATAAATTCCACGCATTTCATTTTCATAAGTTTAAAAATAAATTAATTAAGTAAATCTTCCTACTTTAAAAGTTCAAAGAAGGAAGAAAAGACAAAACCAATTTGTGAGAAGTGTTCCCTTTAATACCCATGTAAATAGAGTTCCCTCTCACGCAAGAAATACACCCCTCATGCAAACACATATTTGGATTGCCTCCTTTCTTCATCCATTTCCAATCACAGAAGCCACCACTTCTCCCAATAGCGATCAAAGACATGAACACAGAGACTACAACAATTGCTACCACGGAGAAACAATTCAATGAAAACATGTGAATATATTTTTAGAGTCTCATAATAAAAACTTCTCGACTGGAAATGAGGGAAAACAGCATCTCATGACCATGGGTTTGATCAAGACTACCAAAAAATGCTCTGCAGAGCATAATTTGAGAACCATTGTGTCATGCTTTAATCCACTAGAAACCAGCTAACCAAATGTAACAAATTAAGTCAAGTTGATTTAAAAGGGCAAAAATATCACTACTTGTTAGTGTACTGATAGACTACTCAGTGATGAGCTAAATAAGCACATACACAATCACTTTAGTTTCCAGTAATGTCATTCAAATTAGATTTTTCAGGGGATGTTCTAAGCCAGTGCTGAAATATGGGCTTGTGCTTCTTCTTTTGAAATGACTGAAGAAACAGATTCATGCAATTCATAATATTTATCTAAAAATTTAGGTAAAAGAATGAGCAAACTTCCTTTTTTTTTTTGCCATTTAGAAATGAAGAGCAATTATACATTTTGCTAAGCTTTTGCCTTTATACCTGTGACCCACCTTAGTTATGTTTGAATCCTTCTTAATCAAAACTGACAGGAGCTCAGATAAATATTCATTTAAATTCCTTCATTTGCTTTGAAAACAGGTGAGTAGCTATAGGAGAGAGTTCCCTGCAAACCCCTGAAACCAGCAACAGGAAAATCCTCATCTGGAAAGTCCCCTTTTCAGATACAAAATTAAATCAGTCATGAAATATAAACCCAGAAAAAGATCTATTTTAGTTCTAGTGCTTGTGCAATATATTGTATTTTTCTTCAGTTTTCTCCCAGTCACAGCAGCTGATATTTCTGCCTCGGCTACGGAGCTAATTACTCAGCCCCAGCGCCTTTGTTAGGCATTTGCAAGAGACACAGCCATGAAAGGCCAGAATGAAGAACTGCTCTGCAGCCCTTGCTGGTCAGGAACGGTCCAGCTTTTGAGTGTTATGATAAACGTCCTCAAAAATACACCTTAAAGTAGTAAAAGAGCAGAAACTGGAACTATGAACTTGATACAAAAGTCAGGAGTATCAACTTTAGTGACATCCAGTTTGTTCCTGCTATGAGCAACCAATGGTTCATTGTAATCCATGGGCCAAATCCTGTCGTTTTTCTCATGAATGAGCTCGCTGGCCTCACACAGTTGTAAACTCAGCAATTAGATTTGGTCTGAGAATTATTTGAAACCAGCGTAATTGCTACTTCTGCGGTGGGATCCTGAACCCAAGCATTTTGTATGCACATTGTTCCCCAAAGAGAACATTGCTGGAATTTTTATACTACATCGCTTCAGCCATTTAAAAATCACAAAGCCCTTCATTTAAAATGATCTAAAATATGTATATATATATCACTGCAGACTGCTTTTTGACCGATGTTTAACAAGTAGTGGCTTGCCCTTTCTGTACTGTACTGTGCTTGGTGACCTCTGACCTGCACACGGCAAGGAAGGCCCTTCTGACATCAAAACATTACTCAAGAAAATTCCTTTCAACAGCAGGTACTTTACTGACCTAGATTAAGTTGCTTGAGACGTCAAAGCCCTGAAAAAAAAGAAGCTAAAATTGGCCTAAATGACTTCAGGCATAAAATCTGACCAAAGGAATTATGTCAGATGCTATAAACAGAGAGGAAAGCATGTAGGAAATATGAGGGATCAAAGGGAAAATCAAGTTAGTGTGATTTTTTGTTTTCTCCCAATTAAAATAGATGCTCCTACATGTTCTGATGTGGAAGGAAGCAATGGCTTCTGGCTGCCACACAGCTGACTGCAAAATGTTTTTAAGAAGCTTATAAAATGGAAAACAAAAAAAAAAATGTGTTGACTGGAACACTCCACATGATTCTGGGCTTTATTTAAGCTCTTGAGTCTCTCAATAGGAGGAATTACAAATTTACACAGAAGAGAGGCTTTTTGGGGCTTTTTGGAAGCCACACTTTGCTAAGAGGACTCTGTGTGGAGATGCACGTGAGCCAGTCCCAGAGAGGTGCTGGGCAAGGGGCCAACCTGCCCTTCAGCCACAGCCCATGTGCTCTCACACGGGTACCGGTGCCATAGTTCCAAAATTCCCACTGGTACACCTCTTCCTCCCTAGTAGGGGTAGGATGGGCAGAAGGATTAGCAAAGCCCCAAGTATCTGTCAAAAGAGAAACTGGTCAAATGTCTTGTACCTCTATCTTTTAGTTTTAAATTAAATCATACATTCACAGCTGTATAGTTTTTAAGGAAAATCTTCCTTACTGAAATCCGTGCTGGTTTTTGACCTTAAAAACCTACATCTATTGAAGCACCGAAATAAATGGCCTGACTTTTATAGGCGTTGAACAGCTGAAGTACATTAACCTCTTCAAAGCAAACTGGAAATGCTCTCTGCCGGTTCACAAAAGTCTGTACTTCAGTGAGCAGGTGTCGAATCCAATCCCTTCACTTATACAGGGAGGGACTTCCCTGTCCCACAGATTCTCATCGAAGCACTTGAGAAAGGTCACATTTGCTCCATCCTCATGTGGTCGGAGGTCTACAGCAGTGTGGACAGATCTGGGGCCCCAGACCCGACTCCAGCTTTGTGTTGAGACAGCCGGGACAAACGTGAAATAGCATTTACATTGGCACCTTTGCTAGGAATTTGGAGTCAAATCAACATCGAATCAGGTCCAAATAACAAATGATATAATTTTTAGAATGTGTAAGCATATATGACTTTCTGAAACGTATTGTAAAGTTCATTCTTCTGGGTGTATTTTGCCAACAGATCCACAATAGTCTTAGTGCCTGCAGTTTTCCCAAATGGGCACTTTACCACAGCTTTGTGAGATGAGTTTTTTAATTGACTATTCATTATGAAAATGTTACACTGAGCTATGTGTGCCCCACAAGATGGATACTTAGAAATGCAGTTATTTTTGTAATGGACATAAATAATCCACTTGACAGTGCTCTGGAATACTCTCCCAGCCTGGTTAGATGGCTCTCCAAGTTTTGCCACCACAGGATACAAAGACTGAAGAGGAAAACAATGAAACTGTATACGTCTTAGAATAAAAAGAGCGTCACTCTTTCTAAAATGCGAAGCTGCAGAAATCTGTGAAGAGGAAAAGAGAAAAATCTAAGAGCGTATAAATTATCACACAAAACCAGGGCTTCTTGAATTACTCCAGATTAAACCTAGAGCTTAGGAGACCTCATTGTCAATAGATCCCCTGTGTCCATGAGGTTTAGTTGTAAAGTTTCTAGGTGAAAATGTGTACCTACTAAAGCTCTGGTTGGTACCAAGCCTGTAAACACCTACCAGGAGAGGTAAGAGTGCTATGAACCATCTTTAGCTTCAGCTGGCTGTGGAGGCAATGGCAGGAGCACTACGTAAAGATGCACCTCGCTCCAGCACTCTTGGCACTTGCCTTTCAGCTTGCCACCTTTAGAAAGTTTACCATACAAAGCACATAGCATGGAAGTGTCCTTACGTTGCACTCTGACTAACTATACGTACATCTTTATATGCCCCATTTTTTAAAGAAATCTCAAACGTGAGGGCAAGCAATATCATATCTTTATTTAGGGATGGGCAATCTATGGATGAAGGATTTAAAGTGATCTGCACAGGTACAGTGATAGCAAGGCAGGGCTAGTTGAAGGCATCCCTTGGATCACCAAAATAACCATTACAACAGCGACGCACAAACCTCAGCCCGAGGAGCAATAGGATTTCTGCTTTTTAGTTTCCAGTTGCTGAGCTCATTTCTAACTCTTGCAAAGTCACAGTGCTGTTCCCATTAAAAAGGAAACAAATGGATTCACTTAAACTGAATCATGAAATCCTTCCCTTGACATTGTTGCTTATGCTGCTCTCTTTGACTGAATTATATCCCAGTCTCCTGACAGTCCTTAAGGAAGTGCTTAAAGCCTGAGTCTGTGTAACACCCACTGTGAGGAAGGGGTCACCCAAACTCCTATCTCCTACTGCTCAATTTAGTTAAGAAGAAAAAGCCTGTACTCATATTCCAACACATGTTTCTGCTTTCAGATCTTTGGGAACTTTGTGTGTCGTTTTTTTTAATCTGTTCTCAGAGCAAATGTCAGTGCATTCAAAGTCCAGCGAGGTCCTTATCTTATCAGCGAAAGGAAAGCCCTGACCTGCACATCAGGGGCAGAGAGCCCGCAGTGCTCGGAGCGGGCGGCTGTGCAGGGGTGCCCCAGAGCCACCACGCTGGCTCCTGCTCCTGCAGGGCCAGGGTTAATTACATCTGAAGTGTTGCTGGCTTTGTTCCTAGCTTTACTAGCACAACAGAAATCTTAGAGAAAAGTAATAGCTACCCAGGCAACGACGGGGAGGACGGTGCCAAGTAGTTGCCTCTGTGAAGATGCAAAGGGATGACCTGCAGCCCTGGCACGTGCCAGCAAAAAAGCAGCAAAATCTCTACCCCAGCCTTCACTGCAGGCATTCCCCATCCTTAAGCACTGTCTAGCAGTGCTGTAATCACACCTTCATTTGCTACGTTAGCGCATGCAGCATCTAGACAAGAGCTGAGTTGAGAGCACAAGCCCTCAAACCCTATATAGTTTCAATACTCGGATGCGAGAATGTGTGTGCAATAGCAGTTTATTAATTCTACCCTTACAGAAAAGAAGAAAATACAACAGAAAAGAAGAAATCACTATCTGTTTATGCTGCAGACCTAAATGGTTTCAATTTTTCCCACCACTTTTCTGTCTTTATTCACCTGCTGTCTGAGACTTGCCTCTGCGATAGGACATTTTGGGTTTATGGGTTGCCCAGCCCTCTCAAAGTAGAATTTCTAAGTGTTATAATAAATAAATGATCCAGATCAATTAATTTTGGAATCTAAATCCTTTCATGAGCCAGAGCATCACTGTACTGAGCTGACTTTGTGTTGCTATTGAATTATGCAGTTGCGCAAGTTGCTTCAAACACTGTTACAGTCTGCAAGCACTGCAGTGGCATAATTTAGGACTGCCTAAAACCTCTATACTCAGTTTCCATCCACTTCTGCCCCAAGTGTGGACACAATGCCTTTTTAAATGGACATGCAAACATCTGCAGCTGCTTTGTCTGAAGTAACAGCCAGTCTTTTTTCTGTATCACCAAAATGGCATAGAAGACAATACAAGCAGAGACAGGAAAATACTGTCTAAAATTCTGCACTTAAACATTGCCATTAAAATTAATGAAAACGATATATAAAAGTTCCAGAAGAAAATCGGCACTAGAGTACTTCAAAATGACACCTTAAAAAATTAAAATACTCAAAGCACAGAAGAAAATATTTTTTTCAAAGAAGATTTAATGAGCCCTGACAGTTATTTGTATAATGTTTGTTATGTGGCATCACTAAGATTTTTCTACTGGTGAAGGTTAGATGAAAGTGTTTTGACAGCTTTCACTAGAGGGATGACATTTAATATAGAACAGTTTGCAAAACACTACCAGGACCTGGGAATACCTTTTTGGTTAGTCATGGTGACCTCCAGCCCTATGAAGAAAAAAAAAAAACCTCACAAAGGAAGACTGACCGAAGATTTTTAAGTACCCCTTTAAGGCAAAATGGTGTCCAAGTAGTAACTTTCATGGCTTACACAAACTGAGGTCTTGAAATTGAAAAAGCACAAAATGGAATCTAAGCAGGTTGGTTTTTCAGAGGAGAATAACTGACAAAATCCAAAAAGCTCTGGAATTTGGAGAGGATCAACTCTGAAGTTTGCAACCCACCTAGTCTCATCCTTACCCCTGCAAAAAGCAGAGTCACATCAATTCTGAACCACTGAAATTGGGGCTATCCGAGCTCATTCAATCGCTTCTCCTGGGGAGCTTCACCCGCAATTCCCATGATGAAACTGTAATGGTAAATGCACTGAAAGAAGGCAAAGTGAACATAACAAAAAAAGATATGGGAATATAGCAATTTCTGGTCAAAACCACATTCAGATAAGTTTCTCTTACAAAGTTTCACCTACAAAGATTAATACTACGACGTTCATGCTGCTTTCTACCACGCCTGTGATTTTGCCTTCATGCTCAGAGGCAGCTTCTGTGGGTTTCTCAACAGTCTGAGTATTATTTTCCTTCTAGGAAGACTGTCCCTATACACCAAAGGAAAGGCCTTGCTACACAGACGTTTTAGACATACAGCTCCTATTAATCCCAGTGGGAACTGTTTGTCCACATTTTGTCACGCAGGGAACACAAGGGCGTGTTTGTGTTTATGTGTGTTTTGAGGAATCCCATGGAACATAGTGGCAGTTTCAAAATTGTTCTCCTTTAGATTTTTTCAACCCAAAACATCTACTTCAGAAAATTGCTTTGTAATAAAGTCAACATTTTTCACGCAAATATGCAGCTAAAACCTTTAAAAGAATTTTACATTTCCCCAGGAGGGGGAAAAACCAAACATAATTTCTGAAGAAAATTGTGAAAGAAAATTCTTAGAAGAATTCATTGTTAGTTGAAAGTATGGATTTCTGCCAACAAGACATTTCTAAGATAACCTGCACGTGCTAGCGCTGCTCTTCCATACACTTCATTTTTAGGGCTTTCCAAAAGCCAGCTGACTTTCTGGTTTCACCTGGAATAGGCTTTTTTCCACAGAGTGCATAGCCTTTGTCTATAAATGTTTCCACCTCAATTCGTACTACTGTGAACTTTCTGGGGACAGAAGCGTAGGAGGGAGCTGAGCTCCTCATCTGGTTGTGATTGCCTGGCAGCGGGCTGGCACCCAGCAGCCTCTCTGTGCTCTCCCAAAATTTCATTTTTCACACACTCCAGCAACATTAAAGATGACAAGACAGAAGAAAAACAAAGTAAGAGTAACAATAGCAATCAAACTTGAGGAGGCGACAGTTTCAAAAATATTAATAACTCCAGGCCTGTTTCGTTACAATTAAGCTGTATCTTACAGAAACTGCGAGGAGGGATTTGTTGGAAGAAGGGAAGGACTAACAACATCTAGAAAAAATAGAAATTTGTCATTGGGAGCTACTTTTCAACTTCAAAGCATCTTCCGTCTCTTAAAAGGATTTAGATTTAAGCTGAAGGGAATTTAGGT
The DNA here is from genome assembly GCF_017976375.1 of Cuculus canorus. Classification (NCBI taxonomy): domain Eukaryota; kingdom Metazoa; phylum Chordata; class Aves; order Cuculiformes; family Cuculidae; genus Cuculus; species Cuculus canorus. The sequence continues at coordinate 13,661,121 of NC_071416.1, forward strand.
AATGGGCAGCTCTGAGAGATGTAGCCGCTAGCACAGTTTGCACATATCACACAGCTAAAGAAACAATTCCTATTGAGTTTCACATGATTTATCATCTCTGCAATATTCAAGCTTCTCACTGCCTCTTTAACATTCCCTACACACTTTGTGAAACTATCTAGAAAATGATATAATTGACAAACAGTCCCCAGGCTCCTGCCTGGAAATCACACTGTGCCTGTAGCCTCTTCCAAACCAAAACACAAATTAAGTAATTCTCAGTTTCTCATGGAGTTACATCAATGTTTCTGGTGCCATTTTCCAAGCGTAGGAGCACAGACACGATATAGGAACTGGAGTAATTACACAGAGATTTTAGGACCAAGTCTGTGTTCCAAAGTAGGAAGGAAACAACCGAAAGCATGTTTTTAAAAATAGAAATCCAGGCATTTATTTTCCTAAATGAGATGCAAAACCAGCTAAAACATTTAGCATAAGACTAAGATATTAGAGGGGATCTCAGACTAAAACCTGGAGTCAAAGTTACCCATTCACTGGACAAATCTCTATCACGACTTGGCTCCCCAACCTCACATCCTCATCTTGCCTTGCAGCATACAACCTTTCAACAACAGTTCAGTTGCTCAAAAGTACTACAAAACCAATTGGTACTCTGTACTAAAAGCATGAACTTGCTTTTAAAAACATCATCATAAGGATATTTTACTTTTGGTTGGAGAATATTGTCCAAATAGGGAAGGAGGCTCCCAGCCATTTCAGTCTAGCAGCCAGATGCTGACCTGCTGTAAAATCAGGATACCATCACTTCAAAGACCAGACTCCACATTTAAAATCCTAAATATAAAATTAGAATCAATGTGATTCGTGGCTAACCATTTCACCTCTGAGTGCTTTTATGGAATGATGTCGCTCTTCTGCCTGACGGAGTTTACATGTCAGATAAAAGGTGCTATAAAAATACATTTTAGAAGATTTACTGCTGGGATACATGATTTTCTGCCAGCTGTATCTTCTCAGCTGACAGAACTTTCCTTTCAATCTAAGCAAAAGACAACTTGAGAGAAGTGTCTTTCCTCGAAAACATTCACTATTTTAGTTCAAATCTGAAGGTATGTGTATAATATTATTTTTACCCCAGTCTTAAAGCCATTTTATCCTGGTCCCATTCTGGTCACTGGGGTTTTCCTGCTGGTGCACAAGGGGCTCTCTAAGCACCCTCCAGCTGCTCTGTAGTAGCGCCTCTTCTTGCCCCATGCTAAAAGCTGCGCAATTTGGCACAGTTTCACTTCCCACCCTTACTATCACCCACCTTGCACTGGGGAAGATCCTAAGTCAGTCCTTCTTTCTTATACATCTCATGTGCCCAGGTACAAAGATTTTAAAAGCTTTACAAGCTCAAATGAAGACTCATTATGCAAAAGATGAGAATATAATAAAAAGTACTCACATTTTTCCTTACTTTTTTCACAATTACTGATTCCTAGTCATACAGTCTTCCCATCCTGACTAACTCCAGAGCTTTTCAGTGCTTCAGGGGAGGGGCAAAAACATACTTTCCAGGGAATTTAAAATCTGATGAATTTTTAACCACCAAACAAAACTGCTGCAGAAGTTAGCAGCCCCCTGATTTCTCCTGAAGGAATACCAAAAGGCAGCTTTTTTTCCCAGCTACTGTTTTCACTGGAACCCATAAATTCTTTTGTGTGAGGCACTCTGAAAAAAAAGAGTGAGCTTTAATGTTACTTAAATGCTTAAATGTTTGAATATTGTGGATTAATTCTTGTGGTTTAATACCAGATTAAAAATAAATGTGTTCTTTGTGGTGTTCCTTGTGTGTGACAAAGACTGGTTTGAGCCTTTCTCAACTCTCTTGTTTCTTTTTGCTTGTAGATAGCACTTAGGAAAACACATTCCCAGTGGCCCCATAGACTAAAATATCCTTTTGAAACAGAGGATTCCCTCCTCCTTTTTGCCCTGAGGCAAATCTAAGTGATAATGTAAAATACCTACACAGAAACTGGCATCTTTGGTCTCACTAAACTGTGTATTGCACCTGAGGGCAAAACAGAGGTGTGTGCTCAATGCAGAACACTTTGGCAGGGATTTGAGGTTTCAGACTCTCCACATCATGTGATGATAGCTATTGATTCATGCAAAGCGGAATTTAACTCTCTAAACTCCAGAATGACATCTCCCCCGAGCATCTTGACACTAATTCTGGGTTTAGGAACACCATCGGATGGAGGAGATGGACAGAGGGTCTCCTGGCCACCAGTGAGAGGGAGAGGGCCTCTTTTGCACACCCCTGGAGATAGCCCCTAACCCTCAGCTGGGAGAGACTAAAGCACAGTTGAATTTGCATCTGGGCCTTGTCCTACATTTAGGTGGGCTCTGTTGGTGTCAGGGTGCAAGCAGGCTCAGTGTTCCATCGATGGTTAGAGACGGAGGAATGCATAGCCTTGGCTAGTCTAAGAAAAAAGCATGTTTGGCAGGTTTCTCCCAGTCCTTGTGTCTTCCACCACACCAACCCTGTGGGCTGGGTGGGCATTTCTGCCTGCCTGCCCTGCTCTCCTGATAAAGGTTTGGTTCAGCTCTAATTAAAATATATATATATATGCATGGATTTAAAATTGAGAAAGGATAACCATGAGAGTCATGGGCAAAGCCTACACTCTAAACCAATGCTTCCCCTCCAGTTCCCTTATTGTAATTCTGAAAGCACCTGATAGAAGCAATCTTTGGGAGCTATGTAAGACTACTGCAACAGAAGAAAGATTTCTGCTGGCTTTTAACCTCCTTTTATTTCAACTCCCAAAACGTTCCCCAATGGCTCTAACAAAAATGGAACCAGCTTTTATTTCAGACATGGGGCTGCATGTGTTACAGGGCACCATTTTGCACAAAATCAATCCCTTTTTTCAAGGGCTCTGATGTGCTAGGCTTTCCAAGATCTTCCAGCAACCATCTGAACACCACCTAAAGGAGAAAGACTATTCGAAGTAAAAATTAAATGTCTGTGAAAGATAAAATCTCAATCCAAAACTCGGTGAAGCTAGTTAAAGTCTGTTAACTCCGATGGCCGTGGAATCACCTCCTTGTCAAAAGAGCTCTGAAGCCAGGGATCCCATGAAAACACCAAATCCAGCAGGAGGGGAAAGGGGATTTCTGACACAGTTGTCTTCCTTGAGACGTTTCCCCATTTTCCCCGGTGGCCTGATTCAGACAGACATTAAGAACAGTGCAATATCATGGCAAGGGAAAGACAGGCTTCATTTCACACACCAGTGAACGGGCTGAGGGCACCACAAGAGAAAAGTTGGCTGGGGTGGGAAGCCCAACCAGGCCGACATTGCAGAAAGGCAGAACTTGAAGCCAAATTTAACTTGATTCCCTCTCCCGTTTGCTTTCAAGCACTCAGTTTCCCGTTTAACCCTGACTGCAGAGAACAGTTTGGAGCAGAATTTCTCTTTCCCTTGGTTTCACCCACGGGACTTAGGAAAGGCAGATGCCAGTCCTGGATGTCTGTGCTAAAAGTGGGGGGTGTGAACATTGCCGACAATGATGTAGTGTTTTCTGTGAACAAAATGCTAAGACATATTTCCTTTTCTTCTGAAACATAAGACCACTTCAAATGCTGCTTAAACTCTAGCGTCTCCGTAACCCAAGTCAACTGGTCTTTTCTTTCTTTTCTTTAAGAAAGAAGTGATAATTATGACAATATGCAGTATTGTGTCTCTGCGACTTTCATATCCAACTTCAGTGTTTCTAATGTAGCTTTGGATTCTTTCTTTCCCCCCACCCACCCAAGAAGCAAAGGCAAAGATAATTTAGAAATCTTTAGTACTGTTTACATTCGGAATGTTCATGGGAAAATGGCTTTGAAATGAAAATACATATTAACAAGAATGTTATTGTTTAGTTCTGTTCTGCTTAACATGACTTAAATACACTCAGAGTTTGTGTCTTTATTTATGGATTTGATTGGCAATTTAGGAAACTGCCATTGGTTATTTGAAGAGGGTGTTTATTTAGTGTTACAGTTTTGGGGTCAGTTCCCCTCAAAGGAAACTTCAAACATATAGAATGGCAAACTTGACAAATCATGTCAACACTTGGAATTGGACACTGCTTTCCATTAACTCTTAGGTAAACTAAATATATCTGCCAGGGAAATTTTTTGTCAAGTGGTTATCAGCATTTGTGTTCTACCAAGCAATTTTGATTGCCATTCTTTCTGTCATTTTCAGTTTTTAAAAAAAATGTGAAATGAAGCTGGGAAAAAGATGGAAGAAATGCACTAATTTGGAGGGCAGAAGATCCAAGGTGAGGTTTGAAAAGGTATTTGCACACATAAACCCAACATAGTGAGAGCAAGAAGGATAACTCCTGAATTTGAGTTCACAGAGATTAAAGGGCAGTTTCACCTAGTTTGTTGTAATCAGCCGGAATCTGGCATACACACCACTCACATACTTCTGCAAAATCTGCTGGCTGACTCGGTTTAGCTTTCAAAATCTGTCCTTAACCTATCTGCCTGGCCTCACCCTGTTGTTGCATCACCACCTACTCCTCCGCTTGTGCTGGAAAAGAAAATGATGGCACCGTTTTGTAGTCAGACTGTATTTTGTGCTCTGAGAATGTTCCTGAATACCTCTCCGGGAACAGAGGGAAGAAGACAATTTCTGAAGCCTGAATGTGAGTTTCACACCTGCAGTACTATGAAAAAGATGATGAGCTGCTAAGCCTCGTGACACATATTTTGCACACACCCTGGCAGGGTACCCAGGATACTTGGGTAACTCAGAGTAAAGCAAGACTACTGAGGACTCCAGGAGCTTTCAGGGCTAAGCAGTAGCTGAAACAAAAGTACAATTTTAGGTACATACCTACATATTCATGCTGCTATACAGTTAGTGAAATCTAGCAAGTCGTTCAGCTGACCGAGTGCAAAAGTTTGTCTTGGGCAAGGTGAGCAGCTCCCTACACGGCACTGAGAACATTACTGGTGATTTGTAGTAGAGTTTAAAGCCCATCTTCAGGCACCAACACCACATGCATTTTCTAGATTTCATTCCCAGTTACTACCTTGACAGGGGAAGGCGGGCTGGCCGGCCAAATTTATAGGAAGTATCTAAGTTTACTAAGTCAAAGGGGGTCACTGCATTAATCTTAAAGGACTCTGAACCAAGTCTTAAGTGATTTGAGAGAACACCACTGATCTTCAAAGCGGACATGCTTGTTGAACTCAAAAGCTACAAACAAAGTATTGTGTTATATTATACAATTTATTTGACAATCACAATTTCTCCTCCCCCACACTTAACCTTGGGAGAACTTCTAAGAGCCTTGGACATTTTGTTGGAGAGTTTATTAATCCGAGTGTCCAACTTCTGGGTCACACCACCTCAAAGTTAATCCCAGTTTATCTGGGAATCTCAGTTGGAGGTTTCCCAAGAGTCTTTCTGAGATCTCTGTGGTTTTCAAGCTCCATCTGACTCAGACTATCTTTTAAACTGCTTTTTACAGCACTTAGGTACTTTCCACATCTGGCTCTGAAGCTCAGACCCAGTAAAACATAAACTGAACTTTTATGCACCCCATAAACAAATAATAAAATAAAATATAAAATCTCTGTTGGTTAGCAGATTGGCCTGGTTTCTTTTATTTATTTATTCGTTACCCTTGCATTAAAACAACAAAAATTATTTTAAGTTCAGTAACTTCCTGAGAAATACAGAAAACCAAGCCAGTGGTTTGGTTTTGAACCTGCCAATTAATTTGTAATACCCAGGACACAGCTCTGCAGATTTTATCAATATTACTTAGTTAAGTCATATTTCTGTATTTTTTAAAAAGCTGTTTTTCTCTGCTTTTAGGCAGAGTTCCCATAAATTATTAGAATTAAAATGCAGGCAAATTCTCCATTGGAACTCAGTACCATGAATCAGACAATGGATTTTTAGATTCTCATAGTGGTCTCTAGACAACTGCGAGCATCTATGATATTTGTAAACAGAACATACATATGTGCATATGGCTTCAACTTGAGCTCACCCACTAGTACGTATACATGAACAATTGTTCATACGCAAATATTTTAAGCCTTTCTACAATAGAGTGTCTTTGACAGTGCAGCAGATGTTCTGCTTATTCTTCCCGAACATTTATCCGCCAAAACCAACTGTTGTCTCTCAATCCCAAGGTTTCATTCAGCTTTGTCAGTACTCATTGATTTCAGAAGATCTCAGCATCACCACCTCCTAAGAACCAGCACACAGAGTCAAAGCTCCTGAATTTCCAATGTGCAGATTTGGTGTTGGCCACTCTGTTATAACTTAAATGGATTTTGGATCAGCAACCTGTCCCCTAAATTTTTGCCCTTTTCTTCTAAACTTGCTGTCCCCCACCTATTAAACTTCTAAAGTCCAGCCTTTGTGTGTGCAGTTTCTTCTGGTACACAGTTTTAACTCATTTTAGTTGTCTCTGCACAAAAGCCCACCCTACCTCTATAGAGGTAATTCATTTTTCCTTCTCTGTCTATATAGAGCAGAACACATAACTGCAAGGCAATAGCTCTGCCCTTCCCAAACTTTCTTCCCATGGAGAGGCCCAAAAGGGTTCTCAATCCAAACAGCAGCTTGTCATTCACTCCCAGTACAAGGATATGCACATCCACAATGAATTTACAGGGAACAGGGAGACTAGTGCCCTGGTAAAAAATCCCCATTTGCCTGTTGAAGTTCAGCTGGAAGTCTCCAGCACTTTCTAAGGATGAAATATAATTTAAAATAAGTAGCGCTTTTCGCAAGCATCTAAAGATACCTATTATGCAAATTTTTAAAAGCCCCCAAAGGAACTGCCTGAAGTACTTCGAGAAGCTGATGAAGTGTAATAACTGTGGAGGTTTTCCCTTGCTCCCAGTGGCTGGCTGAGCTCCATACACCGCCAGGGGTTTCAGCAAGGAGCAGGATTGCACTACATACCTGCTGTATTGCTGGGAACAGAGATTTGGTGCGCCCAAAAGGAGAAAGCAGTCCCAAGAGTGCCTGTGCCGGCAGAGCTGTGTATTGCTCAGTTTTGTAGCCAAGGCCTTAGGGATCCATCCGAAAATCTTCCTTGATATTTAAAGCAGCAGCAAACTGGCCCTGAAATGTTGGTACAACTAGCTCTAATACATCAGAAACATTTCTCATAGACAGGTTATAAAGAGCAGGAACATTTTGTAAACAAACTAATCTCAGCGCATGCAAAGTGCGTTTCAGTATAAAAACTGGGAGGCACCAAACTCTGTCACCACTAAAGTCCATTTTGATTCAAAATGACAACTCCTAAAGAAAGATCACAACTGACCATAACGAAGGCAAGACAGTAAAATAAATAATGCTATTTCTAGGAGGGAATTTATAGTCCTGAAGTCATTTAAGAACAGAAAGGAGGTCAGGAAGAAGGATCACATTATAAAACTAAAGCTATTCTGACCTAATGAATAGCAAGGAGACATTTTGGCCACCTCCTAGGGAGCGCTGATTATGGCCACTCAGCAACCTCTCTAGGTGGTGGTTAAAACATCTTGTTTCCATTCATTAGTTCAGCGATGTATTCATTCCGCAACAAACCAATTTACGAACCTCTTCCTCCTCCCCTGCAGCACCCCTGGTTTGCAAATATGTCATCCACAAGAAAACAATCTGGGATTGTACATTAATACACCTAAATATTTATTTTTGTTCCCCATCCCTGTAATATTTTGTATTCATACAGAACATCCACGCTTCAGAAGTTGCAACAAAGCTGCTGTATGTCAGAGGAATGAGGTGATGCTGGAGAAGGTGGGTTAGAGACCATTCCCAAAACTGCAGGAGTGGAGAAGCAGTGTGAATGAAGAGCAGAAACATGTGGTGGGGCTTCTGATATGCCCTGCTGTAACATATCAGTCAGGGCCTGCGTGAAGATCAAGGACTAAAGCTGCGTCACCGTGCTGTAGGATCAGCGCGGGTACCCAGGGTGGCTGACAGGCATTGCAGAACTGAACTATGTGGGGTCCTTGGAGAGGGATATTCTGTACCTGTTAAAGCCCTCATATCTGCATAGCTGTGAAAGTACTGCACTCATTCCTACCAAGATTTCTTCCTGTGACAGAAAGGACATTCTGACCCACTGCTCTGCCCCCTTCCGTCTCAAACTTCTAACACATCTCACAAATTTATCCAGCACATCTTAGCAGTGCCCTGGGATAGGCGGTACTCCTGCTACTTTACTTGGAAGTAAAACTCCCTGTCTTGATGGATATACATCTTCTCTTCATCTCCCACCCAGAAATGTCCTGGCTAGTTCCTGCCCAGTTGGTTTTGCACCAATATTTGTCATTTAGCTTAAATATGTTCCCTCCTTTTACACTTCCCAGTGAAATTGAGAGAGAACAAACCCATCTCCCTTTTGCATTCATAGTCCTAAGACAAACACATCAAGCTACTCAGTCCCCTCCTGCAAATAAAGGTTCTCACATCCTAAGAGTAGCCCTGATCCAGTGGGAATTAATCTTCCTTAAATTTGAGACATCAGAAAGGTCCAGAGCGTTCACAACCGCCTGGAATAGGTGACAACCTCCACCTCCCCATCATGCACACCCCGGGATGCAGGGCTCAGCCTCTGCTCCTCAATTCGCCGCCACCGGCTACAGGATTTCCCTGGGAAGAATGCAGACAGGCGCCAGGCAGCAGGGCACTGCTGAATATTTCCCCAGCCCCTCAGCCGCATCTTTAGAGATGTTAAACACGGCCTTTGAATATCTGCCCTGCACAGAATTATCTCCAATTTCACAGAGATTCTGAGAACAGGACGGGTTCACCTTGTTGGAGTCAAATTGATGTGCGCTGTGCCAGTATAACAGCCGGTGGTGTGGATTTAGTGCAAACACAGGCTGACTTCGGCTTTCTGATAAAATAAAAAGTGTATTTTAAACAGTTGTATAACATCTCAAGTTCGTAACTTGGCTAGATGCAAAGAAGCAGGTAAGTTATAAAGCCCAAATGCCTGAAACATATCACAATTTAAGAAATATTTTTCCCTGACTGAAAACAGAAGATTTCTCTCAAGCCGGTAGGAAGAAAAAAATCAGCCTTTGCTAGACCACCGCAACCATATTTCCACAAGGTCAAGAGTGATTTCTGTCTGCAGTACCACCTGCCTGTCATGATAAATAATTTTTGTCTTGATTTGTGAAGTTTGCTGCCATGAGAATGAGCCCATTTTCTCCTTAACTTACGCAAGATGCACTGCATGACACAGAATTTGGAACAAACGTGGGCCAACAGCTTATACATCTGTCCTCAATATTTCATTCCCTAGAGGTGTCGGCTTTTCAAGTGCAAGGTTACCAACAGTACTGATCCCTGACCAATACATTACCTTAGGGTCTAGGCATTGAAGAAACCTTAGCACTTACACTGAGGACTTCTCTCTAGCAGTGAGGTCACATTTGTCACTGAGAAAAATGCCAGCAGTGCTCCGGTCTTTAAAGCAGGTGTTCCAGAAACATGCAAATATTATAAAATCTTGGTATCTTGCACAACTGTATCATCATGCAGATTCAGCATTGCTTGACGTAATAAGTAATGTATGCCAGAACACTTCTGTACAGAAAACATTTCTAGGCACGATGCTCTGGAGCCGTGCACGAGGGGAGCCAGCCTGCGCGGTTATGCGTTGGGCTGTGTGCACCCAACAGGAGGCACTGGTGCAGCCCTGGGGAAGGTGCATCGGGAACTCTGGCAAGAGATTTCCGAGAGTCCATAGTGGCAGCTTAGACGGCTCCTCTGACGCTGGTGAGTGCTAAAATTGCCAGTGATGACATCGCTAGGCCAGGGCTAAATGTCTGTGAGAGTGGCAATATTGATGTGTACAATAATTGCGTGTTGTTAGGTTTTCAAACTATAACTTTCTCTAAAGTGGGTTTATACAGACAGATGTGGCAGTGCCGGTCTTGGTCGCAGTCCAGCAGTGTTGCCTGCCATACCCTGAGGACCAGCACGGGGGTCCTCTAGCACAGACACATGCTTAAGTGAGATGCTGTGCAGATGCTGATAATGCTTACTAAGCTGCTTCCTTTTACTGTTACCCTGATTCTCTCTATCCCCAAATCCTTTCTGCCACTCTTACCGAAAGCTGAGTTCTGCAATCACATGCTACTGCGGTAGCTTGCTTGAGCTTGTGCATTAATGGGATTTGCATGATTTTATCAAATCTGTAATATTTTCTACACATATAGCGATTTCCTATTCATGCCAACCTTTGTCCCAGCCAGATCCCATCCTGCCTGTGCCTCCCTGCAGATAGCACGAGCCATTGCACGAGCCATCCCCTTTGAATGCACTACCACTCGCTCATGTTCTCCTCTTCCTTTCCCTTTCCCTCCCCCAGACATTCTTTGACATGATTAGTGGCTAAATCAGATTCTTTAATTGAAAGAAATATAACTGAACTTTCTTCTGCTGGGAATGTGCCAGAGGCCACATCATAAGCAATGTCAAAGAATATTGGAAATAATATAGACCTCTGACATTTGTGTTTAGCGATTCAGCATGCCCCAGGTGGTTTGTTTGGGATTGGAATTTGTCACTGCTGTGAGGAGATAGACTTTGGTGGTTGGGGCTTAAGGATTGCTGCAAAGAGATATAATAAGATATGTTTAAACAAGTCCTTGGAATGCTATGCTTTAATCTCCTACAATGTTTTGCACTGCCATGTCCAGAAGGATCTCTTTAGGAGATACATCCAAGCATTGTCTTATTCTCTATGAGACAGCAGCAACAGAAAAAAAAATACCCAATTTTTAGAACACTCCACAGCTCAGGTAGAAAATACTGAAATGTAACCACCCTGTTTATTATTTATGCCATTACTTTGTCTTTCCATCCCATCTTCTAAAACCCAAAACAATTGGCAATTATTAACTGAACCTTCTTCCACAACTGTACAAAACCCAAATTATTTATGGGATCCCACAAGTGAGCCTCATGTTACACTTTTCAGATACGATTTGCATCTTCCAGTGTATTTGTCTTCTCAAAGAATCACTGGGCTGGAATGACTCTTCAGAGGTCACCTAATCCATCCCCGTGCCCTGAGGATTATCACATACAGTACAGCCTTCTTGTTACATGTAAACTCTACGGTGTCTGGTTCAAATTGAACTGTTTGAAGTTTAGACCAACTTTATTTCATTTTCACTTAGATTTACTTCTCTGATATTTTCAAATTTCTCAGAAACATCCTCTCAGAAACACACTCTTCAGAGTTTGCAAACAGCTCACCCCTGGTGCTCCTATTTATGTCCACAAGGCAAGCACCCCACTGCCCAGAGACCCTGTGTGGGCAAGAACAGCTGCATGCATCCCAACACTTGAGGATTTGTAGGTCACTGCAGATTTAAACCATGGTGTTTTTCACACTTAAGACTACTGTAGAGCCAACAAATGCTTAACAAATTCAAAAATATTAACTTCCTTCCGTGCTGCATAAAACTCTTTTAACATATCCATGCCCATTTTGGACAGAAAATGTATTTCCCAAGAGTCACGGTTTTGAAGAGCAACAGTTCACTATTCTTGTGCTTCTGTCTTCTGGGGCCTCTGCTGTCAACTTCAAAAGAATCATTGTTAATTGTTAAAATTGATTTCCAACTATGTTTGATTTATTGCTGTCTGTTGAATTGATTTATCGAGTTACTGCTCTCCCTTTGCATCTCAGGTGCTCGCTGACAGGCAGGGGGCTGCCCTGTGTTTGCACTCACCACTCCCCTGGGAGAAACAGAGCTGCTCGGGGATACAAAGAGGTTTTTTCTGCACAGCAGCCTGGAACTGCCGACTGCCTGATAGGGGAAACCCTCTGACACCTCCTTATTCCCTCCAACAGGCTAAAGAGGTGTCTTTCACAAATAAATCTTTGAAATGGAAATGTGAGTATTTATGGCGGAAGACGCACAGATCTAAACTCTCATCAATGCACGCACACAGAGAACTCAAAAAACACCCAGGGATTAAATATTGTGAAAGTTTTGTTATAGCATTTGCAGTACTAAGTTTTCTAGCTTCAAATTGATTTGTAAAATGGAGCAGCAGGTGAAAGCATAAGGTTTACATCTCCCTTACAACAGGCAGGACTCACTGCCAGCAAGGCAGTGCTGTTTGATTTCAGCATCCTTCAGTTCGCCACCTCTGTGTAAGTCCCAGGATCATTGCTTCTGTGATCATGTATTTACATTATCTGCTCTTCTATAAGTCTGTATTTTCCTCATTTTCTTTTTTTGCCCACACTCAAACCACTTGTGACTGAAGTACAAAATAGAGCTATTACTACTTGTCTTGCAGGCAACATCCCATAAAGTTTTAAAGACAGATTTAAAGGGCTACAGATTTAAACAAGGCAGATTACTCATGTAGTTCACACTCTTCACTTTCTAGCAAACAAATATTCATTACAGTACAAACAAGGCAAAAAAAAAAAAGGACATAATTTTTCTGTCCTGATCAGATGGAGAAAGGATGGAATAGAAATTAGCTGCTCCAGGAAAACACCTACAAAGAGAGATTTCTTACACAAGAGCAGAGGCAGATTGTGGGTAGGAGCCCATGCAGCAAAGATGACACAGGATGGAGAGTAGACCCCAGAAAATGGTTCACCCTTTTTTTTTTTCATCCACTGCACTAACAGAATATGCCCAGAGGTGGCTTTGACACACAGCTGCTGTGAGGAACAATGGCAAATCCAGATCAAGGTTCTGACACGAACCCTGGAATAACAGGGTAGTTCATGATACTGGATAAGGCCACACTTGAAATTCGAGTGAGGAATTAAGAAGTGTAACCTGACTGGGTATCCTTACAGGTCAAAACTTTGCTAGGGGCAAGCTATGAATGCTCAAGGCTGGAGCAGTGGCTTCTGGGGGTTCCTCAGTGTCCCAAGATGGTGCAGTCAGGAAAAGGGCCCTAGAAATGGTTTGTGTCTTGCAGTGCCACAGAGTATCCCAGCCTCTCTCTGTTAGCTTTAGACTCCTTTGTTGTCTTGTCTTATTACCCCTTAGTTCTGGAAATATCTAAAGATGTACGTCTGCAATCGCAAGCAATAAATGCAAATAAAAGCATACAGGGGCCTTGAGCCTTAGCTGTTTTTGATTGTGGTCTCGCCCTTCCGAAGGATGACTACACATGCCGAGATGCCAGTCCCTTAAAACCACAATGTCCCCAGGATCCCAGACCTCGATCTCTGCCCTTGTCTGCTGCTATACTCCTCATGCCGCAAACACGGCCTTATGGTGTGAGCCTTGCAGCGCCGAGCACCGAGGACAGCCGGGTGACAAGGATCGCTGTGGACAGGGGCAGTGGCTGTGCCCAAGGGACGTCTCCATTTAAAAGATAAAAATCTACAGCTTATGCTTGAGATCACCACAGTGGCATCTGGTAACGTGCAGAGCCATGTTGCTGTTTGTTGGTTTGGGGTTGGGTTTTTGTTTTGGTCCCCACACCTTGTTTCAATCGCTAACAAATGTGGGTTAGACACAAATGCATCCAGGTGGGAAGAGCCGATAATGGCATCACGTGCCAGCTCACGAAATAACCATTTCGTGATCCAGCTCAGCTGGATCTTCTGCCAAAATTCAGATTATTTAAGGAAAGGAAAGCATTTTACAATTCTCCTTCAGCCCACATTGAAATACCCCTGACACCATATAGAGCTGTTGAAATGCTTGTCCTGACTCTTCTGTTGAAATGGAAAATTGATTGTGGACTTGGAAGCAGAAGTGACAGAATGGCAGTGAAAGCTGTCCCAGGGCAGGCAGGGACTGACCACAATCAGATAGGGGAAACATCGCACAGCGTGGCCCCGACATCACTGCCAGTTCCATTCTCCGGTCCCAATAAGGAGCCAGTTCCTACAAGGACCTGTAAGCACTCAGGCCATGACTTTTCTCCCTTCGGGTGGCACCCATCAAAGTACCTTTGGGCTGTGCCTGGACACCTTTAGAGAAAAAATGTGTAGGGAGTGATTCTCCTCTGTTTTATGCAAAAATGTGGCTCTGTCATGGATAAAGCCTTTACAGAAGCCTGTGTGGGCAGCGAGAGGATTTGTTCCTCCCTTAAGGTGACCATAAAGATGGAATTAAACTTGCAGCAAGATCGTGAGAAACAAACACAGCCATATTTATCTCTGCATCCCTGTCAGACAGCGTTTGATTAGGAAAACCTCAAAGACGTGGCAAATCCCCATCGTGTTTCAGTCTCAGGTGGTGTTTCTGAGTCAGGAGTTCCTGCTCTGGCCACTCCAGCCTAGTTTCCCTTTCTTTTGCCCTTCACGTAATGAAACCAGCACGGGTTGGGAGCTCGTTCATTTTGCACATATCCACACCATAACACACAGCTCAGTAACACTGATTTAAGTGCAGGATAAAGCTTGACAAAATAAACTCACTTCTGTGCTATCTCTCATAGCGGTTCTTCTCTAGTTACTTATTTAACCAATTATTTAAGCATAAATACTGCTGCAGATGCCTATAAGAGTCAGAAGACTTGCCAGAAAACCTTGCTGGATCGAATCATGTCTGCTGAAGTCAAATGCCTTACTCTGAAGAAGGAGTCAGACCTGGTCTTATCATAAGTAAAGAGGTGAAATGCACCAGTAGTGCAGCTTTAATTGTATCTTGCCTCAGCACTAGAGGAAATTCAGCCTTTGAAAATAACCAGATAAAAGTCACGCCTCAGCTTCACTCACATGCACCGTATCTGCAAGCTCTGAGCGCTGAAAATACTAAAAGTGCATCTCTCCATGACTCTAAAGAGATAGCAGAGAAATGTCTAACATTTCTCATCACTTCTGCCTTGGGAACAGGAGATTTTGTTTGCCACAAGGCTACATTTTATTTCAAAGCCACCTGACAAACAGGGTTGCTGCTGTATGCTATCAAAACGGGATGCAAAAGCCGCATCTTCAAAGCACGACTCAAATAACTTTAATCTTAAAAGAGGAAACAGGGAAACCAATTTAAGCATTTTGCTATGCATGAAGTGTTTAATTTCTGAAATACAAGCGCTTGCCATTACTATGGCTTGTTAGAGGCCACAGCTCTTAGCTCTCCACACATCTGTCAAAGGACACACTTCTCAGACGGCTGGTGCTAACTTTTTGGATAATGGTATTTGCTGCTCTGAATGCTTTGTGAAGCTATTGTAGCCGGAGGGGCAAAAGGAATTTTTTCCTTTGTTTGTAAGGCTTCCACAATCCTAAATGAGCATTGTCTATAGCTCTGTCTGTATTGCCACGTCTTGTTCCCACCCACTTACATGGCAGAAGATCTTTCAGTTCAGAGGAGTAACTCCAACAGCCAAAAGACTCTGTAAACTTCGTGTGAAATGAGAGCCACAAATCACAGGCTAAATTCAAACTAATCTCAGTGAGCATGAGCTCCAGACTTACTCTGTATGTAAACAACAGATAGACTTTTCTGATCCTGCAAGGTGCAGGAAAGCCCCAAAAGGCAGAGGGGGGCTGAAGACTCTCAGGAATCTCAGGGTTTTGTGCTGCTCAGTCTCATCTCAGCAGAGAGGACAGTATTGGACAAATGTCCTTAGGAGTTTTATCTCGCCTCCTGCACTCCCTGACCCTCTACTTTAAAGGCATCTCACCGGGCTGGTTATTTCTCCAGATCTTGTTTTAATTATTTAAGTCGAGCTAGAAGAGTTTTTGTCATTCCTTTTTGTGGAACACTGTGTACTTGGGGGGCCTCAGCTGGATATCCTGGGTTATGCAACCAATGGTTAAAGCCATTGTTTTCAGAAAGAAATTGCATGAATCTCATTAAATGCACTCTGATCAGGGGAGGCGGGACACGTCTTTAAAACTGCATTTGGATCCAATCCTATTGTCCTAGATAGGGCTGCCTGCCCTCATTTCTGATTTAGTCTTAAAGAAACTATTGTTTAGCCTTAATTAATTTCATATTGGGTCGTATTATCACGTTGAAACTGGCATTCGCTTGGATGCGCCTTCAGATGGCCGAGAAGTGCTGCAAACCAGAAGAGGGCAGCAATTTCCCTGACAAGACCAGAAATGCAGTACAATGGTTTATTTAAAACAGGTTTGACAAGGTATAAGTGATCCAAAGGGCACTACTAGACTCGCTGCAGTGCGAACTAGAAATGGAAAAAGAAAAACACGCAGGCAAGAAAAAGGTTTGTCATTCATTACCCAGCTATTCAAACCACAGGTGTATAAATACTTCAGGCTTTATTGGCCTCTTCGCTTATTGTTCAGCATTTGTTATCAGTCTTAGACACTTTATAGCCACTACGATGGGCTACAGCCTACATTCATAAAGGAAGAGAACCCGTATGTCACTTTGCTTTCTCTCCAACCCCCACGATTTATGTACATAAGCAGAATCTGTACTGGAAGTTCCTGTTCTTCAACACATCAAAGTGGACCAAAAACTAGCCTTCAGTCAGGAGCCACGCTACAAACCAAACTAATTCCTGATGCAATTTTATTTCATTTTTACCTGCTGTGAAACTCCTGCAGAAGGTCCTGGTGATAACAAAATATTCTGCCCTTGCTCCTAAGTTCTCTGCCTCAATAATATTCACCCTCTCCCTTCGTGGACACAAACCATTAACTTCCACTAAAGTTTCCACATTGTTTAATGGTTTAATACAGAAAAGAAGCAGAACATTACCAAAATCCTCTTTCTCATTGCTTAATTGAGAAGAGCTAACCAAGTTACCCACACTGGGTGTGACAGGTAACATCCAGCTGGTGACACCAGGACAGGGCTCACAGGAACTGCCGGGGTGTTTTATAGCAGATCTCAGTGGCACCGTGTTACCTGTTGCCTTTGGCTGTGCAGAGCCAGGACCAACAGCCTGTGGTTCTCATCCAGGCTTCTCCACCCCCATATCCCTCCCCAAAGACACAGTGGGAAGGAAGTCATCCCTCAGCTACTTCCTAGGACATTTCATGAAGGAAAATAAATGAAGAAAATCAGTGTTAGGTGTGTGATCGTCACAACCGACTCTAAGGTTGTAACAGCTACAAGGCAGGTGATAATGTTTTGGGTTTTTATGTCAGAGTTAGTTTTCCTGATTTTCTGTTTTTCGTTTCTTTATGCCTAATTTTCCCCTCCAAGAAGCTGTTCAAGGACTGAGTTTTCTGTAAACAGCAGACAGCAAGTCTCTTCCATCCAAGAAAAAAACGAAACCAAGCCCAGACATACTCGAACTACTGAAGAAACATGCTGGAGTTGTCTTTGGAGAAAAGAGGGATTTGGGGAATCCTGGCAGCTGTTCCTCACCATACATTTTCCTTTCCAAAAAAGCAAATGAAAGGCAACTGCCGGAGCTAACAATTCCAGGGAAGCCAAGTAATCTGGCAGTTGTTTTACTGATACATGAGGCAGTTACAGTTCAGCATACAGGTAGTGAGTTCCCTGCTCTGCCTGTGCATGCTTAAATAGAGGAGGCAGATCCTTCTCTAGCATGAACGGCTGGTAAAATACATCTCCTGTTTCCACTGACAATTTTTAATGCAGTTTTATGGAAAACTCTTTAAAGGTTTGGACACTAATTTTCTTTGAGCAAACAAAGAAATCAAAGAAGGGGTGATAATTCCAAATAGCTCCAGGTAAAAAATAAAAGTCTCAAGCTATTATGAAAAGAGATTAAAACATCCTAAACAGGAATTCTCTGCCCCTTCTAAAGAATGCCCTGTCCAACTATTTTTATTGTTTGTCTCCTTTTGTGGGGTTTAGCAAATAGTTTGAAAACTTGTCTTGGTATATACTGCATCTCAATTCTAGCTATTTAGTATTTATCATCTGAACATTCTCTAGACACATTCATTTCTCATTGCAAACGGAACTTTTAAACAAGGATCCAAAAAAATTAAAATCTGGAAGAAAAATTTTGAGCATAGAATCTGAAATGTATCTTTTCCTAGTGTTATAAATCCTCCTCTAACTGTCCTTGTAACCTGCAAACTGTGGAATTACAAACCCATACAAATTGGTATTGCTATTCACAGTATCATTTGCCATTAGTTTTATTTTTTAAACGCCACCTCCGATCATGTTTCTCCCGTCATAATATTGCCCTGACATCACTTTCCTTCCCTTCCTGCAGGCAAATGTTCATGTGGGAAATACAGGAAAAAAATTTGATTCAAAAAACAGCAGGGCAATCTTCAAGGTTTTTTTTTAATAACAATTTAATAGCATCTCCTGATCATTTCTTCTACCTTTGACATTTCTTATATTCTTTTCTATGTTTTTACTTCAGAGGAGAATGTAAAAAAAATGAAGTTGAGAAAAAAATAATTCCTAAGGGTATGTCTCACAGGTTACCATTGCATCTGAGGTTCCTTCCTTGCAAATTTCTCATGAAAATAAGTGACCAAATTTCCATGACTTTTTCCCGCTTTCCAGTCAACCCTGAGAACATCGGAAACATTGCTTATTTTAACATTGCATTAAGATTCAGCATTTGATATTACACAGGAGGGGAATAAAAAGGCAACACAATTACATCCTTAACAATTTTTTATCATCTGCAAGAGTAAAAAGTAGCTTTCAAATAGATGTTCAAAGTGAACTTCCAGGATGCCCCGTCACTGTAATTTGCTGATTCTGATAGCAAGCCTATCTGGGAAAGCTTTCAAAGGAAAACAAGTTAAGATTTCACCTCGGGAACAATAGGGAAGAGCTACCTCTAGGTGAGACAATCGGTTCAAGGACCAGTTTCTAAAATGGGCTTACTTAGAGCTTTTATGATCTTTGCAACAATAACCCAAGTAGCGAGAATGATACTTATCGGCTTAAATTAGCTGCAAAGGTAGCAGTAAAGAAGAGAGAAGAAGATGAAGAGCTTTGGAAGGACTGTTCCCATCCGACACCCACCGGACCCCAGTGCTGGTTTCTAGGGTTGCTTCTGAACTCACATCTATGATCAGAGCCACCCACCACCACTTCCAGAATCACTGCCATCCAAAGGATAAAGCACAAATAAGTAAAGGGAAAAAAAGAAACCAACATATATAATTTTTTTTTCTAGAAGCTCATGTAACGGCGCTGAGTATTGGGAATAATTTTCTATGTTTTAGCTGTGGATGAGCAACTTAGTGGTTACGCACACACAAACATGAAAATCCCTATCCAGAGCTTTCTTCTGGAGCGGCAGCCAAGCAGCAGGTCTGTAAGACACTTGGTCAGGTAGGGTTTTTCGGCTGGTGCCCCTGGGGTTTAACCAGGGGGTCCCGGGCACCCCATCTCTCCGTCACCTGCCCGGGGTGCCAGGCAAGGGCAGCGCTCCCCTTGAATGCCTCAGACACCACCTTTTGATTAACTGCAGAAGTCACCTAGGGTTTGCTTAAACAAATTAAGCAGGGGAAGGAGGGATGATAGCGTGTTATTTTCCCTTAGGGAGAAAAGAAGCAAAGGAGAGTGCCAGGTAGCGGAGAGGGGAGGGCTGAACAAGCCACCCTGTCCCCCGGGGTGTAAATCAGGAGGAAAGCGTGGGAGCTCTCAGGAGGAGGAGAGGGGACATCCTGGGTGAAAGGAGGAAGGGCACTTCTCCCCAGAGCGCGTGGGGTTCAGCCCCTTGCAGGTTGTTTTTGTGCCTATCAAATTTACAAGCAGTTTTGGCTGAAAAATGCGTTGCCTGTTTCCGAAACAATGCTCGCTTAGGCACCGCAGTAATCAGCAGCCAAATATTCTTTACAAATTTTTTTTAGGTGTAAGAAAAGAGAGCAGAAAAAAACCACCCAACCTGCCCAGCCTCAAGCAGCACAAAATCTGCTGTGCTGCCTCTCTTCTCCTCCCTCTGTCCCTGCCCAGAAAACAAGGGGAGAGAGCATACATGGTGACATGAAACACTTCAGAGAAAAGCAAACAAATATTGGCTTCTCTGGAGAATCAGAAACATAATGATACTCTAAAGCTAGCAGTTTATTTTTCACCGCCTCGGGCTGCTTGGCAGAACGTCACAGCAAACTCATCTAGGCATGAGAGATTAAGTGATGTCTATTTTGCTATTAGGCTCCGCGCTTTCCTATTGAAGGACTTTTACACCTGCCAAGGAATGCTGCTTCCCGGTCGCCATCCAGCCACAACGCCAGGAGGGAACACCACAGACTTAGACCAAGTGGGAGCACACAAGTTCCTCAGCCAGCTCCCAAAGCACAGGCGAGGCTGCAGAAACCAGCCAAGCACCAAAGTGAGCTCTAGCTGCAGAGATCTTAATCTAAATTGTCAGATCAGACAACAGAAACTCATGGAAGAGGGACATGCAAGATGCAAGGGCTTAAATCACATCACGCTCTGCGCACAGGCTCATTGGAACCTTGGGCTTGTGAAAATTTTGTGTTGTGGTACAAATCCTGGGCTTGGCTGGAGACTGAAAATTCCCGCTCCGAGCTGAGGTTTCACTTGAAATACTTCAGAGCAATTAAACATGTCAATTTGGGCATTGACTGCTTTTTGAAACAGGTGGATCTGCTGTCAGCGTAGACACATGTCTTTACACAGCCTGAAATAACTGCTTAAATACGGTGCTTTTGTCTCCAAGTTTAAGCAGGCAGCAGCGGTATCCCCT
Organism: Cuculus canorus; assembly: GCF_017976375.1. Classification (NCBI taxonomy): domain Eukaryota; kingdom Metazoa; phylum Chordata; class Aves; order Cuculiformes; family Cuculidae; genus Cuculus; species Cuculus canorus. Next base: position 13,681,751 of record NC_071416.1, read on the forward strand.
ATAAATGATCTTTTGCCTCTGATTGGTTTCCTCACGGGACAAATGTGAATTTAGTATTAGTGAAATGCGTTAATGCTGGGAAGAACAAGGGAGACAAACGCTATCAATAGATCTGTCAATCAGAGTTCCTGTCCCATCCCCCAAAGCTTTAACTTAACTTCAAAAGCAGCAGGACAGCCTGAATCCGAAGCTCACTTCAACGCCAAGCACTAGAATTTTATTAGCCTACACCAAGAACTGTCTCTGTATACTTTTCCCCAAAAGAACATTGAAACCATTTGGATCGTTTTAACTAGCTGGCTGCAAAAGAGCCTTTTGAAATCTACCCTAATCTAAAAATAAATAAATAAATAAAAAATAGAGGAGGAAAACCCACTATAACATTGACTCACTAAGAGAAGTTTATGTTCCCCCAGGCAAAGGAGCACTTGCACCCAATTTGGTGGCATCGCTGCTTCTGTTGCATCCTGATATTTCAGATTCTAAGCTCGCTAAAGCACTCAGCACGCAGCTCACAATTGGCAGAGCCACATATTTAAGTATTTACATGGCGCGCTGGAAGAAATCATGTCCCATTTAAACAAGAAAGATACTATTTATATCAATCATTATTTAACAATAGAAAAAGCAGTTGTATTAAGTGGGGGAAAAACATATTTCTGAAAGCACCCAAGACTCCTCAGGTCCCACTAGCTTTAGAGAGGATTGGAAAGATCTCTCCCGTTGCAAGTGGTGCTCAAGCCCTGGCAGGAATCAGTGGCCTGACTGAGCCAAACGTTATCTTTAAAGCTTGTTAAGAGTAATATTTATGGATCAGATTTTTTCACAAGTTTTTAAATACTTTTGTTTGTGATGGAAGCTTCTGGGTGGATTAAATATCCCTACCAAACATACTCCTCAGCAGTACTAATTGGCACTAATCCCCACCACACAGTCCCACACAGCACATGGTCTGTGTCACAGGGTGCGGGAGCTGCTGCAGCGTTCCGCAGCCCTCCTGCTGCCACCACAGCTGCCCCCAGCCCTACACAGGCTGGAAACCATCTCAAGTACAGCTTAGGCACCTGGAGTTAATATTACAATAATAATTACAATAATATACAACACATCCTAATGTAAACTAGGCTTGCAAGCAGAAATGGAGCGGACAAGCTATGATTTTGTTCAGATATGAAGTTGGAACCACAATTTTGTCTCAGCTCACCCGACTACCAGTGCTACCAGTTACCTTCAACCCTTTCATGTGTTACATGCACTTCTTATATCTCGCCTTCTTCTTGACTTCGGTTGCCTCTGGGGCATGAAGAGTGCTGTGCTCTTGCTTCACACAGCACCTAACATAGCAGCATAAATAACTGAAATGAATGAATCAGTGTGAGAAACAGTCCTTGTCTGCAGGAATCTGCTGAATCAGCAATGCTTCCCAGGGGAGGTGCATTTTGTAAAGGCTCTAAAAAATGTGGAAAGGCCAAACGTGAGGATGTCCTCGCAGATAAAGCCACACAGATGTTTCAAGCTACATTACACAAGAACTGATCCTTGGAAGCAATATCTTCCTGCCCCAGTGGATTTTTCAGAGCCACGGGCGATCTGCCCCAAACCTGCCTTCAGAGTGGGGTCTGCACAGACCCTCGAAGGCCACCGGCTTAGCGTGGGCAGCTGCCCTCCCTCCAATGCACACTGCAGGTATGAGGCTGGCACCAACCCAGCTGGTTTTGATTTGTCAGCCTGAGGCCAGACCCATTTGCAGCTGGGAGAGGTCTTCAGCTGAGATGTGGAGCAAGGCTTGAATTTACTCCTCTGGCCCTCAGCAAAGACCGCTGTGCGTCCTCTCTGCCACGTCTCCTGCCAGAGGCGAGCGAGTGCACAGACAGGGTTGGTGTGCGCTGCTCCCATTAAAGGCAATGGGAACTCAGAGCCCAACGACACTCAGTGCCTTGGAAAATCTTCTCTGGGTCATCTGATACCTTGTTCAGGTCAGTTTGAGGGAAAAAAAAAATAGTCAAAAGGAAATAAAAGAAAATAACCAATTCCCCTGCAATTGGCCCAAGTTTTCTTTAAGTATCCCCTTTCCTAGCTGCTCTTTATTTTCCCCAGTGCATATACAAACCTCTTCTCTCAGCCCAGCAGACAGTGCCGTTTAAGCTTATTCTGCAGGGATCGCGGGGTCGCCCTCCCACAGCAGGTGCATGCAGGGCCAGGGGAACCTGTGCTCTGCTCCTGCCTGCTCTGTTGATTCAGGGAAGCTGAGGATCAGACCCTGGAGAGCTTTATTTCTGCCAAAAGAGAATGTTTTAACACAGGTTGTCCTGGGAGACTAACAGCATTTCTAATGTATGCAAAAAGAAGAAGAAAATAAAAAGGAGGAAAAAAAGCCTAGACAGAGCAGAGCTCAACGACAAGCTCATTTGTCTCTGTCTGAAATGTAAGCGTTCTTTAGGACAGGATCCTTAAGCCGTAGCTTGTAAAAAGCTGTTTGTTTTGTACTGACCTTCTCCTTTTATGTAACGATAGGCATGCTTCAGCGAGTACTGAATGCAGCTAAGCATATGTTGTCAGCTGTGCATTGCTGCCCCTTCTATTAAAATGGATTTTGGTAGCATATGTGGGAATAGGCTTGCCACAGACACTCAAGGGAAATGAAGGAATACAGGGCAATTAGCAAGAGCAATCCCCAGACCTCTCCACTAAGCCTCTGTAGGAAGTACAAAGACTTATCTCATGGGTATGGAAACAATTAAGGTCAACAAGTAATCGTGGAAAAGGAAACTTTAAAAACAAGAACATGGTAAATGACCTAGTAAACACCCCTTTTGCCCCCCTCACAGACTTAGGATGCATTTCATCTGGGGTTCATATGCACAATCTAGTTGGCTTTTGCCTCCCCAGCCCCCCTCACATAATGACTTCCCTTTGCAATTTCCTGGAGGAAGTTGCTGGAGTGATCTTTTAGTGATAAAAATAAGCCATAGTGATTCTTAATTTTCAGTCAAAGAAATCTCCTAATCTCCTAATTAAGGAGCAAATGGCAGCAATGTCACTTAGAAAGCATCAATGGAACAAGCTGTCTTTGCAGAAGAATGTGGTTAATTCTGGAAGAGAGAAGTATCTTATGGATCGTTTGGCCGGATGGATAATATCCTGCATGATTCCTTCTAAAAGTACATGAAAAAAGCGCACAATTTTTTTATAAGAGAGTTTCTTCGCATTGATTTTCTTTTTTACAGGTCATTAGAGTTAGAGCACAGACATTGTTGCATCCTTTCACACAACTTTAGAAGCATTAATTGAATACTGCAGTGTCAGCCATAACTGGTAATCCATGCTCTGTCACTCATTTTCTCACTTCCCTCTCTAGTGGGCAGGAAAGTATTTCTGAGGGTTGTGATGACACCAGTGGGTTCTCCAGGGTTTTGTGTATTTGTTTTCATCAGTCATACTTAACATATGGTATTTAACTGTCTTCTTCACAAACACTTGATAGCTGACCTGGAACACAGCAGTTGATTGACTGCTGCCAGCTTGTAACTCCCAACTTCCGTATGTAACAAGTAGCATTAGACAATTTAAAACACAGTTCTTCAGGCAGTCAATGAAGCCACAGCTTGATGTGGGACACCTCATCCCAGCATGGGTGGGGAAGGGAGAAGGGAGGTTTCTGGTTTGAGAAAGCTATCAGTCACCCCCAAAATGAGGCTTGTCTAGTGACACTCAAAACCTCTTTGAGTTCAAGTACGTGTGATAACACCAGATCCTGTCTTTATAGCTAGCCAGACAAGAAACTTCCAGTTTATTGCCTGTATTTATACACTGGCAGACCAATAGGGTGGTCTGTGTCTAGTTACATATTTTGTAGCTGAAGACAAAACACAGTTAATAACCGAGTGTGGACCCTGTGTTCCCGTGTGACAATAAGCCATAGTTACTTGCTCCTTTCCTTCTTTCATCATCTTCACAATGTACTGCAACATTTCATACAGCAGTTTGAGCTATGAGGAAAATGCAGATAAGATCATATTAAACAAGCGTGATAGTTTTGCAACATGAGATCAAAACAACTTTAACCCCAGATTTGCAGGGCTCGATTACTATTAGTGCATCATCCGAGTGAAAGGATATAGCTAAGAAAAGGTAGGAAACTGGCTTTGTGCAAGTATCTTCTGCTTCTTTGTTTGCCTGCTTACCACATCATAATCTCATCCTAAAAACATGTCCATTCAATGTCACAAATATATCTGAAGTCCTTGTCACTTGTTTCTACTGCAGGGTACTCACAAGATGCTTTTAGAGAAAGTACTCAAGCAGTACATAACCAGAGGCTAAATCTGGCATACAGTGACTGTAACAAACTATGACATCTGTCACAGCTCTTCTTGGATAAACCTATAATGATTGCTCTGACCAGAGAAGAAGACATCTGAAGTCAGTAACTGAATAATGCTAATGATACTTCATAAACAGCACAGTTCAAATATAATGATGCATTTCTCTGAAGAAAGATGCTGAGAGCTGAGAGGGGTTGGACTGGCAGATATTTACCCTCCATCCATTTTTCCGTCCATAAACAGACAAATCCTTGTGAAGTGCTGCAGGCAGGGAGCTCTCGTTTTGTGCATCCCAAACTGCAGCAAAGACCACAGTATCTAGCAGAGGGAATACATGTGTCAAACATGTCAATAGAGACGATATAATTTCATCTATGTATTTCTGGCATCAGTCTGTATCTATTAAATAACAGCACATGGGTATCATCTGGCTGCATAAGCAGTAGCATTTTGACCTCAGCAGCAATAATTCTTGTTATTGCAAGTTTCTAAGTTCTTTGGGGCAAGGAACGTGCCTCCTCCCCTCCGGTATTAGTAATTAGCTCTATAGTTGTGATGTTGTGGATTACAGCAGAGAAAATCAAGTGTGCTCAGGTGTGTAGCTCCACAGATGGGTCAGGCAATGCACCAGTGAGCTAACAGTCTAAAGAGGCGAGACAGACAACAGAAATATCATCCCATACTCAGAGCTGATGTGCAGAGAGGTGACACACTTTGCCCAGGGTCACAGAGAGGGCTGTGTCAGAACGCAGAGCCAGATCTTGCTGCTCTCAGTCCAGTATCACGATTAGAAAATGTTTCTTAACCACAGTACTGACTATTCCTGCAGTATTTTATATGTGGCTTTGACTAATCCTCCTGTATCGGATGTGTCTGCAGCTGTTTAAGGAGCAAATGTTTGTACCATAAATTTGTTGTTTTTTTTTTAAATCTGACTGTTAATAACAGTTCCTCTGCGTTTCTAGTAAGCGTTCCCCATTAGCCACAGCAGGACCTCAAAACTGGCCGATGACTGACAATTGTTATACAGGGCAGTATCCCCATGTCAACTTATTCACAACACCTGTCATCACTTCTTGTCAGTAATCTTGATCTAGTTACGATTTAATTTATGCCTTGTGTGTCATAAGCCAGCACTTAATTTTTTCACAGCAATCAAATGAACTCTTTTGTTGATCAGCCTCATTTCTTTGACAGATGCTGAAATTACACTATTTTGTGAGCAGCTCTTACCACTCTGGCAAATAAGTAACGTACCAACACCACTGCTAGCAGCTTTCAACTCCAGGACTCTTGATATAATAGGAGCAACAGTACGAAATTCCCTACAGTACAGAAAAGAAGTCTGACAGCATACACAATTTACGCTAACATTAAGCTAATGACAGAGAATTTGTGACAACACAAGATTGGATTTTGAACTGCTGCTGAGTGTGCCAAGCCTTGCTTTAATTTTACCAGATTCATAATGCAAACTTTGCTCATGTGCTTTGGGCAAGATTCTCACAACACATCATCTTTCTGCAGTGACAGTCACTAATATGCACTAACGTGTGCCCTGAAACGCAGGTATAGAGCTCGTCTCCTCATTGTCAGCATCAAGACAAGGAAAACATGCTTCCCAAATGAAAAGGTCATTGCAAAATTAAAAGATGGGATGTAGTCATAAAAAAGTCATTTAGTTGAAGTTAATAGTGGCTGTTCTTCCATCTGCAAGGCATTGTTGCCACAAGGTATACCTCAAGGCCTCTAACACTTCCAAATCTTAAGCATTTCGCTGAAACTTACCACTTGGAATAAAGGATGCTCATGTAACTTATTTTTACTTGTTGGTACTAACTAATGACAATAAAAGATACATTTTAATAGTATTCTCACATTACTATTGAGTACTACAGCAACATCAGGAGCTTCTAACTAAGCAGGAAAACACTGTGCCCATGGTTTCCAATGAGTGAAAATCCCAAATCAACTAACAAGACTACGGAAAATATACGTTTTAAAGAAGAAAAAAAAAAGCAGAGATTTTAAGAAGCCATATGAGCTGAGGAAAATACCAGCACTTGCAATGCCGTCTTTGGGAATTCCCCTGGCTTGCCACGATCTTTCAGAGAGGGACCCAATGAACTCCAGAGATCCCACCCAACCTCAAATGTTCTGATCATTGAGAGCAGCATCACAAGGACATAAGCTGGCTCCCCTCAGCTCTCATGGGCCCATTCCATTAGGTCCCATGGTCTTCTGTATGAAGTTTCTTTAAATCTTCCCTAACCTCATCCACCTCCAACAAGGGAAAGCATTCCTTGCTCAGGACTTTCCCTCTGCTCCCAGGACCCAGGATTTCTGAAGGCAGATCTTACCAATAAATAGTGACCTAAAGAATTCATTGAGTTCCTTGGCTTTTTTTCATGTTCTCTATCACCAGATCATCTTTCCATCCCTCTCTAGATTCAACTCGAGAAAGGCTTTGTCTTTCTTAACTCCATCCCTGCATGCTGGGACAGTATTTTGGTAGCCCTCCTGGGTCACCCGTTCCTACTCCCATCTCCTGTATGATTCCAAAACTCAAGAAAAAATTGTTTTGTTAAGAATACAAAAATAATCTGCGTTCATTCATATGAATAAGCTGTTCTTGGCTTGGAATACACCTCTTTGGTTGTATGCATTCATAAACTGGATTTATTTTTCAAATACCTGACCTCGTGCCAAAAGAGACAACACATAAAATATGTCATTTAAGGACGGTACCAATTATAGCTGGAAGTGCCATAAAGGCATCACTGCAACAGCTGATTAGATCCCAGATGAAATTCACAGTTACAAATCCCTCAACAATTGCCCTCGCTGAGTATGTAGCACCACACACTTCAAATCAGACCGGGAGGGAACAAACGTAACAACTGAGTCATCTGTCTGCCAATAATTTCCTGCAACTCATGTCATTCAAATAGCAGTTCCAAATTAAATCTGAGCTGATATCTCTGAACTGATTCTTACGATGCAGATTCTTATGATGCACAAATGACAGAAATTCAGCTCTGGATCTGAACACCACAGCTGGGCAGGCTCTCTAGAACAGGGCAAATGCCCTGAGCTTTCAGACATCAAATGGTTTGTACGAGCACTTACAAAGTCAGAACCCAAGGCACGCTTTTTTCAAATCATCGCAGGCTCATTGTTGCAAGAGGCAACAATGCAATTAATTAATCCTTTTCATATAACACAAAAACAACCAAGAGCTTCCTCTCCACAAGACCTAAGACCAGCAAAATAGTAGGCATATACTTGGAACAGAAGATGAAAGAACCTCTGCTAGGTACAAGAAATCTGAAAGCCACCTTCCTTTCTAGCTGTCATTTTCCATTCATGTTATTGCAGATCTGTATTGCATTTCAGCATCATTTTGTACAACATATATTTATTTCACAAACACAGTCCAAACTTTAGATTTTTGTAATGACCGACCACTAAACAGATGTATTTAAAATACAGGAATGAGTTCAGAAGTAAAGACAAAGACTATTTTGTGTGTTTAAATTTGTTCCATTAAGACTCAGGAAAAAAAACCCCAAAGCTAGAACTTTTCTTGTGATTTTGCATTCATTAAAATCTTTTGTAAGTGGAAAAAAAAAAAGCTTTACCGTACATAAAAATGTGCATAAATATTTACAATCAGAAATTCTCTGTGCTGATCAGAAACCAATAAAAAGATGATGATTACATACATAAGCACACTCACACACATACACACATATATATACTATGACCACATTTCTCCCTTTTGCTAAACTACTTCCTTACAGGGTGAAAGGTCAGACTAATCAGACATAAATTAACTACCACTGGATAAAAAAACTTTAGAAAGAAAATCCTTAAAATAATTGCATTGCTTTTTTTAACTGCATTATTGCTTCTGTTAAAGTGATCCAACTGGCATGCGTGCAACTGCAGCACAGCTAACAGTTAATGAAAGGGAAAATTGGAGAGGAACCATTCACTCATTTAATCCACATATATGGACATACAGGGAGACAGCAAATATGCCGAGTTTGTTTAGGAACCAGTCATGTATGGATAGCCATATTACCCTTTCACACATGCTGAAAAGAAAGCAACAGGCTGCTTTTTGTAGACCAATAAATGAGAGGGTATAAGTAAAACAATTTTCAGCACCACCCACTCAAACAACAATATTGTCATGGTTTCATTTTACCACTCTGAATGGCAATGCAAGTTTTTGCCTGTTTGGAAATGTAATGTTGAAGCAACTTCTTGTTTTAATTTAAGCAAGCAGAAGCTGCCAACCATTTTTGCTTTTCAGCCAAGAAGAATTTATCTTACACATTTATTAAGTCATCATCTAGTTAATTACAATCATTTTGTAAATAGTGTAATAGAACAAAGAAAACCATCCAGCACTGTTAAACTAAAACTGATATGCGAAATAAATGCGCCAGGCCTCAAAGAGGTGCAAAGTCACTGTCGCTCCAATGGTATCAGAAATAGCCGAGTTTGCATCAGCTAAAGAGCCCACCTACACTTCCCCTGCCAAAGATCTGTTATAAATATTAGGTGCGCCTTCTCCAGCCAGGATTGGCACAGCAGAACTCCTATCCTTCTTCTAAACTGGTGTTTTCACTTAAAGAGGCTGCTTTTGGCGGTGTCTTTCTTGTCCGTGGTTGTGTGGGGAAAGAAGGGGAAACAAATGACAGAGGAAATAAAGCCCAAGGGACTGAACTTCATTGACAGAGCACAAGTGTAAAGAGAAAGGCTTGATAGACTAACGTGATTTTATTGTGTTGGGGTGAAACTCTTCCTGCCCAAACCTTTTAATCTTAAAGTAGTATGGAAGTTAGCACGAGGTTTTCCAGTTTGTGTTTGCTTGGTTTTTTAAAGCAGATTGATAAGCAAAAACTAAGATGTTTATCTTTGGAGGATGAGACCTATTTTTATTGAAGAAAAACTAACCTATTTCTTCACATGACACTGCAATCACACTAAATTGATGAGATCAAGAGTTGTTCCCTCCATATTCTAACAGAAGACCCGAAACAGGCCAAATGCTACTCTTAAATACAACTGTAAAGAAAGCTACTCCAGACCATCAGCAAAGCAAAAAACACTGACAGAGCAGAATTTGGCACTCCATCAGTTTTCTGAAGGCTACTTTACATATAAAAAGTTACACTGGATTAAAAAAAATTATGTGGTTTTAAAAGAGATAATTAAAGCAATACCACTTTATGTGAAAATACCCTTGAAATAAATTTAACCTAGTTTATAGGAGTTTAGCTGCACTGGTTAATTTACAACACTGCTGTAAATCGCAGTGAAAACGGTTGGCAGCGGAAGCCTTCAACGTAGTTACTTATATCAGCACAATGGTTTACATGAGCTTAGTTTAAACAGAGTCTTAAACCACATCAATATCTGCCGAGTCAAGCTCTTGCATCCTCCTCTCCTGGTTTTGTTAGTTTTTCCAGCCCCGCTGTTAAAACACAAAGTATAATTTGATAAATACAGATATATCATAATAGGAGAGACCAGACAAAACTAGGACATTTGGACACTGGCTGAAATGAAAAAACTCTCTCTCTTATCTGCTCTGACAACCAAATTCAAATAGAAATGGATGTTAATGCAGAATGTTTGCTCCCTGTACATCCGAATGAGAGAGAAACTACAGCTCCACTTTCTCTGCTTCTTTCAGAAAGAACTTATTTAATGAATTAAAGGGCTTTGGGTCTGTGCAGGGGTCAGTCAGGAATGTAAATTCTATTTTCATACCAAAAGGTTGTACATGCATAACATGCTACAGATACCTACAAAACAGCATAGAAATGCCTCGTTCCAGTGTGTGTTAATTCTTCTGGCCGTGACAGAGCACCCGTGGCAGGAGCTGACTGTGCACGTGCATCTGTGAGGAGAGCGGGACCACTGGAGCCATCCTCCCACCGACTCCAGGAGCAGAGCACGCTGCGTATGGGCAAAACGGTTAAGCAGGTGCTTAGCTTTAATTACCAGCTTACAATCTGCAGGCCTGAGAAGTTTATGACTCTTTCTAATGGCTGCTGTTGTAAATCCTAATCTTTGACTTTTCTAAAATAAGAGAAACTGGAAGGGCTTTGCTCTCAGGTAGAAATCAGCAGCTTGTTACGGAGGGAGAGCAGCAGCTGCCAGACTGGGAAGAGCCAAAGGATCAATTTTCAGCTGTTGCTGCAATGTGGAGCAGCTTTTGGCTGAGGTATAGCTCGCTGCTGTTATCGGCAGCAATGCCACAGGTCAGCCTATCCCCCCAACTGCCTGCGCTGAAGCGCTTTGACACCCACACAGCCGCCCGGCAGCTTGCTCAACTGAGCGGACTCAGTCATGCCTCCTCCATCGTCTTGCCCTGTTCTCCTGAGATGCATATGTGGACATAACGTATGAAAAAGAGCAGAATTCACAGACATGACATGTTATTTTAAATCTTTTTTTTTGTTTTCCCTTTTCATTCAAGGAAGCGTACAGATGCCCAAGCTGCTGTTTACACCAATGTTAGAATGCTGCCTATTGTAAAATGTCGCAAAGACATTTCAACAACTAGTAAAACTACTCACAGTTCATCTGAAATTACATTTTCAGGATTCAGAACAAGTTACCTCATCATCATAAATGACCCCATTGTCCAAAACACAATAAGGACATGTCTTAGAAAGAGACAAAGATGACTTTATTTTCCTTGGTCTCTATTAATAGGGATTCCCCCAAACAGAAGAATCATTTGAGTGGAGATATATTTGGAGGCAAATAATGAATAGGTCCTTCTAGTTATTCACAAGACTATACTGTTGAGGATGTAACAGTTATTTAGGTTCCTTTTTTTTAAATTGCACGCTCTCAAGTGATTGCACATACAATTAATTGTTCGCTTTCAGAAAAAAAAAACTGCGTTGTACAAAGTATTTCTTTCCTTTTTCTTTTTTTTTCTTTAAATGTGCCCAGTCAGAGGTTTCTTAGATATTAACAAGATCCCTTATAATATCAAAAAGAAATTTTATCCTCTAGCACTATCAAGTAATCTCAATACTCAGCTGGGTCTGATCTTCACCTCATTCGGAAGCAGCCTTCCAGTAGAGAGTATTTCTACAGACAGGCTTAGGCGACATAGAGCCATATTCATGTCCGCAGCCCTGGGACAGAAAACAAACTGATTTAAAGCTACTCACAAAATGGAATAAGAAGGCTGGAGAGCATTGCTGTCGCCGCTGGCAGGAGCTACCTGGCTACTGGGTACACAGAGAGGCAGAGAAGGCAAGGGAAAGCTGGGGGCAAAAGTGCTTTGAAAACATGCTTCAGGTCACCCAGGTACTGCACTTAAGAAGGAAACAACGTTTTGTAGCAGTGAGGACATAAACACCTCTAGATTTGTTCCATGCATTCAATAGGGATTAAGAAAATATATATTTTTTTCTTTTCTGCTCAGCATTATTTGAAACTTCCTGCAGTGAACTTGCTTTCTGCAATCTCTGTTCTGGATTTAAAATACATGTGTTCTCTGTTGGCTCCTGCTCAGGAGATGCTATACTAGTACTGGCAACAGATGAATTAATACAGTCACTAAAGAGGAGTCAAAGCTTCCTTTGGTCCCCAGTGGTTATTAAAAGTTATTAAGTTGGGTAGCTTTTAAGTGTGCTGAGGACGGGCCAGAATAAGTGGAAGCAATGCAGTCTCGTGGCTTAGAGCTGCATGCGGCCAAATTTTCTGGTTTTGCAAAAGGCAAATGAACCCACTAGGAGCGCCGTGATGCCATGTGATGAATTCTTCAAACATCCAGTTGAACTTGTTTATGGCTGATGTGGATATTCCCAGGCTGCCCCACTGTGCTGCAGCTACCAGCCTGCTCCCTCCGGAGCAACTCTCCCCAGTCAGTGACTACCAGGGATCAGCAGCAGAGCCTGGAGGCTCATGGGTTCCAAGTGCAGATGCAATTTTTCCTGACCTGTAGTGAAATCCCTATGTAAGTGTCTTGAAGTCCAAAAATGTCGTGGAGGCCACTGTGTCCTGACTTTCGAGCCCTCCTTCTGAAGTGTGGCTGTGACAGCCTGGTGTTTGCAGCCCAGCCCAACCCAGTTCGCTCAGCAGAGACTCTTGTTTCTCTCAAAAGAAGAAAGTTGCCAAAGTTCTTGGGAGAACCAGTTAAGACCCATCTTACTAGCTTGCAGCTAAAGGTACCTGTATTAAATGCGCTTCACCTTTACTATCTTACCTTTTTACACAGCATTTTTCTTTTCATAATGATCTTCCCATTATCTCAGCCCTATCGTCCCATCCCATAGCTATAGGCCATTAGCCTCATTAAAAAAAAAAAATTAATTAGAGTTGAAAAAGTAGAATAATAAAGGAGAAAATTGGGTTTTGGCAGCCCTACCTACCTTGTTTATATTGGCATTTCAAGACACCATCATAATATAAAATGCACCTTCAACTTGCATAACATATCCTGCCTTCCCCCAGCAGCAGCTCCTTGATAGCTTGTCCATCTTGACCTATAATCCTGTCATTTTCTGCTTCTTCAACCTACTCTGGGTCAGAGTGCACTATCCGGGCTTTCCATTATCACAAAAAGCCCTCACCAAAAAAACCAGAAGAACCCAAGAGCCACTTTGTGGATTAAACTGCTCTCAAATATAACATCTGCAGTAAAGGTGTCTGTGAATTTTGGGTTGGCATCATTACTAGCAGCTCCAAGATGGGTATGAACTGAGTTTGCAAAATAATTGCTGCCAGTCCCTGGTTTTGCTCTTCTGCTCACTGAAAACTCACATGCTGTCAGGTGGAAAATGCTTGCACTGCCTCTTTATCCTGTAGCATGACAGACTTTCTTGGGAAAGGATTTGTTCCAAAGCATTCTATTACTAACTATGGAGCGTAACCTCACTTTTCTTCTAGTAATTAAAGAAGATCTCTCCAATCTTATTCTTAAATTGATCTTTCCCATGATTAGAAAACACGTAAAACAGTCCTGGAAGTAAGAATTGGCAGAGGATTGTGCGTGAGAGAGTTTTAATAAGCTGTTTCAAAGCTCTATTTTTAAATGAGGTTTCCAGAAAATGATTATAAAGTCCATGGCTCCACCTGATTGCCAGTTACCTGGGTCATCCTTTTGCAGAAAGGAGAAAAAAAAAATAACCATGAACTTACGACATATAGAGTAGGAATGAGTCACTGAAAAGAGTGCTGAGGCTGACAGTGCTGCTGACATTATAACATGGGCATATGCTCAGTAATACTTCACCTATAATATAGCTGCACATACTTACATCCTTCCCACCTGCAAACACAGTCATTACACAATGCAAGACATTAATTTAAAAAAATGACATCACTGCTTGATGTGTCCAGTATGTCTTGTGATTAAAAGTACCTGTATACACAGACTGGCTTTTCAGTTTGCTCGTGAACTACTTGATTAACCACACTACTGAAAATAAGATAGATAAGATGGTTTGCAATACTTCCATCTGCCTTATTAAGGCTCAATTAGCATTCCCACAGATGCAGTAAAAAAAAATTCAGTTTTAAAAGCGGGTGGGTCAAACAAATAACACATGGGATCTGGCGCTGTTAAGGCAAGAACAAACACATGCCTAGATTAAGTGATTGCCCATACAGCAGCAATGCCTTCAATTCTGGCCACTAGATTTTTGTTAGTAATTTAAATTATATCTGTAAAACATGGAAGAGTTAAAACTATGACCTTTGCCAGTTATCCCAGTGCCTACCTATTGGTATCTCTCAAGGCATCTTTTTTTAGACAAACTGAAGTACGTGAATTGCATGCTATGAACTGCGGATGTATTTTGCAACCTTAATCTCAGCAATGAAGTTGTTAGAAAGTGTGCCATTCTTCTGCACTTCTGCAAGACTTCACACAGCTACTGCTACACTCTGATAATATTGTGAGCATTTTTACCATACAATAATGAAGCAAAGTAGAAAAGGCTCATTCAAATTCTCCATCATCCAAGAGAAAACACTGACTTTGGATTTTTCCAAGTAGCACAGTGGGCTAATCCATAGGATGGGTAGAGCAGGCACGATGTATTACAGTGTTTTATCAGATAATACTAGTCTCAGTACTCAATTCCAAGAGAGTGGCTCAGATTATGAGCTCTGGCTAGCAATCCCAGCCAGTTTAACACTGTTGGAGGATGCAAGTGATCCCTTTGACTTGATAAAGAAGTTAGTGTGGTCTTCCTCAGAGTCCAAGATTTTGGTAACTCCTGCCTCAGTTTCTCACTTCTCCAATGTGCTATGTTGGGATTTTCTGCAATTAAATCACAGCTGGAGGTCCATTAAGATCAATGTGCTAAAAGTCAGGCACTGTGGTGTGTTGTTTTGCAGATAAAACCTCCACGGCTTCCCTCCGTCCCATAACACATTTATCCCGTGCTGTGCTAACCTCACCAAATAAGGTCCATATCAGAGACCTTGGGATTTTAAGTGTCCAAAGTTGACACTTTGGCATAGATCTGTCAACTCTGGACACCTCATGTCCTGCTGCCTTCCTCTAAGGTATCTGTGACAGACAGCAGAGCGCTCATCAGTGAGCCGAACATCCCAACGCAGAGCCTACGTCTTCCCTGAAAAACACAGGCGAAATGAGGAAAAACGGGCTAAAACCTCTCAGTACAGATAATTTTCTATTTTCCCTATCCTACTTAAAGTCTGGCAAAAGAAATACTGTTAAGCCTTCAAATCACAGATGTAGTAACTTTCTAAAAGCACAATTAGCTTTTACTGAAGGAGTTTTTGGGCTGCTCCGATCTGCGCTGCAGCATCAAAGCCTCCTCCAGGGCAGAGGAGAAGCCCCACACTGGCAACACTTTCAGACTAGAAAGTCTGTTTAAAAGTAGGGCTTCAGAAGTAACTAAAACTCTTTTGACAATAATGAAAGTAATAATGAACTTTCTTTTCGTGTCAGTTTTGCTCTGTTAGTTACTTGATAATGCGATGCACTATAAATGGCTTGAAAGAAGATTCCTTGTCAGCCTGTGGTGCCTGGGGGGAATGCGGGCTGCTCAGCCCTCACAAGTAATTAAAGATAATCGGTGAAAAATGTGAGGGTCTGTTGTACTCTACATTCCAAACCCCACCTACAACAGGAACAGAGCACGAAATTATTATTTAAATTTAACCCTTTTCCAGAGTGATTAGTGGGGGACAGGGCTTGCAATTATTTGTTTGCTGGTGCTGCTGTGCTCCCCCCCCCAAAAAACCAAGAAATGGTCGAAAAAATCGGTTTTAGGAGGATTGATACTGACCAAAACATGGTTGAAACTCTGAATTGGCTTTTATGTTTTACTTTTCCCTGACAGATGTCTATCAGCAATATTTACCTTCAGGCGTGCAAAATGACAGAGCTGACCTGCTCCATCTCCTGATGTGGGATTAATTTACCACAGAATATTTATAGGAACAAATAACAGCTTTAATAAATAAAGGAATAACAATTCTAATGACAGTATCTATGCCAAGGAAGGTTTCCCAGGTACCTAATGGACAACAACTCCCACTGAAACCCGATTTATCATGAGGAGCAGCAAGAGTTACAGGCTGGCAAATAACTCTGAAAAAAATCAAGGCACTTATTCAGGTGCAGACTCAGCAAGGGAACTGCTGAGTGCTGAGCAATTTGGGAAATCTGGTTGAGAGCGCCTTTCATTTCTAGTGCTCTTTGAACTCACTGGCACAAGTCCTCTCGCTACACTCAGGGAAACTCAGAGCTGCCAGCTCTGGCCACACGAAGGACGGCCTCAGATCAGCTTTGTGATGCTTTGCGTTTTGTTGGCTGGAAGGGCAACAGATAGGAATAAACGTGAGGCACCAGAAGCAGGGGGTTATTTCAGATGGGCTCGATGTGCACCTCACCCTTTTACGGATGCACTGGAGTGTGGAGAAACAGAATAAAAACCCAGACCGAGACAGCCTGAGTGCCAGAGCTCAGCAGCAGAGGCTGCAGCAAGACACATCCCCAACCCGGCAAAGGAGGAGCCCAGTAAACCTGCCCTCACCAGTGCCTTGCACTGAGCATCCTCTGTTCTTCTTGCACTTACTGGGTGTCAGAAAATCCTATTTGGCCTGTTCAGGGATCTGTTTCCCAAGGACAAAACCCCCATTGACTCCTCAGGGGCAGGAGAGGCCAAGGGAAGACCAAAGAGTTATGCGAAGCGGAATTTAAATCTGGGGGATTTGGTGACTCCTGAGCACTGTGAACGTGCGAGCAAACAGTATGAAATGCTGAGCCTCCTGCGGCTTCTCCGTCTACAAAGCTCATCACTGCTGGCTTCGTTTGCATCTGGAAAATGCGCTTGTGAAACCACACAGTTTAAGACGCTTGGCACTGCTAAGAAAAGCGCATAGTTACTGTCTTTCAAGGCACTGACAAAACCCTGGATGGAATTGGATGCTTGTTGCCAGGTTCATCAGTTCTAGCCAAAGAAGCAAAAGAGAAGAACAAAAGAATTATGGCAAGTAACCCATAATACATTGAAAGGCACTTCATCAGGTGTTTCTAGCCTTCTTCAATTCATGGACCTCAAATAATTTTCTAAACTGTTAGAAAGACCTAGCAGATAGAGCCAGGTATAGAGAGTTTACAGTTCCTGACAATAGGTTTTTCTTTTAGTAGGTGCTTTTTTGTGGATTCCTTTGAAGTAGCCAAGAAAACCACATCACTACATCCCTGAGTCCACAGGCAACAGAAGATCGTCAACTTCCAATCTCTTTTGTCTAGCAATTGTACATGTTTGTTTCTCTCACTCTCCGCTGATGTGAAGTTTAACACTCAAATATTACCAGTTAAATACAAAACAAAACTGTTGATGCATTATTTCACAATAAGCAATATAAAACCATGAATAATGGGTTCCAAATGATGTAAACATCTGTTTAGAGTACTGCTTAGAGCACTGATGCTGACCTAGATTTGACCTTTCCAAGTATCCACAATCTATTCCTTCTTTAAAAATAAAAAATGTTGCCTAAAGGAAAGATCGTGTTGTCTTCACAAATGATGAGTGTGGATTCCATGTGACCGCAAACAACAAAATACTGTACAGGTCGTAATTAAAATGACCTTATAAAATATCCCATGGAAAAATATTTTCCAACAGACTGGATTCCATCAAATTTCATGTAGACCACACACTTTAACGCTGGTACTACTGAAGTCATTGAGAGTTTTTTTCCGTTGTCTTCTATGTGTCCATGGTTTGGCCTTCATTAGCCATGCATGGAGCATATCATAAAAACAAACATCAAAAATAAAAGTTGTTCTGTAGTTCCCTAAAAAGCATGCCCACAGGGAGTAGTGGGGAAAAACGCACAAAACATTTTTGGAGTGAGTTTGTAAAGAATATTATCCCACTTAAAAAAAAAAAAATTAAGTCTGAGAAATTTAATTTAAGCCAGATGGGTGCACAAAGCATGTAATTAATAAAGAAATTATGCTGACTGTTAATACAGACATCTGAAATCAGCCACAATGAAGTCTCGTTATGTCAAGATTGTGTCAGCCTGGATTCAAGCGAGGAACGTATAGCATTACACAATCAACGTAATGTTATTAGCAGGACATTCCTAACAAATTTTACATAGAGACAATGTCACATCTTTTCAGCCTGAAATAGTAGTATGTCTACACAAAACACAATCATTTTAATTCGGACTTTTAATGATCTATATAAAGACAACAATGGGCTGTTTGTTATCATCTGAACTGTGGTTCAGTACAGCCCAGTGAGACCAAGAGAGCCACCACGCCAGCACCCTACACAGAGCCGGGTGCGTGCAGACACACGAAGTTCCAACAAAAAATTAAGGCAGATACTTAAAATCCACACTGTTCACTTTCTTAAAAGTGAAATATCTTGCACTACATTGTCTGGACGCAAGCGCGACTGGGAGCACGCACGCTGGTGCGAAGGGCAATTAAACGTCCCGTCCTTGGAAGCCCTGCAAATAGATGTTGCATCTGTCTAACTCGGCGTCAGCACAGAGCGCGACTCAAGTCCTGCCAAATCGAGTGTGACCTTCAATCTGCCACTCTCATGGTGAAAAGCAGGGAAGTAAATTACTTGGCCTTCTCTTTCTATTCAGGGTGAATGGAAGCGGGTCGGTGGGGACCTGCCGCCCGCCTCCCGGGCTCCCATCCCCAGTGGCACCCCACAGTTTACACAACCCGGGCTGAATGCCATAAAAGAGGGGCTCCATTCACTAGGGGCTTCATGCAAAAGAGACGCCCATTAGATCATAGTAATTATTCCATTTACATCACACAGTGCCACAGTGGGACGTGTAGGACTCATCAAACACTTCTCTTCACCCGGTCCTGGCTGCTAATGAGGCCCACTGGCGGCATTGTGCCTCCCATTTACTCATGGCCCTGCCTGCCTGCCAACAACAGCTCAGCCCTCCAGACAGGCTGCCCCTTTCAGAGCCATTTATTCCGCACCCAACCTCTGACCTCAAGGGTTATGACATCAGCAGCCCTGATTTGTGATCATTTTTATTGGCGGACATTCAACTCTTGTTTCCTGTGTTTAACTCTGCCTCCCTTTTTTTAGCTAAACTTATTGGTTCTAATAGACATCTGCCAAAAGACTATAAAGTAAGCCAGAGCCTTCACAAAGAGGCTTCTGATCTTGCTATAAAAAGCCCCACAGCTACTATTTATGCCAATAATAACGAGTAATTCATTATCTAGGTGCACAAAATCTGTTAACCACTAAAATGTTGAACAATTTAGAGCAGATGTCCAACAATTTTATGAGTTTTAATTAAAATATTCTATTTATTTTCATCAATACACCTGGGTTTTTAAATTTACAAAGGTGTTACATGGGCACACAACAGTATTTTGCAAATTGAGGGTTTTTTTCAGAGGGGGATTAGGAGGGGATGGTTTGGGCTAATCAGATGCTGATTTGTGGCGAATTTTTTCCCCATTAAGGTGTTGATGCAAAATCAAAGAGGAATTAGAGCTGAGATTTAAAACCACAGGGCTTTCTTGGGACAAAGCAGCAATATTTCAGGAGTCAGTGAACTTCGGTTTGTCTACTTGAAATAGAGAAGGGGAATTTGCATTTTGAAGCAGAGTCATTAATTTTAAAGCTAGTGTTCTAAATGGAAATTAAATATCTTTAGAGAACAGGTTCTCAAAACACTTGTTTTTCATAATGCAGTTTGTTTAAGCACTGCAATTTCCATATAGCAGAAACAGAGGTATAATAACAGACAGCATTTATTTTATCATGAATGCAAATTATCGTTTTCCAAAAATTTGACATTACAAATCACTATGCAAACACATAATCACAAGTTTGCATGATTTATGTTTTTAAACATTTGTTAAAAAAATTTAAATACTTAGGAAGCCGATACTAAATAAAAAATAAAATATTTTATCTATGCTATTTCATTTGGGTAATGGGAAGATTTTGGCCTGAAGTTAAAAGCTAACTAATTTTTAAAAAGGATTATTTTACTTCAATTATAATCATAAGCAAATTAACAAAAAAGAGGATCCTGTTCAACTAATTTCAAACTGTTACAGTCGCAGATGATGACTGCAGGAAGTGGTTAAGTAACAGGAGAATTTTTATTGCAACAGTCAAGACTTAGTATAACCAGCCATACAAAGATAATCTTTGTAATGCAGCCCTTTCAAGGCTAATATGGATATATAATGCATCAGCTTCGGAGCTGTCACTAATCAGTGTATCTCTAATGGAATCTGTGGATTTACATTTGTTTCCCAGATAAGATTCTCATCCAGTTTCTCTTTGTAGTCAAGTAAATAATTTTGCTCATTACTTGCTAATCTTAATTTCATCATCTTCGCCAGTATTAGCTCTATTTACATAGCTTATTTTTTGATGAAAGCCGAGCTACTATACTTTGTGTAGCAACGTTTTATGATCGCACTCTCTTCCCTAAATTGTATGCAATTCACATAGTTTCGTACACAAAATAGAGAAATGCATGAGCACTCCTAAATGACCAGGCATAGATATTCATGCAAGCAACAACCTGTTTTACATGCAGATGGCCAGAAGTTTCCCTCTTTAAAAAGCAGGACCCCCACCCCACACACACACACACTCTTCCAGAAAAAAATAGGGGGGGGAGGGAAGAAAAATGAAAACAAAGAGAACACACTGGATTGGATGCACAGGAGAGCTCCTGCAGCACCAGCGCTCTGTGCTGGTTTGTACAACTTTGCAAATCTGGATCTGTTTAGGTCCTGGATTACAGAAGATTAAAAGAAATTAAAAACTTCACATTACGAGTCAGCTGAGCACTCTCTGTTAAGAATGCCTTCCTGAACAAATACTTTTATAACAAGGGTATACGTTTGTGAATGGTGGACTCTAAAGACCATTTAGTCCACAGACCTTTACTCCCTTAAAGTTAACTACAGAAAACAAGTTGCTTGGCTTACTGTGGTGTGCACTTCTGCTTAGGGTCTCACCTCAAATGGAAAAGGCTGCGATCAGCTACCAGTTTACTATTATTGAGATTAGTTTTTTGGGGAAAACAAAAAAATGGCCCTCCACCACTTTTTTTAGCACTGTAATATATTACACAGCCAGGACATTTTACCCAGCTATTAAACCATCTTTTTGTTTTTCTTAAACGTACAGATCTTTTAGCTTGATCAAGGAGTCACTTCCCACGGACTTTTTGTTTCCATGCGACAAAATTTTTGCTAATACAGCCAGCGATATCCAATCAATTACATATTAAAAGCATCAACACCATAAATCTTTACTCTTTCTTCTAGGCATACAGATACACTTTCTATGTACCTATGTGCTGGTGTATGCATGCCATCCCCACATATAGGCACGTGCTTCGTCCCATGACCAAACTGCAAAGACACCAATACATTGCTTCGAGGAGACAGAAAAACTCACACACAGCTTGGTGGACTGCTCTTAGCTCTAAGCACACAAAAACCAGAATTACACAGAAAAATAACACCCTCATTCCCCCATGAGGTTCAACAGGACTATGGAACAACTGAGTCTGGAAGTGATCTGGGTTTCACCTGGTCCAACCTCCAGCTCAAAGCAGGACCATCCTCTGTGCCTTGTTGCACAGGGCCTTTTCCGGTGGAGCACTGAGTATCTGCAGGGATGGGGATCCCATCACCTCTCTGGTCCTTAGCTAGTCCCTGCTCCATTGAAGAAAATTTTCCTTCACCCTAGCTGGAGTTTCCACCACTGCTTCATGCCCACTGCTACCTCCTCTCTTTTCCCTAAGTGTTCTAGGAAGTGGTTTGCTCCATCTTCTCTCTAATCTCCATCAGGAATATGAAGAGAGCAATTATTCCCTTTGCCCTGCCTTTAGCCTTCTCTTGTCAAGGCTGAGCAGACCCAGTTGTCCCAGTGTCTCCTTGAATATCCTGTGCCTGACCACCCTGGGGCCATTGGCTCGTCTTGCTTGGATTTGCCGATGTCTCCCATGCACTGGAGAGCCCTGATGTGGACACAGCACACCAGGCATGGCCTCAGCACTGCTGATTAGAGGGGGGCGGGGGGAGTCGCTTTTCTGTACCTGGTGTATTCACCAAGCCTATCACCCAGCTTTCCAATATTACCGTCCAATTACATTCAACTCCTCCATCAGGTAACGTGTTAGTCATACTCATGGAGCTTTCCTGAGAACAGGGGAGGGATACGAGTCAGCAGATAGTTTACCTTGCAGAACCTGATGTTGGAGTATACTTGGGAATGTATCCAGGTTGCCCTTTTTAGATTCCTCCATGCATCCATAAGATGTTGGCTGTAGAAAAGCTCCTTAGCTTAGTCTACAATGAAAGAGAGAGGCTCAAAGACTGTTTTACCTGCAGACAGAACAGTTCGGGGCAGCAATCACTGTGGCACAAGTACAGATCCTCACTTCACCCAATTTCAAACCAAATTCATACTTCAAAGCCTAACACTGAGCACAGCACATGGTCACAGTCTGTAAATAAGTTGTTCATAGCTCTGCTGAAGGATGTTAATGCTCATCATCATTCAGAGCACCCAGACTAAGGAAAGCTTAATTAAAAACATCTGACGGGCCATGATTACGTTCATACATAGTTGTCAGGATGCCTATACCTGTTATGCCAGATCTTCGTACTGTAAATAATTAGTTA
The DNA here is from genome assembly GCF_017976375.1 of Cuculus canorus. Lineage (NCBI taxonomy): Eukaryota > Metazoa > Chordata > Aves > Cuculiformes > Cuculidae > Cuculus > Cuculus canorus. The sequence goes on from NC_071416.1 coordinate 13,704,269, forward strand.
TAGGAAACCTCAAGAGGTTTCTTCAGAACACATACTTCACAATATTTTTACAGCATTTGCAATTTTAAAATCAGAAACTGAAATCTATTTTAAATAGGAAATACTAATAATAGGTCTACTTGTTTGTCCCCTACAATAAGAGCAGGATTAATTTTCAAGCACTGCTGCACATTTTTCCAGAGCAGCTACTACTCTTTGGTAGAAGTGTTTAAACTGTTACAACCGCTTCCTCATGCAACTACTGGGTTAAGTATTACAGTGGAATAATTAGGAAAATATCAGGCATAACTCCAAGAGAAAACAATGCAATTGGGGAGAAAAGAAACTGGTTTTGCAATTAGGGCACAGGCTAAGGACTCGGGGTCTTTGAGCTCTCTGTTTGGACCCAGGGTGAACATGATCAGGTCTGATTCAGCTCAGTTGTCTCCACGTTTTCCTGCAGGAGTGCTCTGCCTTCTCTCCAGCTGGCCCCGCCTGCACCTTTCAGCTCTTCAGTATCTGTATTTCTAGTGAGTGATCAGTATAGGACTCTCAGTTGTGAGCTACAAATCCCAGCTAATGGCCTGATCCTAAGAAATTTGCCCATTTAATGTGCAATGCTCCTGCAAGCTTTGGGAAAGCAACTGCCTCCAGGTGGGAATATGGTTAACGCTAAGCCTAGTCCTGGGCAAGGTCCTGGATGCCCAGTCACTTACTCATAGAAGCACTGAGTAAAAGGATGGAGCCTGGACAAGGACAAACCACAGTCAAAGGCTGAAGCTTGCTCTGGTTACAAGGTGTGCCACACACTCCCTGTGCTCACAAAAACTGTGGCAAAAGGAAGACGCATGAACAATCCCTGCAAGGTGTGTGGAAGCACTGTGAGATTTAAAGCCATCATCTGTTGGTTTAAAGAAAAAAAAACCCAAGCATTATATCTACAGACCCTTTACACAAACCCTGCAGGAACCCAAGCATGCATGACTTGCGCTCACTGTCTGCACTACCACGTGGCACAGGTGACTCCACTTAGTTTGGTTTATATTATTTTATTAGGCTTACTGACCTAATAAGAAGCAGAACGATAGTTTAAACTTCTAAGTCTCCTTTCTCAGACTTGTCTTTTTTAAATATGTACTTCCGATGATGCCTGACACTTGTCTTGGCTTTCGATTTGAGTTTATTATATGGAAGTTTTGCTGGTTACAAGACTGAAAACAAAATTTAACAACACCTCAGTGGTGTGAAAAAGCAAATATTGAAATTCATCCCAATGAATCAAGCTTTTGTTTTATTTCTATAGAATGGAAAATCTGCAATGCCACACCTTTGCAAGGAACACCATGAAGTAAATGTTGTTTCCCCATATTACCGGAGCCAGTTTTTGTAGCATCTCTCTGTGGTTAAGTTCACGCTGTCTCATACTAGGCGTTTGTGTCAGAGTTGGACTGAAACATCTCTTCTTGCTTCATTTAACCCTGGCTTAACAGCAAGAGCACTGAAATAAATCTCAGAAATACTCTCATTTGTTCATATTTGACTCTAATATTCCAGGTAACTCTGGACAAGATACTGCATTGAGTTATGTAAGTCCTTACACCTTCAGATTTTATTGTAAATATTTTTTGTTATGCTGATGCTGCATTGCTCACAGCTGCACACTTTCACATCCAAGATGAATGAAGAAAGCTGCTTTAAAACTGTATGATACTGCTTTTCCAGAAGACCAGCTACAGCAAAGCTCCTGCAATGGCTCTATTTAGACAAGACCTTACGTTCGCACTGTAGGGAGTTTGAGAACTAAATGCAGCAGATGTGAAGATGGACTAAAGAACAGTTAAGTTACACACCACAGCAGACTTTTGACGTTCCTATTTCCTTTCTTTTCTTTGCTTCATCATTTCATCCAGATATCCTTTCAAACCATATTTTAATCACCAATATGATAAAAATTTATTACAGGGAATCATAAGGAATATTTTAGAATTTACTTTAAAAGCACACAGAGAAGGGTTCTCATGTAGTCGCATGCGCTACAAAATAAAAGAAGAAAATCTGGAGTTAATGACCCAAAGTATTGTGCAATGGAAAATTATAGAAGTGAGTGCCTTCAGTACAGTGTTTCGGTACTGCCTGACCAAGAAGCATTGGAAAACTTGCTTTATAGTACTTTTACCTGATGAGAATTTGTCAAAATCTCTTACCAAAATATTCTCAGTATAAAAACTAGCTTTTCAAGTAAAATTTCTATTTCTTGACAAAAAACACAGAAGCTGCGTTTTGATTTCAAGTTGTGTGAAAACCTCAAACATTGACCTTCTGGGAAACAAAAGTGTGGAGTGTGATTTGTTCTCCCTCAACCTTCAGCTGAAACACTCAGAGAGAGAGTCTTGCCTTGGAGTTACAAAATATGCAAACAGTTTTGACTCTATTCCCCTAGGGAAAAACGTATTCAAACAAAGCATTATATTTTTCTTTTCCTTGCACGTATTCACGCAGAAGATACGGCTGATTTCAAACAGCTCTATGGCAGCAAATTATCATTCTCTACCCTAATCTCAGAAATAATATATGTAAAAAGTGTACCTCTATTGTACAGCAGCAGTTGGTTGATGCTGTAATTTCTGGAAGTTGCAGACTGAAAACAAACCAGCTATTTCCCAAAATCGACATTTTACCAATGTTGCAGTCCCAGTTTTGTAACTGTCCACAATCTGCTCTAGTAAGAATTAATGAAATACCTGGGCATAGTAGTCAGAAGGGGAATTAAGTTTCCAACACATACCAGCAGCGACTATCACCACGCCCTTTCTTGACAATTCCTAACCTCAAAAGCTAACCACAGAAAATTTGCCATTCGCATTTCTTAACATGCAACAAAACAAAGGAAACAATCAAAGCAGAAAAAACTCATAGGATTCAGTCAATAAGTTGCATGTGTTCAGCGGGGAAAGCTATAATGGAGCAGTCTAACTCCATAGTAACTTGTATTGATTGCCTAATAATCATTCTTCCTAGCAAGAGCTGAAACTCTAGTCCGTGGATGGAAAGGGAATTCACTGAAAGAAGTCAGCAGTTTGGTGTTTGAGGTGCTATAAACTGTCCTTTCTGGCTGAAAATCAAGGATTAAGCAAATAGCACAATCTCTCCTTTTCTAACACAGTCACAGATTTTTGTTAGTTAGCTTTTAAAATCTTTGTATTGTAGATCATTTCCCCTAAAGTGTATGAAACTCAAATACATTTAGTATGAAATGCTGAAAAAAATAGCGCTTCATCAATAACATCTATTACAGGCTCACGTCACACAATGCACTATTATTTCGTTTTGTGAAAGTGCCTTTTAGACTGAAAAATAACAATCACTTCACACTGATTCTCCTATAGGTGAAGCTATAAGTCAGGTATGTTGTTTGGAGATGGCTGAGATAGTGCCGCACTGAAAGAGGGTGAAATGCGCCGTTCCAGATAAATGATTGAGTATGGGAACTGAGGGCCTCAGAGGACATTTTAATTGTTTTATTAAGAGGGAGACCTTCGTAAACACAGAGGAAAGATAAGGTCTGAGATAGGATTTGAAGGAATCAGTACAGTACAAAGGAAAAGGTTAAAGCTGGCATTATCTGCCACACAGAGGAGCTTGTCCCGTGACAACCTTTCATTCGAGCTGCTCAGTTATGGCAATAGGTGACCCGAAAGCCTTCTGTCATGCCCTCTGCCACTCTGCTCTCTATCCTGAGGCACAAGGCTGTGTTTGAGGCTCAAGGCACACGACCACCTTTGAGCAGTGTAGTCCCAGACTCCCTGTGTGAGTTTTTCTGCTCCTGGAGAGAGTTTCATAGTGGGGGGAATTACCTCTCAATAAATAAGATATCAGGAAAGGACAGCCGAGCTTCCAAGGTGCAGTCTCCTGAACGGGGCTGTGAAGCTTTTCCTTTATAACAATACTTTTACTTTAGGGATCCTAAAGTTTTGAAGCACATCAGGAAAAACAGGTGCCAAAAACAAAGATCTCCCCCACAAGGACCATCTTTAGACATTCAAAGGTTTTATCATCAAGTCATTTCAACATTTCACAAGAATGTTACTACTTTTGTTTGTCATTTTTAAAAACTCATTCCATAAACCTAAATGAATTCTTTATCGTAACCTACCATCATCTGTCAAAAAAGGTACTTATAAATATGTATATGATAGTTCTTTTGCTTTTTTTTTTACATGAAGAAGGTATCAATGCTACAACTAATTGGGCTAATTTGCATCAAAGACTTCACATAATTAATTTGTTAAAAGCTTTCAGCATTTCTCACAGGAAGTGCAAGAGATCATTGATGAAGTTTGAAGTAATTAGCAATAACAGATGTCAATGCACATAATTGTAAAATGATACCAGAAAAGGTACTGGCAGAGTCTAATTTCACAACAATTAGGTTTCTATTAAACCTTCTGATTAATGGTACTTATAGACAACCGTAAGCATTTGATTTTTTCCTCGTTCCAAGGAGAAAGCTTATTTTTACCACTAAACAAGAGCCTCTACTTCTATTACTGCTTAATATAATTATGAGAATAAATCATTTTACGCCCAAACATGAGCTAGTCATAGAGTCAGTCACTCATTCCTGGAAGAGAAAATACAGAGCCACAGCAACTTACATGGTCGCTAGATCTTGTGATGGACAGACACAAGCAGTACATACGCCCCAGAAAAGTACAGGCAGGACCATAATTTTACTGTGGTCTTTTCCGAAACAGAACAAACCACAAGTCTTGAGGGTGGCTGAAGACACAACGATGACCACGAGTGAGGTCGCCTCTGTCCCACCATAGGGCTGTAATTGCGTGCTGCATCAGGCTTTGCTGGTGGGGAGCCAAGGCCCTTCAGCTCTCCACTCAGTTCACACACTCTCTGATGCTGTAAATGCCGGACGTGAAGAGCTCTCAGAATTGTATTAAGGAAATAACAGAAAGTGTAGATATGCAAACTCAGTACAGTCTTTATTTGGGTGTACACCAGTGCATTGTTGGATATTCCGGCACAGGGCCCACTCCTGCATGTATCGCTTCAGCCTGTAGTATTTGCCCCAACTCAGTCTTTAAATAAATTTCAAGGAAGACCAGCAGATCTCCTAGTTTTTCTCAGCATTATTTTGATATTACTTGGCCCAAATTCACCACTTTAATTACACCATTTACAGAAACTGCCCTAGCTCATAGCAAATGTCTGCCCAGCTATTTTTGTCTGGCTTTTGGGTGTTTCTATAAAGACATTATGGCCTTAGAAGGAATGTGGCCAGTTCTGGAAACACATGTCTCCATACACATCTTTTATACTTGGAACTGAGGATTCTCTACGGGAGACTCTTCAATCTGCTATGGCATATAGCTGCACAGCTCCTTCTAATGTCTTCAAATTATATGGTTTTCTCAATGGCACTCTAACATATACAGACGAAACGCCAAGAGCATATCTTATTTTACCTAACCATTTATTGCTATCTATGAGTTTCCACAATATCTATCAATGTTCTAAAAATTTTTGAAAGGTAGAGATTGCTAACCAAACTTGCCTCAAAGGAATCCCTCCCTATCGAAGAACAAATGGTAGTTACGGAACATGCAAATGAAGTGACCAAGACGCCTATTCAGAACTACTGGCATGGAGGATAATTATGACCTATGAAAAACTCTTCTGGAATCCCATACATTAGGATTATCCTACATGAAAGAAGTGTTTCCCAGTATGAAAAAGGACAGGTGTGTCCACACCACAACGGAGGTGCCACCTTCATTGTCTGAGCGACAGTTTCAGCACAACCCACTTATTACCATTTCCTCTTGTATCCAGTCTTAACAAGATTAAAGTTTTCTGTTCAATAAGCACCTACTCTTCTTCATTGGCCAGACTGTATTAGCATGGTTGGCATTCCACCAAGGTTTAGCAACTCTTTCTAAATAGGTTTTAATAAAGGACTTTGGAAGGATCGTATGACTAGACAAGAAAGAGTGTAGATAATCAAATTACTGGCTTTCAGCACATATTTAGCCTTCCTTGCATCTGGCCAAACAAGATTTCACATCAAATGCAGGAATAATCCATGCAAATAAACTGCTAATGATTATTAGAAGATTCTCACTTATATGAGAGGATGTCTTATGATAGACACCTAAGATTTGCTCAAGTGATTTGTCACCTTATTTTATAATTTAATTTGAGGTACACTTTTCATGTTTAAAGTGTTCCTGGAGGTATTTCAGATTAATTACTCCTTACAGCACCTCTGAGCTTATAAACTAATAAGTACTCAGCAATCAAGGTTATGGTGCTTACCTATGGTCACCCATCGGTTCATCTACAATATATATGCTATAAGAACAAGTCCATACTTGTCCTCTAAGACGAAGCCAATGCACCACCTGCTCCACGCATCCCCAGATGCCCACTAGGGATGAGCTGAGTTACCGTTGTGCATGGTCAGCACCTTCGTTCGAGCCTCCGTTCTCACTCATTGTCTTAGGTGGACTAGACACAGCCAGGCATCCCCAAATTCACTAGTAGACAGCCTGAGATGGATAGCCTGTCTCCTAGGCAGCGTACATCATTTGAGCACAGGTTATCTGGCTACCAGCTGACAGCCTGGTAAGACAATATCTAGCATCTTCAGTTTACTGTATGGCCAACACCATTCTCTTTGCCTCTATTGCATTGTGGACTTAAGGCAGAAAATCCAGTATCAAAACAAGTTTAAAACTAAGGCTTCCCAGTCCCACTCTTTTTTCTTAACCCCTGTAACATATTTCATCTTTCTCATTGTTCACCCTTGACTGTACATGTTTGTGGGATCCCATTTATGGCTGAGGCAGCTGGCAACGCAGCTCCAGAGGAGGTGATGCCAGGTCTGCCTGGGCTATGCATCAGTAAGCATTGTCTTATGCCTAGACCTGCCAACAGCCCAACATCAGGGTTTCATTGTACTCTCCCAGCATAGCAATGGTTGGATTCCTTTTATCTCTGATGTTAATTTTCATGGAACCCTGCCAGTTTCTTTATGTACTACAGAGTTCCCCACTTCATTCAAAGAGAACTGCATTATTCTCTTCCCTATTCCCTCAAATATATTTTTTAAAAAATGTCTTTCTTGAACTGGCTCCTGATAGCCATGGTTTCTCGTAGCTCCTAAGCTGCAGGGACATCACAGAGCTCTTTAAAATCAGAAGTTTTAACAAAGACAGACCTGGACCAGGAGTTTGAATCAGACCATTGCTACCTCTCATGTGTTTACAGACACAGAATGTGTGTAGACAATTAATGCATATAATTACATTGGCCATCTATCTGACTCCAGGTCTGAACGCACCCTCAGTTTTATCAGTAAAGAAATCAGCTATTAGCTGGTGTCACCAAGAGGTTTATATGTAAGCGTAGGTCACTGTTCACAAAACAGAGAAGACCAGAGTACACTACCCACTTCCACAGCAGAATCACCAGCTGCACTGACATAATGACTAGAGTCTCCAGCTGAGCTAGACCTTTGATAGAGGAGAGCAGGGCTGAAGGTATACCACCCACTCCAAAGCCTCACAGTATTTCGGTAGGGCAGCTCATTTGTGTCAAATAAATTCACTGGTTTTCTTCTCTGGGAGAAAGCCCACCTTTGGGGGATGAGGTTGACAGCCTCAGTCCCAGAGATCTGTGCAGGCAAGGAGGGAGGTGGGGGTTGCAGGGTAGTGACTACACACAGATTTACCTTTTTGTGAAGAACACAAAATTCCATTGCTAAACTTGTACCTATATCACTCTGTGCACAATCAAACACACTGGGCTGTGATGCTCCAAACTTGCCCCTGCTTTCCCGTTGCCTCTAATCCTGACCACATATCCCGAGTGGCAGGCTGGGTTTTGCAGCTGAGCACTTTTCCAGAGCTCCAGGATCGATCCCACTACGTGAGGCACTGTTCACCCACCAGTACAGCTCCCTCCCCAGCGCGTTTGCAACACTCAAAACTGACTTAAATACACCTAAGCAGCCCATTAAATTCTGGAATCCTACACATGCTCTGCTATTCAAATAAAACAACCAGAGCATTTTTCATATACAACTTGCCTCCTGGCAACAGCGCTTTATGAGAAGACCTTGTATGTAAGCATAATAAAAACATAAATGAAAGACAAGACAGCACGGTTCAGTGGATTTCAATAAAGAGTCTGAAAACAGAAATCCTCGAAGCCACACCTTATACAATAACTATAACCACCTTCTCCATTGAGCTCGAAGAGAGCAAAAGGCTGCAGGTCCTGGAGGGCCCCCGCTGCCGAGGGGAGACGCGGGTGCCGTAGTGGCCGTGTCCCACCTTCAGGCAGCCCCTGCCGCCAGCCCGCTGCGGGGCCACCCACCCGAGGGGAAATGGCAGCGCTGGCCATGCCATCATTAGCGAGATACTGTTAATGAGATGTTGAATTCCCTGGGAAAGAACAGCCTGGATAATCATAAGCAAAAAGTGATTTCCTTCTAATAATTTTTTTCCCCCTGCACTGTTAGGTCTCTTCTAGTCCGACAAGAAAAGCAGCTCCACACTTCTACAGGAGTCCTTTTCCCTTCTTTCCAGTTCTCACGCAGCGGCTGCACTGATGCAGTGTTTGGGTACTGCAGGTGAAGGCGTATATGCTTGGAGCTGCCGTGGCTGCTGACAGTTTTCTGTTTGGTGCCCAGAAACATTTCTGGAGATTTTTTAAGTTTTCTGAGGGAGGAAAGAGTTTGAGCTCCTCAAATTGCTTCAGTATAATCCTCTTAATTTGTCTTCACCAGCAAACACCAGCCCCCGCTGAGGTTGGTTTGAGAGAATTAAGATTTAATCCAGACATCTTTTTTACCTGCCTGGCTTGCAGACACAATTCCTGACTGCCTGAGCAGTGCTGTGGTGCCTTTGATATTCAATGACCGTTTCACAATGACCGGACTCCCCTGGTTATCAGAGAAATCTGTGACAGCGGAGGGCACCTGCAGGATGTAAATTCTACTTAAATTTAAGACTGGCAGAGCACATAAATTCCTAAGGTGAGGCATGTGGGCAGCGGTCCTGGGGCCTCGCAGGTGCTGCCTGGGGTTCCAGCACCGCAGCCTGCCCATGGAGAATGACTCCGCTTTTCCTCCATCTCTTCAGATGGCAGGTTTGTTCGGCAGATTTGGAATTACAAGGTCTAGAGGCAGAGCGGTCCAGGACATGCTTTGTAGGGAGAGCCTATTAAAATCCATCTCTACACTCTCTCTGGCACAAACAACTCCCGTATCCCGTAGCAGCACTCTTTCTGGTACTATTGCACTTCTCACAATGTTTCGTATGGGGAATTCACTTTAACGTTTGATCATTTGGTTCACATTGGTTGCATTTTTTTATTTAACTGATATCCACTTAATCAAAGAGTATTCAGCAGATTCCTAAAACTGATTTATTGGTAGACTGCATGCAATCAAAGATTGTAGAGCCCTTAAATTTACTGTAGATTAAATCTCCACCTGATACAAAGCACTTCTGACACAGTGCCTTACATCTTCTTCCTCCATTAATCTGATTTTACCTGTTCGATTTTCACAAATGTCTTTATGGTAGAACTTAATATTTGCTTTTAGACCTAAACTACGTTTTCTGATGGACAGCTTATTCCCTGAAAAACATAGCTACCAGGCATCAAGGAAAAAAGCATAGTGTTTTCTCCTATAAGAAACATTTCTGTTTGCATTTTGAAATGTTTTGACTTTTCCAAATGGTGTTGCTTTTTAAAATCAAGCCAAATTTAAAGATTATAATTAAAATTGAAAACAATAACACAACAATGCCTTTCATTTAGGTTAAACATAGTTTTTCGTCCATTGCAATGTGCCAGTTTTCTTTCCTTTTTTTTTCGTCCTTTTCTAATTTGTCTTTTGGGCTTTTTGTTTTTGTGGCAATGGGAAAAGCACTGCAAAGTAAAACATTTGGGAAGGAAACAAGAAGAATGAAAAGCGATTTCTGACCAACGTATTTTCTTCCGGATTTTCCCTGCAGTTCAGAAAATTATTTATATACACAGCTGTAACAGGAATTTGTGATTCTTTTACCTAAGTATTGCAGATATCTTTAAGAACTATCAAATCAGCAAGACTTCCCTTTTTGAAGCATAGAGAAATTCTAAGAAATCATAAAGGGACGAAACCACCTTGATCTGTAGGTTCTCCAGCAAGTGTTAGAAGGCATTCAGTCATTTTAACCTAGCAAATATGTAAACCACTTAGGAGAAACAGGATCCAGACCCAGTGATGGCATTTCTTGCTTTCAACTCCTGCTATTACCATTACAATACTGAAATATTTTAATCTTGAGGTTTTTCACTTAATAAAATCCAATTAAAGATTTTAAAATTACATAGCAGTTAAAGATCTTCCTTTCAGCTGCTTTTTTTCCCCCTTCCTCTCTTTGCTTTTACCCTTTCACAATTGCTTTGCAGCCTCCTTTTTATTAAAAAATGGGAAATGGCACCATCCATCTAATTAGTCAAATCACAATTGTGTGCAACTTGCATGGACCAATGATTGAATTTCACACACCATTTGGAAAGTATGGCTGTGTCATTGCTGATCTTCTTCAATACTGCAGGAGCAACACAGTTATGAAAGGGAATATAACTATTTTAGGTTTGATTATAGACATTTTTCTACTACATTATCTGTCTAAATTGAACTCTGTTTAAAGGAATCACTGCCCGTACACTTTATAAAGCAGAGCGATTGATATTTAAACAATCCTAGAATATTAATTTTTTTAATGAAGTTCAAAGCACAAATTGACATCAGATTAAAGATGAAGTTTTGTTTCAGATGTTTCTTTTTCAGACACAGAGACAGTCAGGAATTGCTACAACAGAGTGAAACAATTGCCCCTCTTGTCTAACACTTTAACGTCAACAGCACTTAGTACTAGATGAGTTGTATAGGGCAGGTGTACGGTGATGCTCCCAGCATCTCCTCTCAACCAAAAAAATGTAATATTGTAATTTTAAAATGAAAAGCAGAATAAAATATAAGCTATATTTATAAATCTTCCATTTCACCAGCTTTACTAGTGCCTAGACCTCACAAAGCCCGTGCACACGTGACAAGTGATTTTTGGTATTCACTGAAATGCAAGTACAACTTCATTATCCGAAATTACAGTATCTCATATGGGATATTTCCTGCCTTTCTTCCAAATACTGTACTTGGTGGTAATTCCCGCTGGACTTTTGCAGCTGCTTCCTTTTGAATTTTTGGAAGTGAAGGAATGAGATCTGCTGGATGTCAGCATGCATCATTCTCGTTAGTACAGATCTCCTAGAGCTGAGAGAATAGCATCTGGATGCCCAACCCCAGATGTAGGAGAGCGACTGTTAATTTTTCTAATGATACACAAAAGTACCAGGAATGTTTCTGACATTTTCTTTTCATTTCCTTCCCCTCTCTCTTCCCCTATAACCTTCCCTAAAAATCTACAAATCGAAACAATGAAAAGCTGAAGTACTGACAAGCAAATGGTTCTCTCTTTCTTGGAAATATTTTGAATTTGCACTAGGAAGAAGTTGTTTCTTATTGCAATTATTGCTAGACTCAATTCTTCATCTATCGAACCTAACAATCATACCCCTTGAAAAAAAGACTATTAATTACCATTTAAAAAAAACTTAAAGAATTATTTTTTCCACAAATTACTGTAAAGATGGTACAGCTGGCTGAAAAGACACACAAATATTTTTCTAATGGATGGTTGATTGAAATAAGCCCAGTTCAAAATAACTTTTTGTCCTGACATTCGTTTATGACTGCTGCTATTAAAATTACTCATCTTTTGTACAAAACAGGATATACTTTATCCACAACTTGGTGTCGTTTGTTACAGATGAAATACCCACCGGCGGCACAATTCAGAGAGATTCTGATGAGAATGATGATACGTTGCCAACGCAAAACAAATTTAAAAAAAATGGAAACCTTTCCATGATGTCAATACAAGTTGGATCAGATCCTGTTAGAGTTATTTCTATACGCTTGCTCATTGCTTTTCTACTTTCAACAAATTACCCAAAGACTTGGCTGCATTACAATGTTGTTGTTAGGCACAAGCTTCTACTACTAATGCTAAACCGAAAAAAAAGAAAGATCAAAGAAACTTTCAACAGTGAAATTAAGGCATGTAAAGTTGAAATACGCATTTCTTGCAACATTGAACTCTTTTGATTGCAAGCTTTCACTCTTTAAGAGGAAGCGCCAGGAGATAGAAACCTGGTCAAAAAATTCCTGCCAAGTTTTTTGTTACTTACTCAGCACTCTCAAAGCACAACCTCTTGCTGTTCCCGAGGTCCCTTTTGCAGCATATTTCTGAGGCAGGTAAGGTGCTACTTTCTTTTAAACAATAGGAAGGGAAGTCAAGCTACAAATCCTATACCTAAACAGTGAATGAACAAGAAAATCTGTTTAAATAGCTGTTTTAACAACTGCTAGTGCAAAAGGTATAGGCAGAATGTACGCTAACTGCCACTCTTTGTAACAACTCCACTTTTCAGCCCTGCGTCGTCTACAGACATACAGGTTTATGGATTCTATTTTCTGAATCCCTAAACGTGCTAGTTATTTTTCTAAGAAAAATGTGGTCTGGTCTATGACCCATCTAGAGCCCTGAACCAATCTCCTGGGCTCTTTGCACAAATAATGCTCATCTGAACAATCATCCAACTGCCTCTGCGAGTCCAGTCTGTAAAAAAGTTGTGTTTTCTTTCTAGCTGCCCAGAGCAAAAGAACTTTCCCCTCTTCCCCATACTTGTCTAGCATCATCATGGCAATATACTAAAACTCAACTGTCTGGCCCTCTCTGTGCCTAAAAGGCATGAAGGACATGGAGGAACTGTGGGCTCTATCACATGCAAAATTTCTTTCGCAGCACATCAGAATCAGACATGATCTCTTATGACACGACATCAAGAAACAGTTTTGTTTCTTTCTTTACCCCGAGCTAAATGAAGGGTTTATATTCCGCTTGTGGTTAATGCCTATGTTCATAACCATGTATCTTTTAAAGCATCTCTATTGTATCATGCATGACTGCCTCTACAGCAGTGCAGACCATAGCCCACTGATAACTTGGTTTTCAGAGGTGCTTATTTAGTACCCGTTAGGATTATTTTCTTTCCAGTTAATTTCATTATCATTCCCTTTGCCTGTCACTCGATTTTGGCAGCTTCATAATGCGTTTCCTTGGGCTGAAAGATCAGAGCAGCAGCAGTCTCAGCACAGAGGATGCCCCCACCACGTGTGTAGTGCCGAGATGCTGTGAGCCCACGGTGGTAGATTGCCACTTCCACAACACTGCACACAATTCATCTCAGCAACCCTCCTTGTCTTCAGGATTGCCGAGCTGCCCTGAACTCCTCCAACAAAACTGCTCCTTGTTTCCCTCCCTTGTCCATCAGAGTGCCTCCTCGTTGGAGGAGAAGCTTTGGAAAAGATGAAAAAATAAACGGGAGCAGCAGGCACTACTTTGTTTCAGTAGTTTCACCGTTCCAGCGTACTCTTTTCCTTTCCAGAAAGGCTTTTTTCACACCTCTACATTTGTGCTGTTGGGTATTTGTGTAACATTGGGAAAGACTGTGCCATTGACATTACAACAGGAAATGTCCACCACACACATTCCCCACCATCGACACAAAGGATGTGAGCCTTAATTCTTTTGTAAAGATAAACTTGCAGGTAGGTGCTTATTGTATATTTTAAAACCTCTGTGCAAGGTGGGGATTAGTTCATTTGTCAGCAGATAAGTATTACCAGAATGTAAATAAAAGGAAAACTGATAGGACATATTAAAATATAAATTTCTTGCAGAAATTAGTTCATCAGCACTCAAAAAGACCGTTCAAAGAAGGGAAAATTTTATAGACAAATAGAGCTTTTTAGTGAAAAGTTCCATCTTTGGGAATAAACACAGTCCCAGGCATGAATAAAATCTGGAGTGCCATCAGAGCAGGGAGAAACCAGATAGAGAAGCCAAGCGGAGGCTGGTGTTTGGAAAACTGGCCAAAAAGAGAACAAATTTTGAATAAAGGGCAAGGTTACCTTTAGCGCAGATGAAGAGATTTTTAAAAGGATACTTTAAAAAAGTTACTCTAAATTTGTACTTGTGTGTCTTGATTGTTACTAGCAGATGGAAATAAGCTTACATCTCAAACCTTGTGCAACAAATTGAGGATGCCTACTTAGAAACTAGAGCAAAAGAACCAAGCAAGCACACACACGAAAGTAAAACCTTCAAAGCCAAGAACAGTATTAGTATTGTCCATACTAGTCCATTTTTCTCAACAAAAATTTTCCTGCCTCCTGAGGACAATTGGCTGTTTTTATTTTCCACTGTTGTTCCTGATAACAGATTGCTGTTGTTTGCAACACACTATCAAGTACAGTTCACCTTTCCTGTCCTCTTTCTGCATACATCGAAAGACAAACACGTATGTACAGATGCTGCATAAATATTCTCTAGCCTCAGCATTGTTGGACAGGTATCACGTCATTTTCCCATTTTCTTAATATTGAAGCCCTTTTTTTTTTCCCTCATGAGCCAAATGGATTTATACAGTACATTCATACACATAGAAACTCATACCAAGAGCTCTGTGTTTGTATTAACCAAAAACATGTGGCAACACGCTATACATGTAGATAAACAGCATGGTTAATTGAGAGAAAAGTTCTGCTCAGCGTTTTGCTTGTTCTGGTGTGTCTGTTGCATCGGTTTGCATTTAGTAAGAAAAACTAAACAGAAAAAAATCATGTTTCTTATAATTTCCCATTGAAATTTAGTAATTTTTTAATGGCTTTTCTGTTCCTTACCTTGAGCAACAACTACAAAATATGAAGTTATTTACTTTAGACAGAACACCACAATTTCTTCCCCATGCCAAAGTCTTTAAGCTATCTTACTCTGGAATTGAAATTGATGGAGGACATTTGATCTAAAAAATTCTTTTCTGTAAGTTTAATACACTGTATCACAGGATCTTGTCAGGTGGGATCGTGTCAATGGTATTTATGTCACAATGCGAATCAGCCATGTATACGAGTCGATTGTACCAATACAAAAAAAGGAGGCACAAATTTTTTTGGCAATATCTTAGCTAACTTCTCCCCTTTTTTAACTTCTTTTTAAAGAAGAAAAAAAAAATCTGAGTTACAAGGAGCAGCTAAATCCCAGAGAACCTTGTACCAAGCCCAAATTCCTGATCCTGCGTTTTGTGTGGGTGTATCAGAGCACCGATAATAGGAAAACCATTAGATGAAAACAGAAGTGAGACTCCCTAGCATTTTCTTTCTGCTCCACTGTTGCTACAGCATTTTTCTTCTACAAAATTCTGACCTCATTTTGTGGGCTTCTCCTTTCTCTGACTAATTTTCCTTCTTCATTTTACCACTGAAATACAAGAGGAACAGTATTTGAAATCATCGTCCACCCAAAGCCTGGGAAAAATAAATAAATAAATAAATTGAAAATACCTGGATTTTTCACAGACTCCCTGACATGTGATAAGCCTCCTGGAAGCACAAACCACGGCAGGTGGCAGAAGGAACCTACCTGGGCAGCAGAAATGTCTGCTGTGCAATGGGAAAGGGTATAGGGCCACATTCTGCTTCCACTTAGACCTTTCTCACTCTGCTGAATGGCTCAGTGATGTAATTTAGCCACATACAGCCAATTCTATGCCCGGGCTGTTGCCATTGACTCGGAGAGACAAGCGTATGGCTCTAGTGACACCCAAAATCCCACGTGGCTTTTCAGTGCAATTTGCTAAGGTGGGTGGCACTGTAAGAAGTAAAAGACCCACCAAAAGTTGAATGTGCTACAAAACATTAATTCCTGTTTATCATGCAAGTTTGGTGTCTTTTTTTTGGTCGTTCGACAGGAAAGAAAGTATATCTTGTGATGCAGGGCTTTGGTGCTGGCAACCAGGAAATAAAACCGGGCAGAGGTTTCTGCCCAGAACATGTTCTAGCAGAGCTTAAAACAATCTTTTCAAGGTCTCTTTCCTGTGTCCTTTCCTTTACGGTATGGTTCTCATTCAATCTGGAGAGACTGACCCCAGCTACCCCTTTGGTCCATGATGCTTTTCACAAGATTCACCTTTCCACAATGAACTCAGACAAACTGAGAAAATAATTTGTTTAGAAAAACCAAATACATACCCACGGTGTCAATATTCAGCATGATCATATCAGCTTATAACTCAGAGATCAAGCTCACTTACCAGGTACAAAGCCTGCAAAAAAAACCAGATGCCTGTATTGTTTGTGGTTCTAGATTAGCATAATTTACCCTTAACTGTGAAGCTTATTTAAAATACATAAAAGCAACTTTGCCAGTTCTCATTTTATCCCACACAGAAAGTTGCCTTAATTTGCAGTCAGTGGGGAAGTCAGCTGTTACACCTGTGCCATGACAGGCTGCTGCGTTACTTGTACTTCTACTATCCTGGTGCGTCTGGGGGAATGTTTCTGTGGGAATAAAGCCGTGTACTATATATAGAAGCAGGGGGGTGGAAATCAAGTTGCTTCTAAATTTTGCAACCGGTTTTTGCGCATGCAAACTGAGAACAGCCCAGAAACGTAGCCTCAGAAGGCCACGCACTAACCCGTGCTGCAAACAGAGCCAGCACACACGTATTGCCCTGCCAGCCCCAAAACTGAAGGATCTTCAGCCTTCAACATCTCTCCATGCAGGATGACAGAAAATATAGGAACCAAGACTAGGTTGGGCATATTTAGACTGCCCATTAAGCATCAGCTCAGGACTAGTTAATATAATACTATCAGGAGCTTTAACTACTTCTTAATAATAATTAACACATATCTCTTTTTGGGTTTCAGCGGGTATAAAGAATAACAATGTTCTTCAGAAGATACGAAGCTTTCAGCCTCGTGAGAAAACATTTCCACCCAGGAGAAGGAACAACCTGCATTTAACTGCCATAGCCTCCAAGAGGAGAGTATAATAGAAATAGAGAATGCTGTACTATGGCTCATTTGGCTCTCAGAGTTGCAGCAGAAGCACTGTAATAAACAGAGGTCTGCTGTTATCTATTAATACCTTTACAGAACTGTTCAATAGAAAACTGATTTCTAGATCCTTAATGGTGCTTATGCGGGGGAAAAACATATAAAATCTGTTGCACTCCAGGATAAGAAATAGGTATTTCCAATAGAAGACATACCATCTCTTTTGTACTTTAATTATTCAAGGAAGATGCTTTTACAGCCGCACAAGCGGGCAAAATCTGCAACAAACTCTCGTAGATTCATGAAAACAAGGTGCCACTGAACACAAATGAGATATTCCAACTGACAGAGAAAGATGCGTTACATTAGTTTATATTTTGGGAGATGATCTAAGCCCTTAGTTATCTGTTACATCAAATGTCTCAGTTTTCCTTCTGTAATCTAATATCCACCTTCAAGCTTGCCCTACATTTAAAATTTATACAAGTTTTTTCAGATGCTGCCATTTTGCCTCAGGCTTTTTAGGTGTTAAGCTCCAGTAATAATCAACACTGTTTCTTTAAGAAAGTTCATCCATTCACTTAATTACATTTTCAGCCCTGGTTATTGTCCCTGTGCCTGCAAAGAATGTTTCCAGCCATAAAAACCATTATCTGCCACAATTATGGATAACCAGAGCGTAGCCAGAGGGCAGAAATGCCATGGTGAAAGATTGTACCGCAATTCAGCGCAGAATTTATAACTTTCCTCAGGGCTAACTGTCAGCCTGATCACAATGCCTGACAAAAAGATCCAGTAAAGCAAATGCAGATGCTGCTCCTTGCCTGCATGGTTGCTCTTTTTAATTTTTTTTTTTAAGGTGCAGTTTGTTATAATACATTAAGTTGCATCCACTACAGATGCAACACTACAGAACAGACGCGGCGCCTGATTCGGTTTGCTGGAGCACAGATTTAGACCATGCAAATCCAGCACCATGGTTTTAAACACGCATTGTTCTCTGTGCAACCAGGGCATTTCAAAGGCATACAGAAAATACTACTGTTTATTTGCTCTGATGTGAGAAGCTGCAGGCTCAGTTTCTGCTGTGTCGCGTCCTCTTTGCTTGTTACTGATGCCAGATGGAGACAGAGATGATTTTCCATAGCTACCCGTGTTACTGCTCTTGCAACATTAGATCTTTCCATCTCTAATTCTTGTGGTTATTAACATGCAGAGGAATGCCAAACTGGAAGAAAGATTGACTTCTTGACAGTATTTGAGTATCTCTAATTATTTCTCTTGTTCCATCTGGACATCTCTGCAATAATAGAACACAGATTTATATTATGCTTCCTGATGTGCAGGATTTCAACAGAAAAGGGCAAAGAAGATCATGAGTCCCATCAAGATATTTGTTCATGAGAATAATAATATAAATCCATCTATATTTTTTTTTTCCAGCCAGAAGACTCAAAACACAATACAAACATGATTCAAAATCATCCTTTTTGGTTTTGTGGTGAGAGAAAACTGAGAGATATGAGAAGGGTTTGGGTGATGTTCCTGGCATCCCTGCTGCAGAGCAGCAGGAGCTGCTGTCCCCACCCACGCACACTGGGAACCTTGGCTGTGGACCCCTACGAGGAGCTGACTGCAGGTTGAAGTTTCTCCTCTCCCCTTGGTATACTCTGGGCTTGCTTTGGCCCACGCTCGGGTGCTGGTCTGTGTTCCCACAGAGCAGACAACCCCCAGAGTTGGACTTAGCACTTAATCACAAGCAGACCTTCACAGAGAGATGACAACTGAGGCAAGAGCAGGCTCTGTCACCCTTAGCCTTCAACAGAGGAGGATGCTGTTCTCAGCGAGGAGGCCGCTGCTCAAAAGTAAATGCAGAATAAAGATCTTGAAATAAATACTTGACTTATACACAATCCCTCCCTAGGATTTCCAAAAATACTATCCCTCTAATAATGACAATGCCAGTGGATCTCTATTTGCACCCCTGTTAGGGGTTCAACTGCCTTTACAAGTTTGACTCTATGTGTCCACAGATTAGACGGAGACGATTCACATCAGTTTCTATGTAGATCAGCTCAGTTTCTCCAAAACAGGGAAAAAGTAAAGGTCAAAAATTTCAGATAAGATGACAGAGCTGTTTTTTCCCTTGGTTGAAGGCAATGCAGTGATAGCTTAGTAGGTAGGTTTTGCTTAGCAAAAATTCCTTTTTCTGAACTGTCTAGGCTTATTTCTCAGAGTTCAGCCAGTTCCAACTCAGATACAGTAGACTGCTTTGCAAAGGAGGTGTTTCTCAGAGTCTTTGAGATGACAAATCTTCCACATTTCCCACCACCCTACCCCCACTCAGGCATGAACAGGTCATACGATTTGGCACCTCTGATTCAGCTTCAAACTCATCTTCTATCCTATTCTATGATTCCATCCTAAACATAATCCAAGGGAGAACTCCACCTCTTGGCACAGCTTCAATAAAACATCATTGTACCTGAACCTTAGAAAAGATAAACTATTAAAGTAATAAGAGGATAATTTAACCTCTTTAATCAGATAATCCTCCAGCACATTGGACATTTATTTGCACGGTATATTCTACAGTAATGAGTTTGCAGCTCAGATTTAAACAATTCCCCACCCTCAGAAAAAAGTTGAAGGAAGTGGTTGAGACATTCCATATCTCAGGTGCCATTATGTGAATGTGAAAACAAATGAGTTTAATTGGGGAGAAATTCATCCCAGACAGAGGGTTTGCCCAAGGCCCTTGTCTGAGAAACCCCACTTAACTCTGCTCTAGCACAGAATAGCTACACAGGCACTAGATACCAATTAAGCCCTACTTATCTTTTTAATGAAGGGTTGATTCTGAAAATGAATTATTGTTTTGATGTGTAAATGATGTTGGTTTGGTAAGGTAGTGAAAGTATTCTATCTGGGGGGACAAGCAAAAATAAAGCGATAAAGTGATTGCATGAACATACATGAAAACTCTACTGAGCTCTCCATGGCTTTCCAACAGCGAGAAAAAATCCTTCACAGCATTCAGACTAAAACTGCAGATTCAGCAAACTTGAATCACTCTGTGTCTTTGTGCCAGTTTCAGCCAAGCGTTCTTTTCAGAAACCAAAACAAACAGAAATACTTCCCTGAAAACTAGAACTTCTCATTTCAGCTTTTGCTAAGATAATTGATTTCTTCTCTAAGCAATTGTTCGTTCTCATATTTCCCTCAATTTCATATAAGTGTTGAATTTCAAAAATAAAGAAACTATTTTACTTTGGGTCAAACCAACATTTGTTTTGACTTTTGCATAACTTTTCAATTAATGAATATATTTCAGATTTTTTTTTTCATTTACCAGGCCTAATTGCTTTCCTAAACATAAAATTGTCCAGAAGAAACAATACTACCAATTAATACAGGTCAATATATGGTCAAAGACCCAGTAATGGATTAAAAAAAATAAATCCAATTTTAATCTCATTTAAAATTCACTTTAGGGAATAATTGCCTTGATTTCTTTAGTTTCTGCTGAGCTGCTGTGTTATCTTAAATGGTGTACATCTTCCGGGTGGCTGCAATAATGAACAGTGCTTTTTGGAAGACAATTTCCCCGATACAGATCTTTGGAAATGAAAACAGTTCTCTTACTATGAAACAAAAGTGAAATATGGTGCTTCCTCCTAACTCAAGTGCCAAAAACCTGTGAGCTTGCTTGGATCCCTCTAATAAAATCACCGGAGTACATCAGGTTTCCAAAGCCCTGGCATCCATGGATGGATGAATAGTGAAAATACAGCGTGCAAGGCTAAAGCTCTGCAGATGAGCAGTCTCAGACAGTGATTTTCAGCTTGTGGTTTCCACGCCTGAAGCAGCGCAGGGACTTAGATCGTTAACTTTAAAAAAAACAAGCCCATAACATGAAAGCTTACACACATTTGATAAAGGAGTGCACCCAGCCCATTAGAAGCTGGCAATCACCAGCCTAGAGGAAAAAGGGGTTGGAGCTTCTTCTTACCAATAACAAACACATCTAGTGGGGTATATCTATTTGAAGATGATAATGCATAAATTGTTTCGACGTTCTACTAGTCAGAGCTTCATTTTGGGAAGTGGAGCCGTGCTTAACTAATTGTCAGGCACACGGGTATCTCACTAAGACCATCACCTTCCTAGGACAGATTGTGACATGCGGTTAACGCTTCGGAGAAAAGCCAAAATGCTCTGAAGTGACCAGTTTTTAAATGAGAGGGGAGCCATGGTCACTGGCAATGAAGGGTGGAGGGACTTACTGCTCTTTCTCAACTACAAAATATGCTGGTTTTCGAGACATGAATGAGTGCCATGATTAAGGTGCAAATGATATAAATTAATATATACCATGAGGCCTCTGGCTTTTGAAAAATCACTGGGATGTCAGTGTAACCCCACAGTCATGCACCAGAGCCATGTATCCATTTACGGGTTTGAGCTTTACGGTTAGATATGTTAAATTCCAGTTTATAGTTTAAAACACACAAAAACGCAGTCCTACTGCTAACAATCATCCTTTTTTTCTGCTCCACTTCCATTACATACACAAAGTTCCCTTTGCATGATTGCAAGATCAAATCCCCCATCCCAGATTGTAATTACAGAGTAGTCTGGGAATAGATGCCATCTTCCTTTTGCAGGGTCATATAACTTCTCAGTCAATCATATTATTAAGACATTTTCAATTTTAATAAATGAAGGTGGTGTTAACCTCATGGCTAAGAAGTAAATATTTGATTAATATCTTCACAGCATTTCTTTAAGAAAACCATTATCATTTCAGAATAGGTCCACCTAGCAAAAAGTGGAATTACATAATTCTTGTCCATGCCAAATAATGATAAGACACTAGGTTATGTTTATGTTTTCACCATGTTTTAAACCCCAAAAAATCAGCCATGGAATAAACTTGTGAAACTTCAATATAGTTCCAGAGCAGATAAAGACTTGGTGCTTCAGCCATCCGCAGTAGTACAAATGCCTCTCTCAAGCTCCATTCAAGCTCACTCACAAACTAAACCCAAGTTTTGAACCTGCATTTACTAAGAGCTTGTTGCACGAGTAGATCCAGTGAACAGCAGGCTAAAAGAATCCAATTCTTTGCTTAGATGCTAAAAGTCATCCACTTAATGGGAGCAATTACCACTGATCTATCATGCTAGCTTCTTAACGTTTAATTTTACTCCTTCAGATATGAAAATAAGTTATTTTAACAGCCTAAAATAGATTTGAAGAGTATCCCAAAATTTCTCAGGATGACTCTCATTTACGAGTGAGAGGGATTATGTTCAGGAGTTATTAATATGCTTTTTAAAATTCTTACTTGATATTTAAAATTCATAACCCTGAAGTAATTTTTCATTCAGTACTTCTTGAAATCAAGCTTAAAATATGGACTTCAGAGCCAACATACATCTTTATATCTGCATTTTCTGTTGGCTGGTTTTCCTGCTGTAACACGATGCTGCAGTGCTTCATTCAGAATCACATCCAAAATATTAACACAAGACCCTGTTCTTCTGATCTGGGGCTACCGAGTGCTTCGAAAAGACTCAGCGTTGTAACAGACACACATCAATCACATGAAGAATCAACCATGGTTGAAAATATTGAATTTAGTAAATGAAACTGTTTAAAAACATGCCTATTTGGAATAGATTTTTGCAAAATATTTTTCTTTGGAAGTATTAAGCTGCCGAAATTAACCTTCACTACCACATCCTGCAAAGACTGAAACGGATGGCAAAATGAACTCCATAGAAATAATGTTACCTAATAGTCTTGCTAAGCATCGTTTGTTAACTTAGTATAATGTTTGCAATGCATATTTCATATTTAATCCCTACAGTACACAAGGATGCAGATTTTATAGGGTTTTTTATTGGTGCAAACATTCGGAAATGAAACAGAAGACTAAATTATTATTACTGTTATTACTACTAAATATTTATAATATGGAAGCACACAAAATTCCTGGTCAGAATAGTGACTCTACAACATTTACCTTTAAATAATGTATATATTGGTAGATTCCAATTTATAGTAATTGCATCTCACAAAATAAGGAAATGAAATGCTGCTTCTGCAGTTCAATAAACGAAACTGTAGGGTAGACCTTCCTCTTATAGCTTTGCATTCACAGCCACGCAGGTCCCTGAGAGTGAGTTGAAGGCCAAAGATGAAGCTATTGTCGGGCTGGAGGATCATCTTTGTGAAATGCAGTTACCACCAATGGATTGTTAAAAATTAATTTAGTTCTTGATAACACTGGATACTGCGAGAAAACCTTACTCATTGGAAAAAACAATAGTAAGCTTTTCTGTTGTCACCTGCACCACTCTGCAATGCTCCCAACGCATGTCCTTTAATGGAATTACTCCTGCTTTGCACTAGCAGGACAAGAAACGTAGGCTTGCAATTTTCAAGGGTATTTGGGTCATCAATTAATAGTTATCTCAGGGACATATCCGTTGGCCACACCAGCTTTCACTGGGTCAGTACCAGGTTGATAACCTCCAGAAGTACAATGTTACTACCCGATTTCCCTTTCTGTTCCTAAGCAGACCCCTGCCCTACCAAAAGGGACTGATGCTTAAGTCCTATCATTTACAGTGAAAATGAAAAGACTTAGTGCTACAGAAAACTCCCCTATAGCAGGGTTTGGAGAAAAAAAAATAAATCTCAAATTACCAAACACATGAGCATTTTTGAGAATTTAATTACCAGCTCTCAGCCCCTCCACCGGCTACGGGCACGGGAGGCTCAGCCTGGTGTATTCTCTGTCTTGCTACTCCAGCTTGGAGGTGCTGCACAGGAGACATTTGCTTTTGCAAAACCCCTCTGCCAGCAGCTAGAGCTGGGGCTGCTCACACCCTGTTGTTGCAGACAGCAAGGAAACCATCCCGTGTCCCAAATAAATTAATGAATTCTTCTCCTCCTCCTCCCAACAGACTCAACGTTTGAGCCAGGAGCCGTAATCGCACTCTTGTTGCCTCTGAGTCACTGTCAGACAGAGCTCAGCACACAACAGCCTGCAGAGTCAGCAGAGGCGGCGGGATGCCGCGTTCTGTCTGTAATTCCAGTTTAAAAATAAACTCCTCTTCCCTTGGCCCCTCCACAGGCCCCTCTCCGCACACACCAACGCTGTAGTTTCCCGCCATACACGCTGATTTTTTGGAACAGAACGCCTGGCTCGCACGAAAGAGCTTTTACCCCTTGGGTTAAACCTCGTTAGTCAAGCCTCTAAGCAGGCAGAGGAACCAAAGCTGAGGTGTTAGCGAAGTCTGAAGGAGTCAAGCATTCAAAACCCATTACAATACAATGGGAGTGGAGCGCTTCTGCTCTCAGGTGCTTTGGAAATCCCAGTCTCTGTCTTGGGGTTAAATCAAGGAGATGAGGACGGGAGCTTTGACCTTGTTGCTGTGTTTTCTAAGGACAAAGGACAGTCCTAACTGCAAAGACAGGTGCTGTGAGACCCTTCTGCTCATCACCACAACCACAGAAACCTTTAGTACTCCTCCAAAGCTCCCTCTGTGATTTTCTCCCGTATGCCAGAGTGGATAAATGGTCACTGTCACAAAGCAGTGATGCTGTGGAAAGTATAAATCCCTTTTTCGTTTCTTCTTCAAACTTTAATTTCATAGAATCACCATAGAATCACCAGGTTGGAAAGGACCCACCAGATCATAGAGTCCAACCATTTCACATCTAGCTGCACAGAAATGAGAATTTTCCATAACGAACCATTTTACCTATGTCCGTGATAAAAAAAATTACCTGTTAAACGTATTAATTCCCCTCTCCTCCCAATATGGCATTTGAAATTATTTGCCAGATAAGTTCTGGGATGTATTAAATGTAAGTAAATTCTGAATATTTTAATATTCAAACCATGTTGATTGCACACAACAGCCTCCATAGCTTTTATTCTGCTGTGTGGCTGCAATGAAATGCTATGAATAGTTTTCTGTTAAGAAAGTGTATGTATTCAATGTTTTTATGGCTATTTACCGATATTTGCTTAATATCAGTAATTTAGATGAAGTTTGTGCCACAGGGTCCATCTGTACATTTGACCAAAAAATTAAAACTCCAAACATCCCAACAAAGCAAGTATCATGATTCAAAATGTGAGGAGCATCTTAGGCAAACTCACTGAAATTTGTGTTAATTTTAACTCACTTAGAATTGTTGTTAATCCATTTATTTTCCTTGACTTTTCTATTATTCCAGTGGAAAAAAATCATATTTTTTCAGCAATAAGTAGAAAAGAGATTATTCTTATCAAAGCTACAAAATATTTCAAAGCTTGATTTTTCAGAATATTCATGTCTAATTTTTCCAATAGAAAGAATTAAACCACAAAAATTATTTGCATTTAACCATTTTACTCTATGAATATTCTCCAAAATAAGTGCTTTTTTTCAAATGTGTTTAACATAAATCCAAAAAACCAAAAAAAGTATTGTTTCATTAAATCATGCAGACAGGTTTACATCATTTGCTCAGTTTCAGTAGCACAAAATTGCACTGTTGAAGAGATTAGCACTTACACACAGGCTGAGTATCTTAATAATATCCAGTGTGCAGACAAAACAATATGAGATTCTCTGACCAACTAAGACCAAATCTCATTCTGCACCTAATTCCTATTTGCCAAGTTCTAAACAGCTATAACCCTTGGAATTTTTTACAATAGATGATCCTGAAAAGAGTGAAGATAAACACACAACTCTTCCCTTCATGCTTTAATAGAAACATACCTAGAATAGCGTGTCTTAAATTAAATATTCCAGCCCAGGAATAACACAACAGCACTGTGAACTGCTGGTCCTCAAGGCGTTTGTTTTCCTTGTAAATGAAAAGTAAAAAGTATCAGACATTTCCCCAGAAATAATTAACAGCCACTAAGTAGAAATTGCAGATGCTCAGCGCTTGGTCATGGTTTTGTGCTGGCTGCAGCCAAGGAGTATGACTGGGAAAAAAGGTCCAGATATCCTGGTCCCCAGACTCTTGCTCCTTATTCACATTGGAATTACCAAAGCTATTTGCTGAAGTATCGTTGAACAGACCCCAAAGCAACTGCCTTTCCACCTCATCCCAGGGCAGTTATTGCAGCCAGTCCCTATAAATTTTCAGCATGTGCCACTTTGCAGTAAAGCTCCCGGTGCTCTGGGATGAACACCAGCACTGCAACGTTACTGTTTACAAATACAGATTCATCTTGGGTCATGCTGCAACATTGCTATGAGTTGGCGCTCTGGGGGATGGAAGAGAAAAAGGAACCTCGTCCAGAATAAAAGCTGTCTTTATCAAGAGCCCTGCACAAAATCATCCTCTGTAACCCAGAGAGCACAAGGCATCAAAGACAAGAAAGACAGGTCAGTATTAGGATAGCAAATGAGAACCTAGCTTCAGGAATGCTACAGGATATGAGACAGCACCATGGCCAACCACCAGAATCATTAGGACTTGAGGTGTTGAGGATCTAGGCCACAGGAAATGTTTACACTGTACACTTCAAATTAATAGAGACACACGTAACAGCTACTTTAGGTATCAAAAGCAACGCAGCAACACTAGTGTGGGGCCTGGGCTATTTTTTCCAGTTGCAAACCCCAGTGTTTAGTGCTAATGCAGGTATTTCTGGTGCACTACACTACAGCCATCACTGCTCTCATTGTGCACTAGGTTCCATTGGTGTAAATGGAGATAAATTATAATTTCCCAGGTTTTGTGTTGGTTGTGAGAATGGAAATCATTATTCACAGTAGGGGAGAACTTTAATATCTCCGCCGAGCCAAAAGCCAGGAGAGCAATGGAGGTAGGACTCCAGACCCAACACCCTCTTTGCACCGGCTCCCAGCATTGCATCAGTCTGTTGATAGGTAACCTGCGCACCCCAAGAGCTATTCAGGGAGATCCAGGAGGGATTGTGCCTACTTGCACAGGGAATTCAAACAGCTTATTACCAAAGCCATTTTCTTTTTTTATTATTACTTTCTTCAAACGAAGCTAATAAATCAAATCACCCAAGATGCACATTATGCAAAGCTTAATTAGATTTGGCACACATCTTGCTAGGAGTAGCACCCATCTGACTTCAGATCAGAGAACTCAGGTTTGATGGGTGGAACCAAATCGCCCACTTTGGAGTTGCTAAATCTACTTTTAAATGCAGTGTGTTTGCATTTTTTCATTCTGGGACCTGGAGGAGGTTAGCTCTGTTTGGCTTTTGGGCAATGGAAGCAGTAGAAGAGAATTCAGAAACAGGATACACATTTATGAAGAACATAAATCTCTTACTCTGTAGGCACAGAGAAATCACAGAGAGCTTTCAGCAAGCATTTCACAGGGCTACATTTCACAAAGCTACTGCGAGCTTGTGGATCTTCCTCCTTGACTACCTAACTCTAAGACATTCGGGGGTGACTTTATTAAAGATATAAAACTAATGCAAAAATACTTTTTTAACAGCATATAAGTTGTCATAACAACCTTCAGTGCTGACAAGTTTCTTAATTTATTGTCATTCTCTTGTTTTTCTTAAGCCTACAGCTCTTCAAAAAACAAGATCTGGTGAAAAATTTCAGCTATATATATTTTTTAATACATTTATAACCTTAACAGAGCAGACAACATTATAAAAACAGTTTTCCTAATTCTATTCAAGAAAGGTGGATAGAAAGATTTTCAAAAAGCAAAAATGCTGTTGCCCTGCTTTATTCTTTTTCTGCTAAGAGAGAACAGCAAGGACCATCAGGGTATAGGAAAAACTTGCATAGAAGAGCAATATCTCTGCAGCACGCTCCTGAATATCGCCAGAGCAGTCTTCTGGTTCTCTAATCTCCCTTTCATGGGAAGGGGCAGGCATGGAACAACATGTGTGGGGGAGGCAGAAGGGAGGGGAAGGGGCAGATCATCTCCTGTCCTTTTAGATGTGCACATGTATCTAGCGCTGAGTGGCATTGGGAGTCCTGTGCTCCAGATAACAAACCATAGTCTGGGCAAAAAAGAAGGTGATGGTGGACCTCTCACTACAAGAGAGACTCTGAGCTGCTGAAGCATGTGCAGAGAAGAGCAACAGAGCTGATGAAGGGTCTGGAGCATAAGTCATACGAGGAGCAGCCTCAGTCTGCTGGGAGAGGGGTTGTTCAGTCTAGAGAAGACTAGATGAGGAGACCTCACCGCCCTTTACTACTACCTCAAAAGAGGCCATAGAGAGGTGGGTGGTGGTCTCTTCTCTCAAATAACAAGTGATAGGACAAGAGGAAATGGCCTCAAGTTGTTGCAGGGGAGGTTTAGATTGGATATTAGGAAAAATTTTTTTACTGAAAGAGTGGTCAAGCATTGTAACAGGCTGCCTGGGAAAATGGTGGGTTCAGCATCCATGGGAGTGTTCAAAAGAAGGGTAGACGTGGCACTTCAGGACATCATTTAGTAGGCATGGTGGTGCTGGACTGATGATTGGTGTTGGTGATCTTAGAGATCTTTTCCAACCTTGATTATTCTATGATTTCTGCACTATGGATGGCTTGTGACCGGGTTGTATCCCACCTGTCTGTGGCCTGCTTGGAAAATTGGTGTCAGCCCATCACTGTTGAGACACACTGGAGAGTGCAGTGCTCCCTGTTAAACAGCACAGGTCCCCATGTGCTGTGTGTGCTGGTTGAAACGAGCCCAGTCTGAAGCCTACCTTCACACCCTGCCTGCCTGCCTGCCAGGTGACGGCCCCCAAACCCTGTGATCTTCATTGCCATACCCTCACCACCACTATCAGCTACAGCAGCTTTGTGCAGGAGTGCCAGCACAGCCCACAGTCAGACCCTATGGCACTGGACAGACATCCGCTGAGCTTCACGCTCTTCCAGACCCGGGCACAGAATGGCCCACAAGGTTTGCAAGCCCAAACAACACCAACCAACAAAAGGTAAATTTTAAACAGCAAGCGCCTGCAACGTGCAGCTTACATACAGCCTGCCAATTAGAATTTAATTAAGAAAAAGTTTAAAGATATTCAGCAAATTATTTAATGCAACAATCATTTAGTCAAGCAAATACCAGCTCACTTCAAGAAAATTGACGCAAACAAAAAAAAAGGCAGTGTTAAATTAATTCTTTGGAGGGACACATATGTGCAGAATCTCCCTTTAAAAAGGTCACCAGACTCCACTGTCAAAGCCTGAGTTTTGTAATCTAAACATCTGACATTCTTCTATCTGCTAGATAGGAACCTCACATTTTCCTTATTCACAAATACAGAAATGGGCAGAAATAATTAAATAAAGGGAACCCAGTTCATGCTCCACTGCACCATGTATGAGAAGTCGCGGCTGACAATGACATTGAAAACCAGTTGTCAGTCTAATGTAATCAAAGAGACAATTGGCTCTGCTGGCAAGAACTGAATTAGTGTTTTCTGTCTGAATCAGTGTCATCTTCTAGGGAGCAGTGAAGCTTATGCAATGATAACAAAACTCCCCAGAAGCTGCATTTGTTACTGAAATATGGTGGTGCTTTGGTGCTGTATAACCTCATTCTGTAACACAATATACCTCATGGTCATGCTGCTGTTCTCATGTTTCTTGCAATGATACAATTCGATGACCAGATACTAGATCAAACTAGACAACCATAATATTAAAACTTTAAAATCTTTCTTTAGGAGTTAATGCAGTTTATTCTCAAATGCGTTCTGTGCTCTCTCGCACACATATGCAGAGCATGAAATCAGGGCAGAGAGTCCAGGCCCAGATGCAGCTTCAAAGTCCTGTGCTTTGGGAAAGATAGAGGGGCAAACGGCGCTGGGCTTCATTTTCCTAATGAGGACGGGGGTAACGTTCAAACCGAGGTCAGATATGGATATCACTTTTCAAGCGGGACCCATTGGTGATGCATTTATGTATTTTGCCAGGAGAAACTAAGAGTGAGACGCGTGCTTTGTTGGTATTTTGACAACACCTAGTAGCTTCACCTACGTTTTGGTTTCAGCTCATAGCATGAGGTGTTGCTGAGTATTAGAACATGCTGTATTTCTTTTGCTCATTTTCACTGTGGCAGAAGCTCACACTGCATCTGCTGCCTCTTATCTGCGACCACCCAAAGGTCTCTCACAGGAGATGTGTATAGTTTGCAGAGGACTCCTTTCAGGTGGTACAAAAGGGTGGAAGGACGTATAGATACAGAGCAGAAAGACTACCTCAGGAAAGCCACTTATTTTCAAATAAATACTATTTCAGCACAAGGAACTTCAAGTCTTTTTATATTTACATATAGAAGCAATATAATCACAATAATTGCATCTGTAGAACAAACAGCTGTCACTCAGAAATTTCCGATTCCTAATCTATTTATTTAATAACTATCCTTCCTTGTGTTTGGTAATATTGATCAATAGAACTTTCAAGTACTAATCAAAGCAATAAAGGCAGACAGTTCATGTAATTTTAGTTTTAAACATATTTTCTTTTTTTCACCTACTATATGTGTTTCTTTAAAGAGGTATTTGTATGATGGGAAGATACCCTCACTGGATAGATACACATCTGCAATTAGCCAGATGACGGTCCTCTTCAGGCCAAGAAGACATAGATGATATGACACCAAAAGGCAGGATATCAAAATGTATACCCTCTTTTTTATAATTAATGTTCCCTATTAAACATTCATTAAAACTTATAAAAATTATTTCCTTATTCAAGGCTCAACTTTTCTGTCCTTGTTCAAAAAAAGCTCTCATCGAATCAGCATTTATTTACCCAACTAAGACAGCCTCTGGTCTTGCTCAGAGAGAGCAAGGGACAAGTCGAATCCTGAAGCCCTTCATATGTGATCCCATATTCACTGCTGCCAAAATCATCTCAAAACATTTAAAAAAAAAATTTGAAAAAAAAAACCCTCAACAAAACCAAAAGCACAAAAAAAACCACCTCTACTGAAATAAAACCACAGTATAGGAATTTTGCAAAAACAACAGAAGGGGACTAACAGGATCAGGAAGCATTGGTACAGCAACATCTGTCAAAGCAGCGCTTCACACCAAGGCTTCGGTGGAGCTCCCTGCAGAAAGCAAGCGAGAGGAAGAGAGAAGAGGAAAGGTTTATGCTTTACATCTGTTTGTCAAGCCAAAGCCCCCAAAACAGGAGATATTTCACTAAAAAGGTTTGGTAAAAACGTGTGTTTTTCACATGCAGAGGGTGAATTTTGTAAGTCACTTCAACAACTGTTTTGATTTACCAAAACAGGGCAAAGAAGAAAAAAGCCCAGTAAGGGCAAAGCAGATGAGCACATGCCTTTGGCAGACACCTTCTAGTCCAGCTCTGCCCTCTGAAGGCATGTACACTGTCCAGTAGTGCTTATTTATATGTCACATTGCAGTGATGGATGTTACTGTTGTTCTCAAAAACATATGCTCCGAAGTTTATTATGGCACTAAATATGGGCTGGGTAAGAATCTGGATTGTTTAAGTGTCAAACAGTGACAACATGTGTACAATACAACATCGACATCAAGGGAGAACCAGCTTAGCTAATATGTGGTATTCATATAAGCCTTTAAGAACAAAGACCACCCATAAA
This sequence comes from Cuculus canorus, assembly GCF_017976375.1. Classification (NCBI taxonomy): domain Eukaryota; kingdom Metazoa; phylum Chordata; class Aves; order Cuculiformes; family Cuculidae; genus Cuculus; species Cuculus canorus. Next base: position 13,735,893 of record NC_071416.1, read on the forward strand.
GCGAAACCAAAGATGCCACAAGAATAGGTGGTACTGCTTCCATCATTGAATACTGTGCGCCAATTCATTTCCTAATTAAATTTGCAAGCTAATAAAAGGCATAAAACACAATAAAAGAACAATATGTTATAATTTTTCCTACAGACATTGCTGTAAATTCAGCACATTTCTGATCATGGTAGCTAACCCGTGAGTGTTCAGTTATCATATAGCTGGATAGGTTTTCTTTATATTTTACACGGTTTGAACATTTTTCATGAGAACGAATACTTCGTTAAGGATGACCCCAAGCATGACAGTTTTCAAGTATTCACTAAATAACAATCGGCATAAACAACACTCAGACTTCTTAGTGTCTTCCTTCAAACAACAGTGTTTTGTTCTATTCCATGTTGTGTTTTGTGAAAACACATGATTAATTGGCTAGTGCAAAATAGAACTGTTTAAAAAATTAATTGAACCTCAAGGAAAACAACCATAAAGTACAACTCCCTAAACGCTTGAGTTAAAAATTAGGCATCCTGGATACAGCAGCACCACATGAGAACTGATGGAGTTCTGTTCACGCACAATGGGAACTGAAGAGTTCAACCAGAACTGGGGCATTGCCTGACAACACTTCAGAAGGATAGAACAGAAAAGTAGTAAAAATACTGACAAAAAAAAAAAGAATAGAAGGAACAACAGACTGAAGACGCAAAAAATAGAGAAAAAAGTTAAGATTGATGGGAAATTTAGACAGAAATTTAATGCATCTTCGTCATGTGCACACATCAGTGAGTTGTAAAAGAATTTCTTCCCTTAATAAATCAAATCCTTAATATACAATTCTCCTTTCTTGGTGGCAGTTACTAATAGAATGGCCAAAGGAATAAAATGACCCTAATAAGAGAAAACTGCAATGCCATACTGACAGCTCTTGCTCATGTGAATTAATATTTAAACCCAAAAAAAAAAATCACTGTCCAGACTCTGGTCCAGAGTGCAAGGGCCTCAGAATATAAGAAGAATTCTGAGAGATCCTTCAACTCTCAGATCTCATAGTGAAAATCCCCAAAGGTGCCACAATACCTTAATACATAATCTCCAGTCTGAAGTGCAGAAAGGTATTCTAAGAACATAGGCAGTACCACCTACACCGCAAACTCAACAGCACCATCCCAATCCCCACACGCTTACACCAACCACAAGCTTCATGGCAGACAGGACCCTGCTAATGAGCCAGTAGTTGGAACCTCTACTTTGATTATAATTGCAAAGAGTTTCATTGCTGGTACCAATTCATATTCAGATGGTCTCTTTGTCCAACACAGCCTTACTCCCCAGCCTTTTGGAGTATGGTATAAAGTCTTTTCCTCGGGGTTTCTCAGAAGAGGTGGGTTGAGTGAGGTGTGGGTTCTGGAAAGAAAGATATATTGGCTCGAAGTTAAATAGCTTTTTATATGCACAACCTGAGGCATAAACAAGTCAGGATTTGCATACTGGACCTTTGCATATACAATCTGCGTGCTTTGGAAAAATCGTTCATTAGTCCTTCCATTTCATGGGTGTGAAAACTCTGGGTCAGCTTCTTTATATTTTAAACAGCATACAAAAGAGTGTGAAATAAGGAAATCCACAAACATCTCTCTACAGCACACAGACTATCTGAACAGGCAGTTCTGGATCTGAGGAATAGAGAGATGAAATCATATGTCCTTTTCATAGACAAAACCAGGCTGGATGATCAACATGCTCCATACAACCCATGGATGTCTGGGGTAGACCCCGGGCAGACAATAGCTCGTATCTGGCCTGAGCAGCCTTCAGTGGCGCTGAAGCTAGACCCAAGTTTGACGTAAAGAGCAATAAAAGTACGGGGACGTGTCATGTGGGGCTTCATGTGCTGCTTCACGTTTTTGTTCATTTCCATTGTTTGGAAAGAGTTCTTCAAAGCAGAGGACCTCAGCTAGAAGTCTCTTGGAAGAAAAGCATTTTCAGAAGTGACTTGAAAGAAAACAGGGTGGGGGAAATCTGATTTAATAAATGATATATAGGAGTATAATTATATGTTTTTAAACACAGTTCCAGTTCACTTGTCTCAGCAAGAAATGCTGGTGTGTGAGAGAAATCATTTATATTGCTTACTACGGTTTTTCAATCTTGGCAAGCACTTTTTCCATTCTAAGATGTGGGAACACCCACATCAGTAATTATATACGTTAGCAAAAATACAAGATAACTTGTGTTCTGGATAGGGGGGTTTCCCTCATTTCTCAGCAAACTCTTGGGGCAGTAAAGAGGAAGACTTCTATTCTACAAGCTTTATAGCTGTTAAAAATTAATACTGAAAATACAAGGTTGTCTCTGCTTATTGAAACATCCATTCGTTATCCAATACTTCTATCCTGCATCACAACTCTGTGACAAAACTAACAATTTAGTGCTTTTCTGTTCCGGAAACCTTATTCAGTGTGAATAGGATTTATAGTCCACATAGTTTGGTGCAGATCAGCAGAGCCAGTGGTGAGATTTTATGCATTTGTAAGTGCAGGTTAATTGGTAGGGCACATTCATGTATGCATACCGGTAAAACACAGAGCTAAATTATGAAAGCCAGTCTTTCTGAGCATGAACCACTTTGCTGAGATTTTCCTAAGGGAGGCAGTTAGGGTGGAGAGCTAGAGGGAGACGGAGCTGCAGACTCCCACGGTTCCACTGGTGCCTGTGGGATGAGGCTGTTCATGTGCTCTGGCCACAACCTTAACCACCTGTGAACTGCACGAGTCTCCCAAACCACAGCTTGGCTATCCTCAAACTATATCATTAAGAAATAAACTGTAAAATCTCATCCAATTGGAACCAGGTAACGTCCACTGAAAATGCCCTGAAAAAGTCCCACGTTATCCAAACAAAATTTAGCTCCATTAATTTGCACTCCTCATTCTCACAGTGGCTAAAGGAATATACAGGTTTTAATTTTGCAGGTAGATTTGTCTAAGCTACATGGCACAGAAATCTTATATATGCAAAGGAACTATTCACTTCCTTAATCCTATCACGTGCATTAATATTCGCAGGACAGGTCTGTGCTGTGAGATTGTCAGAATTTTTTACCTGACCATATATGACAGGCTGTACGTTTTGTTTCTGTGCATAGATTTATCTGGAATGTGTGTCTAAACGTAAAGACAAGATCAGTCCTGGTTTTGTTGTTGTTTTTTTCTTTTGTGGTTGCACAGCTCTCAAATCTCAATAAAGACTTAATTACATAATGCAGTAAAAGAGAGTTGTTAGCTTTCTTTATGGTTTCTTAAATATTCTTTTTATTAAAGCAAATGCAGATCATCAAGAAGAGCAATGATAAATAATGGTCCACAGGTGAAATTATAATCTCTTGGTCTTGTGTATATTCTGACATTAAAGAGCCACTGGACCTGGAGACATAACACTAATTGTGCTATATAAGAATGGGAAAATTATGTTTCTGCAACCCTGGATATCCCCACATTTTGCTATTTACCAGCAAGCGTCCAAAGCTAACTTGCATTTTATTTAGAATCTATATATATTTTCAGTCAGAAATTAAATAATCTTCTCCTGGAGCTTTGTTTATGTTAGTGTAAGGAGAGGTGCTAAGACCCACATTTTGAAATTCCAGCTTTCTAGAGCTCACTTCAAAGCTAGAGAAGAGATTCCCACCACCTCGTGGGAGCACTCGGCTGGATGAGAGCCGAAGGCAAAGCTGACAGGAAGAGACTGTCCAAATGGAGTGACACATGAGAAGGATGGGAATAAAGAAAAGGATCTATAGGCCTAAGAAAAGATGAAAAATTCAGAACGCCATGACTTGCCAGGGGCTTTATACCAAGTTATAGGCTTTTAAAATTTCTTTTAAAAAAAATCAAGCCATGCAAATCCGCAATTTTCAATTTTAGCATTCCAAGATGAAAAAAAAAAATCACCTTGTGTATTTCTTTAATTTTATAAACATTCATCTCCTCACTCCCAGTTCCTGTCATTCGTGTCATCCATATCTAACATTGATGTAAGGAGTCTTGCAAGCTTTCTTTAGGGTCATCATCTTTAACTGGAGCTGAATTATTATATTAGATTGTCAAGAGCATTGCATGTTTCACAATAGTTCTGCATTTGTTTAAACTGTATTTGGCACAACAAGCACAGAAAAAAAACAGCTTTCTGGTTTGCCTACTAGCTTTTTTTAATATCTTAAATAGCATAGTTAGATAAATAATTTAAAAATCAGATTATTATAATGCAATATTCTTAAGTAGCTTTAAAAAAAAAAAAAAAACAAACACATTCCCCCGTTGCCACCCCCCAAGAAAACCCAGATGCACACGGAAAAAGCTGTCAAGCTCGGTCTTGTCCAAAGCAGATCTGCCAATGTTCTGACAATGTTTGCACTTGCTTGTCAAAATGGTCACTTCAGCTGAGCATCATTTACACTTTGGCTTACAAATTAGTTATGTAAATTACCTATAAATTTAACACAAAAAAAAAATCCACCTACCTTTAAAGTTTATATATAAAAAATACACACACTTTCTATATATATTATAAAATGTGGCGTCGTGGAACCAACATTTCCTGGCTGAAGCAAAATGTTGCAGATGGACCATACAGAAGAGGCTGGAGCATATGGCTCCTGGCCCGTGCACCTGGGTTTCACTCCCTCCTCTACCACCAGTTCAGTGTCAGAGCTCGAAGGAAGTCCCCTGTTTTGTGCCTCACTTTCTCAGTCTACAAAGTAGACAGAACTGGTGAATTAGTCCTCGTTTTATCTAGCAAACTTAAAGATTTTCCTTTTATTTGAAAGGCATTCTACAAGCTGTTTTAGCAAATGGTCTGCTCTCTGAAATTACTTAGAAAGCCATTTTCAGAATCCGTAGGATTTTTAGCAACTAGCTTATTGATCCATGGAGCCCGTTTTGGGAGCAGTGTTGGTTACATACCGTGCTGCACGACGCTGCTAATGTACAGGGGCTGGGTGAATGCCTTTGCTGTTTATGCGAACATCTTTAATTGTTCGGCATATTTTAAAGATAATTAACTATATTATTATTAAAAAAAAAAAAAGAGAGAGAATACTGAGAGTGCTTCATCACGGATTTCTTTCCTTTGTTTAGAGAAAGAGTTCAGTTAAATACGTCCACAAAGACACGCAGGCCCAGTTACAATAGGAAAAGAAGAAAACCTTTGACAGGGGAGAGAATCTGCACCTGGGAATACTGTGTTTGAAAGCGAGACTTGCATCTCAACAGCAAGAGCTTGTGCAGGAGGAAAATATAAAGCTTCCTGGGCTTTCACAGTGCAACCATCTATGGAATAAATAAATCTTATTATTAGGGTGTTGCAAGGACAGAGAACATTGGAGACTGACTCTAATAATATCCTGAGTCAGAAACTAGCACTGAGAAGCATCTCTTAAAATTGGGATAGATAATGATATTCTACATTTAGGATGTGAAACCCCTATTAGTGGCTTTGTTCTCCTCACCTCTTCCTTTCCTCTCCAACATCTTGGATACCAAGACAAAAATAGAAATGATTGTTCTAACACGTTGAGGAAACACCCTCTTAAACATTTATTCTAAATTAATTTAATTTACTCTTTTTATCCTCTGATGATCTTTCTAATCAAAACTTGCTTGCTTAACATCTGTTAATAAAAGATTTTTGACCATTAATGAAAATGGTCAGTGGCTGAGCCCTCATGAAATGCATGCATAAAAGCTTTGCTCTGTTTAGTCATCACTGTAACGAGGCGCAGGGTTATTACCTACCTCACAGGACACGCCGACATTCCACTAATTACTAATGGGGTAGGAGATCCCAGAATTAACGTGAATGGGTAATGCCAAGAGCATTAATATTGTGCTTCACAGCATTACTGACAATCACAAACATCTTCAGAACCTCAATCTATTCTTCTCTGGTTAAGAATCTCCTAAAGTATCATGACTCTGAAAGGACAGTGAGACACCAGATGAGTGAACTTGATTCCTCAGCCAAATGGACGCAGTTATTAGTCAGTCAGAAATTCTCCAAGGAGCTGCAGCAACATTTCCTTTGTCCATTTAGTGAAGGTTTGGTGGAAATCTTCCTTCAAAAATTAAACACGGAGCAAACAGACAAATACTGTTCTAGCAGAAGATACTACTGGTTTTGTGGCTCTGAATATCAAAACTCTCAATCCATTTCAACTGTCAATTACATGTATGTGGCACAAAAATATTACCAGCTTTTAAAATCTATTAAGGTTTCACTGTATTTCTCAATTGCCACCCAAGAATCACAAAGAGGTAGACAAAATTTTTTGCATCCTACTTTACAAAGCACCACTTTTATATTGTGCCTAACTCGCAAATGAAAAAAAAGAAAAACAAGAGGAATATAGTGATTTACCCAGAAATGTATCAGATAGCAACAGCTTTCTCTACAGGCATCAATACATGGACTTAGCAGCTGATCAGCCCATAAAGGACAGGAGAGCTGTGACTTGTGTCTCAGGATGCAAACGGATATACCAAAGAGCCAAAAAGAGGTCTACTTCCATTTCCCATTTATATGATATGTCCTATACCCTAAAAATTCTGGCTATGCATAAATCTACACAGTAAACAGAACAGTAACCTGAGCCAAAGAGAACATCTTAGAAACACATTATCAGCCTACATAAATTTGCAGAGGGTCAAATAACTGTCGCGTGGGTTGCAGCTTGTTTCCTGAGTCACAACTTAATTACATGATAGGAGATCAATGCTGTACACGTGCAAGGTGAATTTAGCCTGATAGTGTCCTGTTTTCCAACACACAGCCCTACAGGAAAAGGAATATATCCCTGAAGAATCTACAGAGAGCTGGGAACAGAGTGAGACAGCTCAAGTGACCCACACTTACACTTATTATTAGAACTGAGAGAAAGCTGTAAATAAGTCTGTGAATATTCCATTTCGCTGCATTCAAGTTGCTTTTCAACCTGATTCTTCAAGTGAGTTTCTATGCATCAAACTCTGTACAAATACCAGAGGAAAATCCTGCATGTCACTTAAGACTTTGGTATGTTTCTTGATCACGACGTGAGAAGGGAACAGGTTTTGAGAAATAATGAGTTTTTCAAGTGGTTTAAAGTGTGAAAAGAAGAGTTAATTTTAAATTCATCTACTTTTTTTAGTATTTGCACCAACCCTTCCCCCCAACTCATTTTTCCAATCAGGAAAAACACATCGTGTGACTTGGATACCCATTAGAAAGAGCTTAAATTTTAAATGTTGGAAACCCACAATGAACTGCTGGCAACTGATCTACTGACAAAGAATGAATCAGGAAGTCAGTTCAAATAACGAATACATTGAGAACATCATAATAAAGTCAATTATGATTCATACACAGAAAACAGACACCATTCATTCTCTATCATCCGGTGAATAAATCATCAAATTCCTCCTTATCTGAATATGTTTCTCTAACAAAGCTGGATCTTGTAACAGCTATCTAATTTAGATTTTCTGACAGTAAGGAAGAGGGAGAACCTATGTGGAAACATGCAAAGAGTCAGTCTTTTTAAGGCCCAGATTTAGCAGTGCCTCTTGGCCATTCTTCTGATGGAAATCAGCCCACAACACAATCGAGGTTATAAACGTATCCCAGTAAGCAGCCCAACAATCTATGCAGGACAACTCTACAACAAGTAGAGAAGTTGGACCTTTGTCAAACATATATTTTCACCCGAGGTGAAATCTTGGCCACAGAGAGAGAAGTTTTGCATTTGGCTTCAGCAGACACAGATTCTATAATAGTTTGTCTTGTTGGCAATCAAGGGACAGGAGGTAAAAGCACGTTTTCCCTGTAGGTGCTCCTTTGTATTCCTCAACCACTTTCATCCACTCCTGTGTGCTCCAAAATCTTTAGCCAGACAGCTAGTTTGCATATGTTTTTGAGATACTAATTAAACACGTACAAACAAAGAAAAACCTTGAAGCAAAAGAGAAAACATAAAGAAATTAAGGAACAAGTCTTCAGAAGTCTCAGGTAAGCCAGTCAATTGGGTTTTCCCCACAGATTCCCCCACTGCCTTGACTTCCCCAATCCACACACTCCACTAATTCCAGCAGCAAATCTCTATATTCACAATCAAGTGAAATAACTTATAGACATTAACCGCAAAGCTACAGGAACATAACTGCACACAAGCACATGCTTGTTATAAAGAGGGAATCTGATCCACCTCGAGAAATGCGTACACTACAGTCCGTTAATCTCCTGGTCGCTTGAATTATTCTGTCCACAACAATGCAGTAATTACAAAAAAAAAACCCAACCAAATAAAAAAAACAGAAAAAAATGCCACCACCAACCACAAAAATGGGGGGAAAAAAAAAAACAGAAACAAAAAACCCAAATTCAACATTTAAAGTATTGCACCAGGGAAATAGATCTGGAAATTCTACATGACTTCTGGCAGAGAGATGAAATTGAAGGAAAAGTGAAAATTCTGTAAAAATAAGATGCTTTCAGACAAAATTTGAAATTGCAGCAGTGAAACTGCAATTTTAGATGATCAGTTCAGGTGTTTCCCTTCTGTAGCTCCACATTTCAGAGTCACGTGTCATGCCTGCTCTGCTATCATCTTTCTCCACCAAGAGGCCATCCAGACAGAACATCTCAAACTGCACCCTCTAAACAACAATACATCTATGAAATCTTTTTACACTTTGCCACAACAGTGCAAGGTTTTTCTCAGCTCTACTCAGGGAATAGATTGTTTGGGGTTCAAATAATACTTGACAAGTAATAATGGCTTATCTTGTTTATTTTGCTCTTGGGAAAACAGCAAGAGGTGATCAACTCCTTCTCCCGTTTTGTGTGTTTGCTTCCTATCAAAGAATTTTTTTTATTTCACAATGAAATGCAGATAAGAACTTCACCTCAACAAGATAAAGACTAAGATGAGTGCAATTAACTGTATGGAGTAATTTGTTTTCTACCAGACCCATGACTTCAATAACATAATATCTAAAATGCTTGAGGTATCAAAAAACTGGAAACAAAACCAATAAGAACAAGATGAGATGTCAGCAGATGGATTAACATCATTGAGAACGTGCCAGATTCTTAAGGCTATATTAAGCAACATTTTTTTTTTCCAAAGCAAACTCTATGATAATTTTAATAACTTTACCATGTAACTTGATTTCCTTTTTAACACTGATTTCCTATTTTCTTGCTGTTCCTCATCACTACTCCTGCAGGGAAGGGGGCTGGTCCCAAACTGCTCTATGTGCTCCAGTATCTTGGCTGGACTATGGACTCTGCACCTAAGCCTTTAAGGTGAGAAGTGCTCCGTTGTTCTTACAAATGTTCTTAATGTCACAATCATCATTCCAACACGATGCCCTCTGGATTTATTACTTTTTAATTTGCATATTTTTTCCCCAAAAAAAGTATGGTTCCCTCCTAGCTGATTTGCTGTGCGTGTCAGCCATCACCTATGTGCTATTAGCTGTCCAAGGGGCTGAATAAAACACACCCTCAGGGGACGACTATATATAAAATATGTGAGACTCAATAGACAGCTGATTTAATATGACCTTATCAGCTTATGGCGCAGTGTCTCCTACCATTTTTCTCTTGCAAAATTGAGGTGCTTTTGGCAGAAGGCAATAGATACACACCATATCATATTTAGCTCCATTCCCAGAAATTTAACAAGACTGATGCAGCCTTTCCTGTCATTTTTCCTCTTAAAACACAATTTTCAAGAACATTGAAAAAAATGGCACGTCACTGCTTCAATGCCTAGCTCCGCTGTCAAGAAAACAAAAGCTCTCTGGGGCAGCCTGTTTGTTTACTTAAGGACTCTTTCATTTGTTTTGGGGGGGTTTATTTTCCAATGACCCCGACAAAAGCAACACGAGTCACTACAAAGGGCAAAAATTCCTATGCCTGGGAGAACTCAGCCAATTGAAGTGATGATAGGAACTGCAGTCGCATATAGTGCAAATGCTCAAGGGAAACAACCTGCAAAGCTTATTATAGAGGATATCTGCCCAGTGCTGTCACTTCGCAGACACAGTATTCCTGGACATAGGAGCAGGATGGATATGTAGCCTGTTACCTTTCAAACCTCTGCTTTATCTCCTCCAAGGCAAAAGAAAGTTGGAAAACGTAACTCCGACACAGCTGTCCTGCTTATTTCTGCACTAGCCCAGCCAACAGCGGCTTCCAGGCTTCTCACTCCCTGCACTTTCGCAGCGTGGACGTAGGATTAACAACTCCGTTTGCTATAAGCACAAAACACATTGGTAAGTGAATCTAAACATGCGCCATTGCTCCCTGTGCCCTTCTTCAACGCTGTGCTCTGGATTTTCAATTAATTCCTATTAAAACAATCAGCTCCCTTTAGAAATCGCTTTTGATTCTGTTTAAATTTGTTCTAATTAGCACCGAATAACGAAAGTATAACAGCAGCACCTATTCTACCAACATTTTTAACAAGCTGTCAGAGAAGTAACAGTGTGACTAACAGCTGAGTTTAATATGCTACTTTGCCTTTTTTTCTCCTACACTGAGCTGCTTTTAGTATTTCTGGATGACCAAAGCAACCAATTTTGAGGTCAAATGAATACACAAAAATTCTTACAGTTCTTTGACACAAAGAGTTCAATCTCAATAAAAAATAAACGCAAGAAGAAGTCTCTTCAAACGACTCAGGGATGTGTCATCCAACACATTTGCTGCTCAGGGTCCCTGCCAAAGCCTTTTAACATATAATTATCTCAGCTGTGCAACAATGCTTATTTCTATGCATTTAAATTCCTCAGATTTCTCCAGGAGAATTTTAATGGAATTATTTTTCAACATCAAAATAATGGCATGATATTGGATGTCTGAAGTATTTTTCCTTCACCAGAGATGTGATAGACAGATGATAAAAATGATGACTTATTCTAAGCACTGATGAGAACTACCTGTCTGAGAACTTTGGGGATGTGTGATCTCATCCCTCCGCGTTCCTGCAAGACCTAAAATCTCCTGTAGACTCCAAGAAGATCAGAGAGCACTCGAAGGGGTGAAAGAGAGATTTGCGATTTGTATTTCATGTTATCCATTTAATTAAAGAAGATGTAGTATGGAGACTGATTGCTTCTTGATATAAATGACATTGATTCTGATTCAAAAAGCCTCTGATCTTCAAGTCAGCCGAGACTTGTAAAGTATCCCTAGATGTTTGTCCCGTTTATATAATCCATCCTGCACATCCATTTGCCCATACTGAATGAGACCGGTGAGTCGTCATTCAGCTTGAAAAGGTGGTTCACCCTACTTCCACACAACAGTGCTCTCTTTTTCCATAAAAAGCAACAGAATGTGCCCAACCTTGTTTGAACATCTTCAGACAACTAGGTGAGCACTCTGAAAATGATTCCTCAGACAGGGCCAAATATTCCTATATTAAGAATGGGAGTAATTCCCTTGAAGTCATAGGAGTTCTTCCAATTTCTGCCACCTGAGAATGCTGCCTACTATTCAAACACGATTCACCTACCCTCTGCAAACATTTACATAGAAAACAGGTTTAGGGAGGGAGAGATTGACAACATCATTCCTGATATTCTATTTGTGGGCTGGACAGCAATTTATCTTGTCTCTGATCAAACCTACCAGCTATGAAGAAAGTTTCACAACTGCAGGAGGTTTTGTGTTGCAACTTGCAACAAAAAATGTGGCATCATGTACTATGGCTTAAGTGTTCAATGCATAGAGTTCTGTTCTCGTATTCTAACAGAACTTTTGTGATAGGATTTTTGTCGTCATTGAATTGTAGAGATGTAGCTCTACTCTTTGAAGTTTAAGACTAGTTGTAAATTCCTTGAAGTCAGCCCTATTTCCTTTTATATTAGCATGTTAACAAGCTTTGGAAGACTGACAGACCTTACAGGAAGACACAGCTGGGTGCTCCTCTAGTCTGGGCTTAATGAAAACCAGAACATGAAGGCTGAACTCTGTGGCTTGTCTGCTGTTTACAGACTCGGCAGGAAGAATCCACTGCCCCAGTGATGAAGGCATAATGTCCTCATCAAATACTGATACTTTCTGTACTACCGAGGAAAACAGTTGGGATTAATTAAGAAAGGAAATGCCACAATATTTTAAATTACTTCTGTAGTTTAAACCTTTGTACCAGATGAAGTCCAACAATAAATAAATAAAAAAAACGTAACCCACCCTGTGAAATACTGTGAAAGATGGGATTTTGCAAACAGGGACTGATTAAAGAGTGAGGGCCTAACCGTGAATGTGATCCAGATTCGGACTGAAAGAGAGATTATCTTTCAACTCCTCCAGCATGGAGAGCTCTGTGTGGGCTAAGTGAAAATGTGAAGGATCAGGAAGAACAAAACGTTACGCCCCCAAAATTCTAAGTCAGTAACAAAGTATGGAGCTATCCCAAAAATACACTGGAAAACAGTATTTACCAAGATCACTGTGATTTCAAAGGACGCTCAAGGGATGCTTATCCCACAGACAACATCCTCATAGAACAACACCAAAGAGAAGATTTTATACCCCATCTCCAGAGAACTCAGCCTACAATAAAAGAGGGCAGACAAAGGCAGCTTTGACCAGAGTTTTCATCCTCTAGTCTTGGGCTGCTTAAGCGTTAGCAGTGCTCTTTCACACCTCTTTACGCTGAAGAAACCACCCTTCAGCCTCAGTGAGGTTATTAGCTGTACCTCACCTCCACTTAGACCAAGGCTATCTCTGTCACACCTGCCTCGTGCCTTCATGTCCCTATTTAAGCTGCATAGAAGTGTAACAGAAGCCTTCTGGAGGCAGTTTATTATGACTTTTTGCTTTACTTGGGTTGAAGGCATCCTCCCTATCCCGGGAGTCCCTAATGTTACTCTAACCCTTTCACAGTGCATGAGTTGAGAAGTAGGTCTTTCCTCCCATTTCTGCTTGCCAAAGCCCTGCTAGTCGGAAAACAAGTTTCAGAGAGCTGAGAGGGAGATCAGGCTCTGATGCTGCATTCCAGAGCTCTCATATCTCTGGAGAACATCTAGGAATAGTCTCTCAACTCTGAATTTTAAAAGCGGATTTTACTATGGCATCTATTTACATGCTCTTCCTAGATTTAGTGAAATATATGCTCCAAAACACTTGTAGTACATGTCTAATTTCCACATGCATAAAAGAAAAATATGCATATAAATCAGGTAACTGCAGGCACAACTGGCCAATTCTAGTCAATGACACAGGTTCAATGACAGCTGCGTTTTTTCCCACCTATCTATAATGCTCATAAATGTCTATATTCAAATGCTTGGAAAGAAAAAAAAAACATTCACAGGTTGAATAAACCCCACTTTTCCATTACCGTTTTACAGCCTTTTTAACAAAATGTGGTTATCAAAAGCCAAAACAAAGCTCATTTCTGGGAGTAGCATTTTCAAGTCAATCACGCAGGGTTTTGCTTTTGCTGTTATTACAGCAATATCATTAAAAATCTAAAATGTTGACAAAGATAATATTTAAATATCATCCAATCTCAACAACCATATGTTGCATTTTCACGCATGCTTAGAGCTTTTTGCTGGATCCCACATTTCCATGTGCACCTGGTTATTCAGCCAAAATATCCAGCCAGAAACATAAGCAAGGCAAAACCTGAACCTCATTTAAGCCATATGGTTGAACACTAAAAACGTACGTTCAGAATCTGTTTTGGTAAACACTCAAAATAAATCATTTCTTGTGCAATTAAGACAGTTCTTGTGATCCACAGCAGAGAGGAAGGGAAAGCTTGGGGAGTCCATGCAAGAACTTGCTTTTGCAATTTTGTGGCTTACTGGCAGTAAGGTTGCATAGGAGCTTGATGGAATCCAGTCAGATGTGCTATTGTTTTGTGTTTCCTTAAAGCTGAGTGATACTTAGTGTGTGAGGGTTGGTTTGGGGCAGGGGGTGGGTTCCTCTTTTTGAAAACTGTTTAACTCTGTGTTAAGTTTCTGGACAGCTGTGCCGAGTAGCTGAGATTTGTGTTGCTCCTCAGTCTTCTTCCAGTAATTGTAACTGCTTGGGCCAGCCTGAGCGTACACGCTGGTGACAAATCAAACCACATACAGCAACAGCAAAGGTATCCTTCTTGCAAATTTCCTCTCTTTCACTTTTTATTCAGATTTTCTGCTACTGAAATGATAATAGTACAAACATAGTGTTGCTCCTCAGGGAGAAACAGCCAGCCTGGTGGGTATTCCTTCCACCGCCTCCCGAGGGAAAACTGGCAACTGATTGGCAATATACTGGGTCTAAATCTGCTGCACAGTTCGTAACACCGATGAGTTGCACCCACAAATAAGCAAAAAACTGACAAAAAACGTGTAGGACAGAGATAGCAAGATACTACAGATCAAACTCAAACTCTTACTCGAAGGAAGAAGATCAGCGTTCTTTACTGAGCGCCTGAAAACTGGTGAATCCAGCAGAACCAATAATGCTTTCAATGCTAAGGGGATTTAAACTGATGATTTCAAAATGCAAATGTAAGAGATTCAGAAAGTCTGCCTCCTGTTTTATTATAGACCATAAAGCCTCTGTGCAGCTGAATGTGCCTCAGCTTTTCTGGCCTAACTCAGTGTGGTTTCTGAATAGGTGTCTTATAAAGCAGTACATGTCAGTTAGGGAAAAAAAAAAAAGAAAAGAAAAACACAACCTAATAATCTAGGCTCAGGATGGAAGCCAAAACTTTCAGCTTTATAAATGAAAATAATACTTTTAACGTGCCTCATGCACTGTTTATTCTCATGGGTCAGTTGGTGATGATAACACCCACATTAAAGGTCTTTCTCTGACTTTATTAATGTATCCTATACCCTTCACTTAGCTGGTGCAGCCAGTCTCTAGAAGTTCATTCAAAGCTTCATTAGTGCTCATTCACTTGCGAGAGCAGAATTCCATCTAACCTGAAATATTACTGTCTCTTTACTTCTTCCACCGTCTTATTTTCCAGTTACAATTATAAGTCATCCTATTAAAAAATTTTGCAATTTCATCAAATTATCCCAATTAGTGGAATTATCCTCTTGCTTCTATAGTTATCCTAGCATTTCATCTTAAATCTGTGCTTCTAACTCTGAAAATTCATAACACAGGAATTGGTCTATAAATAATATGAAGTTTTGACTAATACGGATTGAATGTGCTCCCCTCACAATCTCCATATAAACTCTGTATTGTCAAGCCCCTGAGTGATTTTGTTGATTATGTACAGCATCCTGACATGCAAACTCACAATTTAGCCTGAAGACATTTGCAATTAATTAATTAATCCCATCAGAAATTATCAAAACTCATTCACCAGGCATTGCACAGCCAGCAGCAAGCAAGAAGAGACTTTCTAACCATGGAGGAGAACACTTCAAGCAGAAATAAAAGCTTGCTGCAGAAAATAAAATGTAAATCTTAGAACAAAGAAAGGTTCCTGTTAAAGCATGGATGCACAATGAGTCGCCCAAGGGTTGCACGAAGTCCTCCAAGACCTACTTTGATGCCCACCCTGCTTCCCTCAAGGCTTTGTGAGTTGTGTCTGACCTCTGACATGGATAACTGCAACATCTCAACTTACCACAGCAACATCAACTTGAGAAATAAGCAGAAGATGGATCAAAATACTTGGGGGGGTATCCCAGATGTTTGGCATACTTTTCCTCTTAAACAGGCAAAAATCACATGTTCCTCTTGCACAACAAATGAATAGAAAAGATAATACATCTCAGGACCCTTTTGTTGAAAATCCTTAATTTGGAGATACCCTTTAAAAAAAATTAAACAAATGTTTATTAAATGCACAGAAGGTGTTTGCGTTACATGCACACTCCAACGCAGCTATTGATAGCTCCGGTCACTTTGGAATGAGCGGTGACTGATTACAGGTGATTGCATAAGTCTAACATTTCTGCTGGATGTTACCTGCTTGAGTAATCCTTTGCTTACAGTAAGTCGGTTGGGGAAACAGGACAGCAATTAATGCTGAGCTGAGGGAGGGGGGAGGGAGAAACCCACAGAAAATAAAACTAAATAGAGTTACTTGCAGCTGGTGGACAAGACTGGATATTAACCATCAAACCTATGTTACACCACCAGCAGAAATTACAACTACAATGCATAGCTCCACATCAGCAGTAGAGACGGATAAAGTTGATTCCTGTTGTGCCTTCAGTCCCATTGTTGACAGTTTCAGAAACGCATGTTTGGAAACTGCTGTGATAGATCTGAATAAGAGTGAAAATGAATGAAGGAATTCAAGAACAATCTTATATAAAATCATAGAATGGTTTGGGTTGGAAGGGACCATGCCCATCGCTGATGTGTAGTGCCTCAACTGCGCTGGGCCAAGTCAATAGTTTCTGAATAGACGCAGTTGATAAATAACTTTTTATAAGGTAAAATATTTCAAGTTAAAATAATAATAATCTAGGATGAGGACAAAAAGACAGATTATCAACAGCAGCAGAGCCTGAGAAACAGGGAATATCTCAGCATAAAATTTCAATCTAGTCAGTCGAAATATTTTGTTTCAATGGAGTAAGAATGTCTCGTTTCCATGCTGACTGTTTTATCTTCTTTTCATTATTACTATAAATTTTCTAAGGAAAAAGCTACACTGAAATTTAAAAAAATATTTCACTGTTTTGGTTTCTTCTAAAAGTAAAAATTTCACCAAAATCCTCATAATATTGTAATTGCCAGGGGGCGGGGGAGGCGTAAAGCTGGTTGGTCCTTCCCAAGTTTGGTTAAAACCAAGCTTTTCTTCAGGAGATTCTTCTATAAATTTTTCTTCATCAGATCTGATTTCTTTGTTGTCCGCCGAGTTTGCAGCAGGATTCTTATTTTTATTATTTTCTTCTTCCTCTCTGATTCCTGCCCCTTCTCTCCCAAGAAGCTCCTAATTTTGCTCACTGAAGAAACTGCATGACCAGCTCTGAGCCATGTCTAAGACCATCTGCTTTCCTGGGCCAACCTGTTGTGTCTGATCACATTGTACTTTCCTTCCCTAAGATGCTTTA
Organism: Cuculus canorus; assembly: GCF_017976375.1. Lineage (NCBI taxonomy): Eukaryota > Metazoa > Chordata > Aves > Cuculiformes > Cuculidae > Cuculus > Cuculus canorus. The sequence continues at coordinate 13,752,962 of NC_071416.1, forward strand.
AAGTGTATTATGCATCTTCCTGGCCCAGTTCAATCATAAAACTGAGATGCTGGTGGCAGCCACAAATCAGGGCTTTCCAAGTAGATTTCCTATGTGCAAAATCTCTAAGTATTTAGTAACTTGTCTCACCCACGTGTATCCATGCACTTGAGTCAGATACGAGCGACTGTGCCAGGCCTGCAGAGCAGTGGAGATTTGTGTACTTGCAATATAACACATGCACATAGAGGAAGGGAACATGAATATTAATAATCTGACCCAATCCAACACATATCCCTCCTTTCCCTTTGAAACTCTTCACACCACTAGCTGTTAACTTACTCATTTTATTACTGAAGGTCCATCACAATTACATAAGTTCCATCTGGGACTTTTTACTTAATGACTAGAGAGCATTAAATCTATCTCTACATACATATTTCAGTACCTCGTTCTAATCTGTAACAGGTTCGCTCTGAACACATAACATAGAATTTCAACTCTAAGCTTTTTACAGCAGAGACAGTATTTCATTATTAGCCTCTTCAATGGTGTACTCATCTCCATTCATATCTGCAGGAACTGTCATGATATGATCAATATTCATCACTATTTCTACACAGGCTCTTTAAATACACCAAATTCCACCACAGATGAAATGCATAATTAATTGTCTTTTTTTCACTTGTAATAACAGTTTTGAGAGGCTTCTCTTATAATTTTACATTCACTTTCTTTTTCAGATATGGGCTGCTTTATTGAATTGATTAAAATAATAACTTCCTAGTAACGTGACACATATACTACACAGCTTTAAATTTTAAGCTAATTCCTGGTGTTTAAGACTTCCTCTACATCTCACATGGTGCCTTCCCAGTTGCCGAAATTACTTTTCAAGCTGTATGTCTATAATAAGGAATAAAGTAGTAAATGATTAGACAACTGAGCACAGCACAAGGAATAATTTGCTGTGTTTTGTTTATACGGGATATTGTGAACCCATTGTAAAAATTAAAGGGAGGAGGTTTCTCCCCTAAGCCTCCTGGGCATTTGCACATGCACACTTCCTGCTCTGTTCTCTAGCTAAACACAAGCCAGTTATTCCTTTGCATTTTTATTTCTTCTAAATACGTTTGTGTTTAGGACAAAAGAATCTAAATATCTGTAAGGTAAAAAAAAAATATATGAATGGCATAAATCTATCCGCAGCAGCTCCTTAGAAATACACATGAAGAATACAAAAATGCAGTGAACGAAGTCCAGACCGTGGTTTGCAGGTGTCCATCACAAACGGGCATTAATTAGCATTAAGCAGACTTTCACACTGAGCAGATGAAAAAGATATTCTGTAGTTCCCAATGCTTACATGAGAGTGACCAGTGAAAGATACCTTCTTTCAAAAGAAAGCCTGAGAGTGTTTTACCCTTTCAGCTCAGTTCTCAAATGCAGAAGATTTCCTTTGGTTTTCCTTTTTTAAAATACCAGAGAGATCAACTTCCCCCTTGTCCATTTTTGAGGGGTTCTTCAGAGGTACCTGATGGGTAAAAACTTTGCCCTGTTTTCCAAACGGTGGCTAGCTAGTGGCACTGAATAAGGGTTAACCACACACGTCATGGGACTGAAAAATCCCCATTATTTCCCAAAGCCTGTTTTTAACTTTATTATCATCTCACTTATCTTTCCCAGATTCCAGATGTTTCAAAACTAAGTGAGATTTGACTGTTCATACTATAAAACAAATTAAAAACACTCAAAACCCCTATCTTAAAATAAAGGTCTTTTTGTGTTTCAGCAGTACTTGGCTCTCTGGAGCTTCTCTGCCAAGATTCAATGCACAGCAGAGCTGTGCCCCTACTCACTCCCAGCAATTGTCATCAACACAACTCCTGTAGCATCTGGCAAAGCATCTTCACTACAGCCTTATTATGACCAGAGACATTATCACTGGCATATTTCCCTGACATAGACAGATATCTATAATATATATCTATAATATATATAAAATATTATTACGCAAGTATTAATATTAATTCTGCAAGTATTATGTGAGGGCCAAACCCTCACACGGGTATCTATATCTGTAACTACATAAAGCAAAAAGGAACAACGACCCTTACGAGCCTGTACACACACCAAGCCATCAAGCGCACGTGTTGAAAATCAAGCAACTACCTATTTTGCACTTAGCATCACAGAGAAAACAGTGTTTCTCCTGGAGCCCCAAGAAAGAAAGTACTAAAAGATCATTCTTAAGTATCATAACAATTTTCACGCAGCAGCTTCTGTGAAAAGGGGTTCCCGTTATTTAATCATTTGAATGCAAGCAATCCCATAATGAAACAATTATGTGATTTCCAAAAACTGAAAGAACAGGCACAATTCAGGACCAAGAAAGGCTGTAATTTACCTCCCCAATCCAGTAGCTGGAGGCTTCAAAGAGAAAGTACAGCCGAGAAGAAAGAAAAACACAGCGGAACAAATTATCCACCTAAATGATGTAAAGGGCCTGGAATCTTGCCACAACTGCTAGATTTAGAGTTCTTATAATATACAGGAAAGGGTAAAATCTGGTGTGACATGTTTGGTAAACCAAAGGCACAGGACTCCCTTCCCACCTTCAAAACATAGATGCATTTACAGAGATTGTATGAGTCACAGTGGGCAAAGGAAGAGAGTCAGAGGTCTGCTATTCCAATTCGACATGTCTCTAATTTATTTAAGACCATAACCAATTTAGGAAAGACACAGATAGCTATACTGAGCAGTCAGGCCACCCTGGAATTTTAAGATATTCCCTTTATCTGTTGTAATCTGTTTTAAGTCCAATCATCTGTGTTTGAAAATGCTTATTTTAGAATGACATTCTCTTGACCAAGATGAGAAACTTATTTCACTTAGCAATACTTAGCCTTTACTTCACTTAGCCCTTAAGGCTAAAGGCCCTGTTACGTGATGCTTTACCTCTAAGGTGAACTTAAATGGCTTCACTTCCAGTCTTCGGCTCTTCCTATGCCTTTCTTCACTAGATTAGAAACATGTATTTCATACCTTGCCCCAGAGGCACTTACACACAGTAACCCAAATCACCTCTCGATAAATTTAAGAGACTAAGCCCCTTAGTTTACACAGTAAGGAACAGCCTTCACAAAGACAGGAATACTTGTGAGGAGCTTTTTAGTCTCCTCCAGAAAAGAAAAAAATTTCTCATTCATCTTTGTTCTCTCTCTTCTCTCCATACCGTGACACAATGAAGACCCCTTCCTTGCAGGCTAAGTCCACATAATCATAGAATCATAGGGTCATAGAATGGTTTGAGTTGGAAGGGACCTTAAAGATCATCTGTCTCCAACCCTCCTGCCATGGGCAGGGACACCTCCACTGGGTCTGGTTGCTCAGCTTTAATATGGGGTCAGCTGATGGGGGGAGCATTTCAGCTGCTGTTTTGCACGTCACTAGTGCTATCCTCCAGTACAACTGAAGTGATTGTCAAATGGTGCTAAGTCTTCAATTCAAATTTTCAATCATAGTTTTGTAAAATGGAGCCAAAATTACTATGAGAGTTGATGAGCAGTGTTTAGTGAAGGTCAAAGGAGCAAGGAGTGTACGCAGTGCTTTGTGCAAATCCCCTGCAAGTCACTACCATCCTACTTCTTGTGCAGGTTTCCATATTCCCAGTACAAACTCATAATTTCTATCTCATGTTTCTCTCCTTTCACCTATCCCAACAATTCTTTTGTCCTTCCTTGAAGACTATTTGCCTATGTGTCAGTCACATTTAATTCAAAAACCGTTCAAATACAAAGGAAAGCCAAATTAATTGATTATAATAATTGGGCAAAGAAAAATTCAAAGAATAGTTATTTGTAAAAGTGGTTTTTTTCCAAATTGACAAGGCAGTGGTCAGAGCCAAGGAGAGTTGTTCCTCTTTACAGGATGCATGCAAGCATTGAATGGCTCCTTCCTGTGCCTTTATTTTACTAAACTTGTCACACCAGGTTTTACACTTCCTTCTAAATTATGAGTAGAAAGAATCCTTTGTTTGTCATTTTTCCACTTTGATGGATATTGATCATACGCACTCAGTGCAGCCAAGTTCCTGTCTCCTGCTCACAGCAGCCTCAGCTCCTGGAGGCATGGAAAAGCCCCTAGCTTGTAGCTCAGGGCACCTGGATTTCCCAAGCCCGCTGGGTATCACACCCTGCCTGGCTCTGTGCTGCTCATCTCATCATTTCCTACTGCCATTGCTAAATCAATGCCTGGGGGAAGCGAACAGTTTAGCAATAAATGTAGGTCAGTCACAGATCTCAGCTGTACCTCTCCAAACAGATGACACCTACACCGTTGGCTACCTTCTCCTCTCTATGCTGCATTTCAGCCAGACTGCTATGCAAGAATAAGCACTTTTTCTTTTCCACAAACCACCTGTTATCTGTCTGCACTGCCTGTACCGTAACAGAGCCTTTATTTGTATTACTTCACCCCTCTGGCATGCACCTTCCTCTTCACGAACCTTTTATATCGTCACTGGTAATTGTGTGTTTGAGATGGCAGTGTGAGGAACGTTGGTCACCAGCAGCATACTCCTTTTCCTACCTCAAGGCATGGAAAACTGGTGGGTGGTTTAAACAGGGAAGGAAATAACGCTGTGAGCATTGCTTGGTCTAAGTTCCTGTCCTGAAGGCTTATTCTGTTATTCACAGAACAGCAGCAAATAAATCAGGAAAACTGACCAATAACCTCCCACCTCAATCAGACAAATAAAGAAACTAATTTTCTCCTATAGTGTAATTAGCATGCCAGTTTTATGACTGAGGAGGGATAGGTATGAGCTGAATCCCAAACAGTAACAGAATTGAAACGAACTGAGCATCACAGCAAATTTGGCAGGATGAGAGAGAAAAGGACCACAACAGCGGGGGCAGGAAAACAAGACAGCTTTAACAGTGATGTCCTTGATGCAGACCCAAAACCTGCACAAGGCTTTTAGCTATAAAGACACAGGACACGAGTTACCCATGCACTGCACGGTACAGCTGCCTTAGGAGCACCTCCCAGGATGGTGCTTGCTCATGCAAACAGCCCTTATGTATATGTATTGCACACCTGCACGCACATGCGAGTCATTTCTAGGTGTGGAGTGGCCCAGAGCAGTGGGTGACCTGCCCAGGCAAGGCCACGGCCGTGCACTCCCAGCCCTCTGCAGGCTGCTTGTCCCAGCAGGGCCCCTCCTGTGCCCAGCTTGGCAGGGAGAGCCCACACAGGTCCCGGCACATCCCTTGGCTCTGCCCACATGGACGCTTGGCTCTGAGCCACCGTCTCACAGCTCCCTTGGGTGCAGGGCAGCCATGGAGTTCTCCGCTCCAAGAGCCGTGTCTGCCCTGCAATGGTTTTGGAAAGAGCAGCCCCTGAGCAGCAGAAATACCTGCAGTGCATTGAGTTTTGAGGAGCTCTTGCAGTCCTTGTGCCCTGGATGGGACACCCTAGGGAAGGGGGCTGCGTGCACGCAGTGGGAGGATCAGGCGAGGGGCGAGACCGGGACCAAGAGGACTCATACGATCCTGCATTGTGCCACAGCTGAGCACCGTCCCCCTTGGGACACGAATGGCTGCAAAACACAAGGCGAGGCGCTGCCTCTTTCTCCCTGTTTCAAGGGGCCATTGAGCAGCTCTGCACTGTGAAGCACGACCAGCAATGCTGGAGAAATCTTGCCGATGTCTTTCAAACTCAAATCTTACACCCTGCAAACAAAGCACTTTCAAAACCACATTATATTAAGCAAGGGCTCTGGTAGAAGTAGTCTTCTCTTGCCCCTTCTTTCCCCCTTTCAATCTGCTTTGGTAGCACTTATTTGTTGCAATGCAGTAAAGTTTTGGTGATCTTTCGGACAGGCACACGTTATGCAAGTCATCACAGATGTAAAAGTAAAAAAACAATTTACTGGAAACTCCTATATAATTACTGAATTGAGGAATATTTAAATAAATGTGATTTTACTGGAGCCTCTTCCCTCAGGGAAGCACAGGAAGACTCATCAAATAATGTGCATTTGTCACCGAAATAATTTTATTCAAACAATTTTCCTAAGTATTTCTCGGATTTCTCTGTTTCAGAATAGTGGCAAATTTAACACACTAATAAATCTTAACACAAGACAGCGTTTCCAACATAATTGTAATAGCTGTAGGCTAGATTACAGGTGTCCGTTTAGACACTTTAACTTGCTGTATTTACATCTTGCTGCATCGGTTGTATGGCTATTGTAAACTTTATATTATGCAAGGTGTGTAATTACACAGCATTTCAAACTCCCATCACAAGTGCACACCTGGCCTGCTTCTAACAAGCACATTCCTCCTCAAAATGACTACATAATTAGAAAATTCCACTTCTTGGACACAGCGCTGCACTTAGCACACATATATTTTACTGTGAAATTACCACTTCTCTTACAGGGTCACTACTAGACATGCTGTGAGTTGTCCATTGTTTTTAATCCTAATATGACCTTCATACTAGATATAAAACAAAAAAACTTGAGATTGAAAAGCACGGCATGATGTTATGAGGACAGAGAATGATTTCAATTAATCCAATATTGTTTGATCAGGGACCAGTCCCTCCCAAGGTGCTGAGTCCTCAATTCCTGCAGGTCCCAAACTTTAGCTTGCAGTGCATGAAAACTAGTTGTCCCAATTAAAATTAGAAAATGATGCATTTAAAATCTGCAGCTGCCGAGAGAATATTCACCTTAAGAGTTTCCAGTTTAAAATGCTTTATCACATTGAGCATCTTATATAGGAAAAGCACCAAAACTACGTTTTCATGCATTCACACACACACAAAAAAAATTGACTGCAAAAGTGCAGACCAGTAGGATCACAGTAATAATTTTAACACTAAACACGACCAGGATTGATGACAGACCTGTGTAAGGGAGATCTCTGCAGTGCCCCCTCCCACCTTCAACAAACAGGGATGGATGATGGCAAACACGTTAACAAGCTATTGCTGCGAACACCAGGGAACACACTCCAGTTCCTTCTCTACTAAAAGGGAGAGGATTAGGAAGCACAAGGAAATCTACAGGAAGATTTCAGGATGGGAAACTGCCAGAAGTGGCAGCTTTTTTTCACACGTACTGTTGAGGATAGAAGGGAGATAATTGTAAATCATCACGGAAGAAAAAGAGAGTGCCAGATTTGAAGCCCACAGAATTCCTTTGAAAAAAAAAATGTGTAGATGCTTTCCCACACTCCTTTAAATCAGAATTTCAGATTCATCCTATGTGATCTGTAAAACAGCAGCTATCAGATTAAATGCCAAATTCTCAGCTAAACAACACAATCCCATGATTACAGATGAATGAAGGGGTCAGATTTATACCCAGATATTTTAATTCTTAAACAGTTAGTGTAACAGTCAAAGAGATACTTGGTTACTGACACAACGCAAAGGCTATAATTGTAACATCTTTGCTCTAAGGTGAATAATTAAGTAGATTCCACTGACAAAAGGATGAGAAGACTGTGCCTCAGGACATTTAGTCAGTAGGACTAAGCAACAGGTTACAGGGAAGCAAACAAGGCTATATTTAAACACAACCCTATTGAGTAGACTATTTTCAATGCAGAAAAAGAATTTAGATTCCTAAAAATGCTCCTATAATTCTAAGTAATCCTGGGGCAGTTTCACAGAAGGAGGCAGAATTAAAGGATTCAAAGTCACATATATTACTGTTGCAACATTTTATGTCAGAATATTTTCACTCATCTATCCTTTTCCTTTTGACTCACAACTTCTTCACAACAAACAACAATGGTAAAAGTCAGGGGAAAAAAAAACCCTTATCCTCTTCTTTATTTAATAAAGTTATTCAATAAAGCTCAACTGTATTCATGAATACAATTTGCAGGTTTGGCCCCTTGTGTTTGAAATGGTAAGAACCCCACTACAGATTTACATTCAAAACTGTTTTCTCCTTCATTCTAACAGAGAATATAAGTATTCATAAATGTACTTGTAAAGTTCTGCAGCAAGAAAAATACAGAACTCCTGTGGAGTTACTGAGTGATCCAAACAGAAGCCAGAATTTCAAGGAACTGCCCACCCAGGTCCGTAGCATTTAGTTATGGAAATAATCTTTCAGTGGGGATTTTTAGTACGTGCTCCATTCTGTTATTGCAGATAGACCAGTGATGAGAGCACACGCAACCCATCCCTTCCCCAAAAGAATGAAAAGGTCTTTACATATTCTTAGAATTTATTCCCAGATTAAAGTTGAAATCAAACCTTCTCCCAACAAGAAGGATGAGATTCCCTCCCTGTATATCCTCCTTCTTCTAGTTATGGGCTTGGGTGACCCTGTGACAGTATCATAGCGAGTCCATTTGAGGCTACGCTGATGAACAGTAACTAAGCAGTGATACAGCACCGTGATGCAAGAACTACTACCAAGAATCAGCCCCAGGTTGTTTAATGTCTCAGCAAATCCAGCCAACAGCGAGGCAGTTTTCCAGCTGCTAAAGCATATGCAGAGCTGCTGGAAACGATGCGCACTGAGGACTCACTCTGGAAACCCGGGCATTCTGCACTCAAAAATAATTTTAAGCCAATATGACATCTTTCTTGCCTTGCTTTTCTCCCCTATGGAAGAAGGGCAGGAGGTGGCTTTTTAGATCAGAGTCAGTAAACAGTTCTAATGAGGTCTGGATGGCAGATGGGTTAGCACACACACAAACACCCTAGAAAAGGATTAGTCAATAAAGCCAGAAGATCTAGACAGCATAAGATCCTGGGGACATAAAAGGCAGTAAATCAAGAGGAGGACTGGATTGGCTGGCCCAACTAGTTTTCCATCCAGCAGGACTATCATCTTAAAGAATGATTTTTAAGCTTTTCTTTTCTGTCTCCTATTAATTTGTTTGACATGACCTTATCAGGACTCTGCTAGTTATGTTCTGCTTTCCTTATGTAGTTGTTTTCAACAAAGTGAAACTGCATATAGTTGTCTCCTTCTGTTATGCACTCGCTTCTGCAGTGCTGAAACATTAAAACAATTTGAAAGATATGACAACGAAGTTCCTCAGTACAGTGAACATGTGGATTGATACGTTTTGATTTTTTTCTTTAGAGAACAAGACTTGTCAGTGCTCAACTAGAAAAGCTGCCAAATACATCATCGTCTCTCATTCACTATGACCCAGGTGCTGTCACAGCCCAAACTGACTGTTTTCAGTAAGAAGAAAAAAAATCGTGTTGGGTAAGTTCAAAATGTATCCCAAGAGGTGCCATTAGGGAACATTTTAAGTCCAAATTCTAATGTTAATTTTCTGAGTTCGTTTGCTCTGTGTCCATTAATAAATCTTCATTTTAAAATGCACATTATAGCCTAATTTTGTACTACACAGTCTGTTTCTTCCTTCTCAAGATACTCTTATATTTGCACGTAGGACTAACAAACGCATTTAAATATTTGATTCACTGCCATTAGCATGAAAGGGAGAAGAAAAACTTAATGATGGATGATATGATACGCTGTGCACAGAATGCCTTCATGCTATTCACAGCACATTATTATCAACATACATCTTCCCATCATGTGCATTTTTTAGGAAAGTAAAACAAACAATGCCATTGAACTCAGAGAAGATTTGCTAGTAAAGGGGATTAGAGCCTATGGATCATATAGATGCTGTTGAATGATCAGTTTTGTTCAAATCTTACCTGTTTATTTTGGTCCTGATTTTTCTGCAGTAAACATCTTTACACTGAAATACGGGGGCTTACGACCTCAAAAGGAGCAGTGAAATGTATAAAACATATAAACTTCGCTTTTATATACGTTTTAATCTCAAGACCAGTTATCCGGATCTCTAATCTAACCATCACAATCATCACTGTAGCAACTTAATGCATTTAATCCTGGGAGAAATCCAAATGGAAGGGTTGAAAAAAAGCTTTTTAATCCAGCCGTGATTTAAAATATACTATTGCCAATACAAGGCAAGGGTTAGTTGAAGGATCATAGAATCATAGAATAGTTTGGGTTGGAAGGGACATTAAAGATCATCCAGTTCCAACTTCCCTGGAGGCTATCCTCCCACTGGCTCAGGCTGCCCAAGGCCCATCCAACCTGGTCTTGAACCCCTCCAGGGATGGGGCAGCCACAGCTTCCCTGGGCAACCTGGGCCAGTGCCTCCCCACTCTCATGGTGAAGAAATTCTTCCTAATGTCCAGTCTAAATCTGCCCCTCTCCAGCTCATACCCGTTCCCTCTCATCCTGTCACCACAACCCTTTATGAACAGCCCCTCCTCAGCTTTCCTGTAGCCCCTTCAGGTACTGGAAGGTCGCTGTAAGGTCTCCTCTGAGCCTTCTCTTCTCCAGGCTGAACAACCCCAACTCTTTCAGTCTGTCCTCCTAGAGAAGGTGCTCCAACCCTTTAATCATTTTTGTAGCCCTCCTCTGGACCCGTTCAATCAGGCACCTCCATGGGACATTTATGTTTGGTGGCAAAGGGATTATTCACATGCTTAAAAATAAACACATGCATAAATGACTGTACCTTTAAAATTTTGTTGATACTGAAAATGTTACGGTTGATTGCTCGCAAAGGGAACCAGAGGGTCTCTGCCCTCCACTCTTCAGTAATACAGGAATCTAGACGGGGAGAATGTCCCTTAAAAATTCAGCTCAAAAACCTCATAATCCAATTAAAGGAACCTCTCCTTCTCCATTGCCATTTTATTGTACAATTATTCACCACATCCATAATTTTAAAGTTTATCAAACAAATTGTTTTACTTGCTTTGAGAAGTAACATAGGGTTAACAGGGATGTTACAGTTCTTTGTCTCCAATTGCTCTTCCTGATTGGTTTTGGTTTTTTTTTTTACATTAAAAAATACCTAACCTGGTGACTGAACTTGTTGAGGAAATGCCATGCTGAGTCCCTTGGAATTCAAACTGGCAGTGCCCGCTCACTGCCAGGGTGCAACGTCGCCCACGGCAGCTGCGCCACCCCTGAGCCAGAACAGCCCTGGGAAACAGATGAGCTATGGCCAGGGCTCAGACAGAGAAGGAAACTAGCCAAAAGAATGAGAAATCTTTACATAACAAAATTAAAGTATACAATTACTGCCATGGTATAGGCTGGACTACACTTGGATTGCTTAATGCCCTGTCTTTGGGTATCTCTTCTTGAGAGTAGTGCCGCACGTTATGATCTAATACGCTCAAATGACAGGTAAATTAATTTGTTTTCCAGCATTTGTGTGCATCCTGCATGAGCAGAGTTTCCCAGCCAATGTAAGACCATTTGGTGAAACAACATTTGCAATTTGCTTCTATATTTAGGACACTTGCCTGCAAAAGCACACATATATTTAACAAGGTCAGTGCATAAATTTGGGTAAGTGGTATGCAATTTCTGCTACATTAAGATACAAACATGAAGAATGAAAGCAGTTTATTTCTCTTATGTCTTAAAATGTGAAAAGACGTACTACTGAGAAATACCTTGTGAATCTAAATCCCACTGCACTGTTTTGTCAGCTGTTTATTAGAAAATACTCTGTTTTCCACCTTTTGGAAAAGGATGTGGCAAGATCAAATTTGATCAAGATTTTGAATTTATAAAATCTAAAAAGCCCCAGAAGTTTCTTCCAATAGATTTTTTTTTCTTAATTCAGTTTCCACTATTTTTTGAGAAAAGCAACACAAAGAGAAAGTGAAGATAATCAACCAAAAAAAGAAGTAGTAAAGTATTTTAAAGATAGTTGTTTTGATCTAAACTATATCTTGATTCTGACGGCAGACTGATGTCTCAGTGCATGCAAGGTCCTAAGTAATGGTTCAATTTTAATAGTCTAAGCATCTCTAATTTTCCATTTCCTTGAATTAACTATTTATTGGCACATACTGTTCCTGTAGCAATCAGCATCCACTTTGCATAACCATAAACATATTTACATTTTTTAAGAGGCATAAGAGACTGTACTAAATGCAACATAAGAGTGAATCAAGACATGTTATTATAAGAAATATGATTTTTTGAGTCCTTTGAAACTCAACTGAGTTTAAAATGTCTTCTTTTTTTTTTTTTTAAAGCATTACCCCTTCTGAAGGTTAAAACCAAAGTTCAGAAGGATCAAATCTTTTTGTGTTGTTAAAGGCGGTAACTACTGACAGGAGCTCTACCATTCAGCAGTCCTATTCAAAGGCTCTCCAGACACGGTACCCATTCTGCCCTGTCACTGATGGAGGTTCAGATTCCAGAACTGAAACTTCATTGCTAAAAGACAGCTTTCTTCAGCACTACTCAGTGAAGTCAGATTAGAAAGAAAATGTGTGTCGAAAAATTAATTCAGCCCAACTCCCTGCTGAGAGGCGGTGAGTAACGCATTGGTACGTAGAAGGTGTAACGTTCCCAAGCACCAAGCAGTGGAAAAGTGTCCTGAATTCAAAGTGCTCTATCTCGGTGCTCTATCTCCGCATGAGCTCTAGCCTGCAGAAACGGAATTCACTGTTCCATGGACAAGTTCCAGAAGCTGTTTCCGTATGCAGTGCATGCCAAAACTGGGCCTAGTCGGCTGTTATTAAAATGTTGCTGTCAAGCTATTAAATGCTTGAAAAGCCGAGAATTAAAAGCAGCTTTATGCATGTACTCCCCACGGTGTTTCTAATCTCACCATTGATGTCTGGAGATCCAGTTCCCTTCAAAATTTGGTTACAGTTTGTGTTTATAAATCATTCCTTTTAAAGACTGCCACCAAACAACCGATCTCATTCCTCAGTCTAACCTGCAGTTTGAACAGGAATAAGATTGCAAAGCACTCTTCAAAGGCACAGTTAAAAGCAGGTGCTTTGGGAGACTAGTCCTCCCAGAAACAGGGTGTTTTAAAAGCATCCATTCCTCCCGTTGGACCAGTTTGCACTGGAAAGCGAGACCAGGAGCCTGCAAGAAACTCCTCCTTCACCTGCATTGCCCCCAGTTCTGCATCATTCCCTTAAATTCCCAGGATGTGTTTGGCCAGCTTAATATAATTCAGCTATCTTGTGATATCTAAACTACTGAAATGAATGACTGAGTACAGAAATTACTATATCTAAAATCTGTCTACTATCTATCCTTTCATCTAAATGAAAAGAATTTTTATTATTTTTTCATTTACATGTTCAATACCAGAACTTTCAAAGACTAAAAATAAATGGGAAAATAAAATCAATGGCATTATTCTTTTTTTCCTATAGCTTTTATGAATTCAATTTAGGAAATCATTAAGGAAGGATTAAAGAACTAGAATAACTTTGGTTTAGAGAAATGAACTAACATTTCCTGTTCCTGTCTAGAAGACTTTATAACAGACAAAATATTCTCTGTATCTAATTACACATTATTTTTGTACTGATACATTTCACATGCTATGTACAGAGAGGAAATCCTTAATTTGTAGAAGCAGAATGAATTTATTTCTCCATATTATTATTATTATTCATACTTCCAAAGAGCATTTAAAACTACCAGTTAGTCTACAATTCACTGGACTGGATGATATCTAAGCATAGGGATAATGGAACAATTCTTTCCTCTAAAAAACATATAAAATGTAAGTCAATAACTGATGCACAGCAATAGTGAATGCAACGTAGAGACAGGTTGTAAATGCTGCAGCATAGGGAGGCAGCGGAAGGGACGCCTACCAAGAACTGTTATGGTCTGAGCAATGTGTTGTGGACAAGAGTTCTCAGCAGACTTCTGAATGCAGCCACTCAGCCATTGATTCTTTACTTAAGATTTGCAGCAAAATAAACTCAGAACCTGGACAAGACACAGTAAAGTAGGAAAAGCCTTATAGAAGATCTGCCATGCAGGAAACAGACAATTCTGTCACAGTTTGTGAACTGCAGAGATCTGAATTGAGGTGAAGAGCGCCTTTACCACAGAGCAGGGGACTTTAAGAGAAGAGAGGCTCAAAATACATCTACAAGGAAACGTGTACAAGGTGAGCAATGCAACTATTGTGAGAGAGAACTATGGAAAGCAAAAACCTAATGATTTCAATAAAAGAGACCTGACTGATTACACCAAAAGCACGAGACAAGTAAGAAGAGGTGAGGCTACACACACACGAGTCTCTGGGGCAGGCTGCGAGCAGAGGTCAGAGTCAGTCTCGCATGGGATCAATGTTGGCTGCATTACCCTCTGCTTTGCCTCATGGAAAAAGAAGTCATGCAAAATGCCAAGCACACAAGGTGGAAGGGAAGAAAAATCATCCTGTAATTGACTGCTTACTAATGGAATCTATTAATTTATGGCTACAGAAGAGCCAGTTAATTGTGACTAATGGTGTTTAAAAGATAAACAATTTAGACTGAATAAGACAGGCATAATCCCTCCATATTGGTGCCATACCTTCATTCTGGGGGAAAAGGGAATCATTCTAACCGTCTACCATTTTCAATAACACCATTTAGGACTGAAGTCTTTTTGTCTTATTTAAAAAATAAACCAAAGATCCTAAAGTGTATCAAAACTTGCAGAGCTTCAGAAACCTGGAGGTGATCAAGGCCAGGTTGGATTTGGATGGGCCTTGGGCAGCCTGAGCTGGTGAGACGTGTCCCTGCCTATGGCATGGGGGTTGGAATTAGATGACCTTGAAGGTCCCTTCCAACCCAAACCATTCTATGATTCTATAGACATTGACACTTCACTGTCTGAGGTGTCAGAGGTGAGAAGTTTTAGGGACATTGTTCTTAAAGTACAGCAAGAGGCACACTTCTATTACTGAGGACTTAAATAACCCAGATGATTAGAAAGAACCCCACTCAAGCACAGACTCTTGCCGAGGGTGAATTTTAGACCTGTCCTTGTCTAATCCTTAGATGGGAAAGGAGTCATTCATAGGATGCTAAATCATCTGTTGCTCTTCTGTAATATCTGTGGGAGCATCCTTGAGAGAAAATCTCACGATGCTGAGGCAGCAGATTTAATTTAATACTCCTAATTCACAGCTATACGGTTCAAGTATTTGATACAAGATATAAAGGTTTTGAGATCTATAAAACCTTGCATGTAATACCCTCATGACAGATCATTACACGAGTTTAATTGAATTTAGATCTTGAGATATACCATTCAGAACTTGTTTGCATTTCACTAGAAATTAGATGATCAGCAGTTGCCTTTACATAGAAATTGTGACGCGTATTTTCATGCACATGAAACACAAATACCAAAATATTCAGGTATCTGTGTGCTTTATTTGCATATAGTTGCTACCTCTGTGTAGAAACGAAGTAATTACAGTAACAGGTAATTATGTGCTCACATATAATTTGCACAAGAAAAAAACTACAGTTTACACATTCTGCAGATATTTAGGGCAACAAAGCAAACAGAAAAGAGCTAGAAGAAACACTGCATGTTCGCTAAGATGTCTTTCTGGCAAATGGAGAGTTCATTTAGAGAAAGAAAAAACCCAGCTCCATTCCTTTCTCATAAGCAATTTCCCATTTTTCCAGAAAATTATTTGTCTCTGTTACTAAGTTCTAAACAGCAAGAATAAACATTTGCAAAAAGTCAAAACATTGCTACATTTCTTTTAAGATCTTCTGTTATAGATGAACCAAAAGCCTCTTGAAAAAGCTCTCTAGTTATTGCAGTTTTTGGTTAATGAAAGAAAAATTTGTACATACACACGCTTGTATAATTGAGTCAAATGGAAACATTCTTTTTTACTCAAAGGGAAATATTTCTTTGACTTATGCCAATTATTTAACAAAGAAAATTGTCATTCTGAAATGAAGATCAAAACCTTTAATTTAAAAAACATAACAGTTTGGTATTCACCCACTACTTCCCTTATTTTGGAGGATAATTTATCTGCCAAATCTTTATTAATTCATGCAAACTTTTTATTCCCTTCGAATTTCAGCATTTAGACATTTTATTGAGGAAAAAAAGAGTTTGATTATTGACCCAATTCCTTTTCCAAAGCTTCATGTGTGGCTACATAATTACCGAAACACCTCGCCCCTTCACTTGTCTCTAGTAGGTCGATGCAGCCTGCCTTCATTGCAAGAATTTATAATGAATGTGCTGACATTTAGATCCAGTGTACGGATGTTACAAAATACATCACAAGTCTTAGTTTTCATAAGCTTAATAAAGAGCTGCTTTGCTAGTCCTACGAGTCCTCCTTGAGCTCCACCAAAATATGAATTAACTCCTGGGAAGTTAAGACAACGCAAGTTTCTGGTATCTGTCCGTGACGTGATTGAGATTGGCTCAACAATTGCATGACAAACACAACTTCTGGTTATCCTTCCCTTCTCAAGCCTCTTACCTTCCTTAAGAGATGAGGTGAATTTCCCTTTCTCTAGTTCTTTGTATATTGTAGGGAAAATCCTCTATAACTCTCATTTTTCCCACTCTGTTCTGGGACTGATCTTTTGTACTAAAACAAGGATTGTGCTTATTTTTTCTCTATAACAGGTAGCACAATCCAATTTTCCTTTGTTGTAAAAGCAGCTCCTAATGCAGCCCCCCTAAAGCAGCACGTACAGCTAGCGTTTATGAAACGGTACAGCGTCCTGGGCCCTCAAACAAGTTACATCAGTTCTCCTGCCTTAATGACAGTTCCAAAGACCTCACTTGAACAGCACCCCAGCACAAAATTGTGTCAAGAACTAAAATGCACAATCAGTAGGTAGATATGTATTAAACAGGACACGTGTTTGGAGTTTTTCTATCTAGCATTTTGGATAATAACTCGGATTTTTGTAAGTATCCTCTCCACCCCTTGCAGTGGCTCCCAGTGCTGCATCCATGTGCTGCTCCCAGTGCTTTCCCAAGGGGACAGGACAGAGCCTGCCCACCCAACACCCAAGAAACAACCCAGAGCAACAAACTGCACACCTGTACCAGAGTATGGGAACTAATCCTCCACTGCTGATGCTAAATTCCAGACATACTTACTCTCTATTCCTAAGGTTGTACAACAGCAAAGAGCTCAGAAAAGTCTCTCTTAGTTGCTTGACAGGATGGGACAAACATCACACAGGGCTTTTCACACCTGCTTCTTTCTCCTTTTATTTTTGGGAGGAATAATATTCAAGCTAGAAGATTATGGCAATGCCCTACCACCTTAGCCATTTCCTTACATCTCAGACTACACTTGATCTTTTCCCCCCCCATTTATTTGCCATTTTTCTCTCTTCATTTCCATGCTAATCAGATGACAAATCCATGTAAAGTTGGAAGAAAATACTAAGGCTTCCAAATTACTCCCAAGAGAAATATAAGAAACACCGTGTCCTTTCTCAGATACGAATTTTTTTGTGATGCACCTCTGCCCAACACACTTTAAATGTTGGGGTTTTACCTTTATTGCTTTTTGTCTATTTGTGAAGATCTTGCTCAGTTTAAAGCACCACAGACAACAACCTGTCCCACGAACGCACTGAGAAGCAATGCTCCTGCATGGAATTTTCAGCATTGCCAGACTTCCTTTGGGATCTTCAGTATGTATTCAACCAAGCTGCACCTCCTTCTACTGAGCTCCGGCAAGCAGACTGAAAGGTGTAATCAGAGTGTCTGCAGTCGTTTCCGGGCTCAGATGAAGTATTTGTCTGCATTCAGTTTTAAGACGCTTTTTTTGACAGAGTTTAAAAATATAGAAATGAGGATTTTGTATGTTGACATAGTACATATAATTTTTTGTTTAAATACATACATGCATATTTGTCCAAAGCTCCAGGTAGAATTTTATGCAAATAGAAATAAATATAAAACAATGACACAGTTTTCATAAAGAAAGCTGTGAAACTGATGTCTAGGTCTTAAAATATCACAGCCTGTCCTACAATAAAGTTTTCAAACACTTGCTCTGCAATCCCTTGTCATGTGGGGCTCTGCTGCTCCGTGGTGGAGGCTTTCAGGCAAGGGATGGTTGGACACATGGCTGGAAATCAGCTCTGATGGCATCAGCGGGAGAAAAAGGTGTCTGGCACCTCACGGCACAGAGAACGGGGAGGGAAACAGGCCCTGTACTGACAGCACATAGGGCAAAACCTAGAACTGTATCCTGTCTGGGTTTTAACAGAGAACAATTTTAAAGGCTTCCTTCATCTTACATTTCCCCCATTGATCCTTAGTTTGTTGCCACTCACTGCACTGACCTGTAAAGTCAAGGCTTGACCTTTTTTTTGAGTCCAAGTGGAAAAGCAGATGAGATACTGGGACACAGGCAGACTTTTAGCCTCAGAGCCTGGCACGGGAGGCAGAAGTGCTGCACTTCAAATCTGTGTTGGGCTGTTACCAAGACATCACTTATTCCACGGCCATCCACAAACTGTCACATCGTTTCAATACTAGAAACGAAGGGTGGTCTGACACGCAAGTCATATAAAAAAAAAATGAAATCAATATTCCTAAGCCTCACAAGAAAAGAACGCGTTTGAGAGTCGGATTTTTTTCAAGAAGAAAGGGAAGTCCAAACGCTAGTTAGGCCTGTCTGCAGATGGGAATTGTGCATGTAAAAATATACAGAGACTTCTTTAAACATGAAGCCAGTGTTATAAAGACTAGATGCAATTTTCCAAACAAAAATGCTACGGTCCCTACCTTAAGCCTTTAGATAACTAGTTTGCATTCTCAGAAGATATTCACACGTAGGGAGGAAACAAACAAATTTTTATGTTTATATATGCGTGTGTATAAAAATCCACTGCTCTACACTCAGAATAGGGAGGGCTGTAACCACCAAGGAAGAGGAAAGCATGCTTTAAAATGACAACCAAAGCTTCACATTAATGCTAATACTTTTAGTTTATGTTCTTAATTGAAAGCTATCTACATCAGAAAATCCAGGGCTCTGCAAGGGGTCTTTAGGAGACCCATACAGTTGATGGATCCTGGGACTTATATGTCTGAATGTGGGAAGAATAGAGGTTATCAATCTATCAAATCATTGTTAAGCTAATAGGATACTGCTTCTACCAAAAATGTTTTAATGTTTTCTTAGCACACATGGAATCTGAGAGCCAGACTGCTCCACAGTCAGTGTTTGTTCTAAATTTAGCCAGTCTTCCAGAATTACACCAGATGAAACGTGCTAAATAGGTCGTCTTCCATTTGTGTTTTTCTACATATATGTTTAAAGATGGCCTCTCGGTGGCTCATTTGTGTCTCAATCAGGTGATCTTAAAGTTCCTGGAAGTTTTCCTTACAAAATAAATCTTTAGGTTGCTGAAAATAGATGCAAGGGTAGGTTAAAAAAAAAAATGCTAATCCTGTAGTGTTCTCTCATGTGATCACCTGTGCTCAGCCTGAGGCCCTTGTACAGAGAGGCTGTGGCAAAAGGGAAGAAATAAAACAACTGGGATCTAAGGCATTTGCTTTTAACAGGGCTTTGGGCTCCTGTTTTCCTTCCAAAGTACAAGAACGATGCCCCAAAGTCTGCAAAAGGCTAACGTGAGCATTCTGCTTCGGATTATGACTGAATGTTTGTGACCTGCACAATGACAAAAATCATTGAACCAGTCAAGGCAATTTGTGCTGAAAAATTACAGGGATGGAACAGAAGCACGCTCAGAGCGCTGAAGAACCCCAGAGTCATCCTGTTTGCCTCAAACCAGAATGGGCAAACCTTTGCCCAACAGCCACATCAAATTCTCTGCAAACTCTGCTAAAGAATTAAATATTATAAGCACTCTCACAAACCAAATGTATCTGCATTTGAATCACTCTGCCTGGAAGATTGTAATGTTTGGATTTCTTAATGAGGCCACGTTTGGCAAAGTTACAAAATTACATTTAAAAAAATCTACTTATTTTTCCACCATCAATGCCCCTTTATATGCACGATGACAAAACTGAATCCAGCTTAAAATGCACCCGTCAGAGCTGTCAGCCGTCAGCAGCACTCTTTTGTTGTTTGGTTACGCTGCGAGGCCATTCCAGCATGTTTTCACTAAGAGGAGAAGGTGTCATCTGAATATGGCAAAACAAAACCGTGTGAGTCACTCAGTAAAATCAGACAGACGTTACACTTTGGAGTAAGACACACAGGCTGTCTGAGACTGCAGATTCTTTGAGACCAGGACTATCTTTTTGCTTGTACGGCACCCAGCTTCCACCGTGGAGCTGACCCCACTGCAGCAAAATAACACGGTAATGAGAACAGCCCTCAGCAAAGCAGGAGTTCAGAGCCCTGTGAATCAGCACTTGCTCAGCAAACTGCTACAACAGTCACAATTAACACCCAGCAGAGGTGGCAAAACAAAACTGGAGGTAATATGGTGTGGTAGATAAAAAAAAATACATAATTTCTATAGAGAACGTGAGGGAGCGTGTAATTCCTTTGGATGTGTACACCGAAAATAAAGCTTTTTAGGCATTTGCTTATTTTTTTTCTTGCTTATAAATTTTTACCACTGAGAATCCAGGCACTCTGTACACCATGGCACCTCCTGGAAGTTACAACAGTTGTACTAATGAGATCTGTAAGAGTGCTCCTTCTTTGAGAGAGGAAATGATTTTTAGTCAAACAGTCAAATGTTTTCCCTACCATCTGCACAACCTTTTGTTAAAACACCCTCTATACTCAAACACCTGATTAAACAGATGGGGGGAGAAAAAAAGCCTTTGTTAAAGTTTTGGCATCCCATTTCTTCAATTAGATTCTTTCAATAAGTTTTCAGGAAAAGCAGACTTAATGTATTTTTATTCATAAAACTTTTGCCAAGAATGAGTAAAAGAAAATAATTGACAATGTCTCGTGGTATCTTTATAGGTCTGAAAACGTATTACACACACCACCTCCACAGGTCACTTGCAATCTACAGCAGCAGTTCCTTCAGTCGGAAGCAAATCAAGGCAAATACGTTAAAGATGGATCAAAGTACAAGGGAAGTGTCAGACACGTACCACCTATGCACCAGTCCTTATCCCTAAAGGCCGGGACAAGCATCTGTTATTTTAAATGTCAGTACAGATGTCAATCCCAGCTGGACGAAGAGAACATTGAGATGTTGCTTTGCTGGCCCAACACAGAAAATGCAAATCAAAACACACAATCACTTGATAGTCTGTACTAAGTGTTCATAATTCAGGTAATCTACTAATTTATTATGTTGCAAAGGAGCATTTATCCATAACTAAATGCATGAAATCGAATGCTGGCAATTTGCTTGCTGTAATCGGAATTAGACGTCTGCCAATTAAACTCCCAGAGGGAAAAAGAATTCCCTCTGCTCCACTCATTCTCTCATCCTGGAAATGATCAGCACCTCTAAAAATAAGTATGTAAACATCAATTGTTTGCTATGAAATTGATTGCCAACGAGACTGGCACAACTCATAAGCCTGTAAGAGGCTGGGCAGCCGTATCAGTCAGTATTGGCAAGTAAGGACTGACTGCCCCAGATGGCTGGCAGCATTTAAACAAGATGGGACCCAGATGTCAGCAAAGCAGCAAGCAAATTAAAATCATATCACCGAAATGCTTCATTTCTCCAAACAATTATGCTTTTAAAAAATAAACCAAAAGCAGTGTAAAACCAGGAACCCCTGAACTCTTGTAGGGTTGGAAAGGAAACCCCACGAGCAAGGGTGGCTTCGGGCACATCCCATGGCTTCCTCCTCCTGGCTGCATGGAGTTCATTCCCCTTGGCCCGTTCCTCTCGGCATGGTCCCTTATCTGCAGTGGTACACGAGGCCATCTATGGGGGAAAAGCTTGGCAGATGCAAGACCCCAGTGCCAAAAGTCTGGATGCTTTTTATCATCAGCGCTGCCAGCAGCAGCATCTGGTTGCATTGCTGGCTCCTTGCTGGGCACTCACGGGGGGGTCCTGACTCTGTGCCTGACCAGCACTCTGCTGAGCTGCTGTGGGTCTGGTGGGTCACTCACTCCATCTCTCTAAATACCTACCAAAACCCTTTTCTAGCAACTAAACTTTTCATTTTCCAAGCGGAATAAGACAAAGACAAGATTTTCTCCAAGCATCCTTTCCAGAATCTTTATATGTTCTGCCTAGCACCTTGCAAAGCTGAAGCTCGCTTACAGCACATATGTTGAGGTGGGACAGTTTAGCATAAAGTTTTCCTAATTAAATTCACTGTGGCTTCAGGTTAGACAAGAATGCAAAGATTGCTGCACGTCAGGATCGAGACAGCTTCCCAGCAGCCAGGGCAGAGATAGGCACAGGGCTACTTTTTCAGTTACCTTTGTCTCTGCCTGCGCATCATACACACACTTGGTCTATGAATAGCTGTTTCCATGGTTAACTCCAAGCCTTAAGTACATTTATGCTTCCATATTTCTGTGTATTCGCATTGTGCTAGGTGTTTTCTAAAAACTATAGTTCCTGACTGTAAGATATTTGGGATCTCACTGTTAGATCCAAAGAGGCTTATTAATGTTTCAAATCAAGACATATTATTGAAAGTAGCACAATTGCAAAAAAAAAGAAAGTCTTGAAATCTGCTTTTTTGTTCATTCCCTCCACCACAACACTTACCATAAAATAGTCTGAACAGCTCATCTTCATGACAGTTCTTAGTTCAATTATCAATTATTGGGATTCACTCCAACATGCAGAGAGCAAAGCTAGCTATTGACACTGCTTCCTCTAGCTTTGAAATGTGTTTGTGTTACAAAGGCATGTTTTGACTTCCCTGATAGGAAAAAAATTATCCACAGAAAATAAACGTAGTTCTTAACACACTTCTGAATGACATTTATTCCAGCAAATTTTAAGATATTACAGTTCTTCAGTGACAGCTCAGTAATCTCTGAAATGTCTCTCTTGAACTGTCTACACTGTTAGAGGATCTTCAAGAGCAAATGTAAGGGGTAATGCTTAAATTGCATTAAGCACAGAAGGGCTTGTCCTTCAGCCCACGTAGATTCATGTGTGGGAATGATTATCCTCAACTTTTCAGCTCTTTGATGCATTGTGTCAAAGATACCCACAAATCTTAACCAAAAGTTTCCTACATTAAAAGCACAGCCAAGCAGAGGAGCCTGGTCTTCTGGCTGTGGAGTTTTGCCTGAATATATCCCCTTGTGAATACACTGCTTTGAATGATGTAACATGAAAGGACTGTCTGCATTGTGCAGAAATTTTCTGTTTTCCATTACTCATACTTGTAAATGTATCTGTTTTACAGCTCCCTAAGAAATGAACAAGTCTTAAGATCAGAAATATTCCTAACACATTTTTAGGCAAAACAAAACCAGATAGCTATTCCACGGTATTAAGTAATTCTTTCATGCTTCACAGAGGCTCACAGTCCTATGTAACATTTGGATGCATTTATACAACTTCTTAGATTCTCCACACAGGTACAATTAGCTTTTTTCCCACTCTGACAAGAGCTTTTCCCTGGAAGCCCCATAAATTGTGCTGCTGACAGCAGTGGGAAGACACACTCAAGTGCCTCGGATGTTAGAACAAGAAAGAGGTATTCCAGCTTTTAGCACCCAAGACTCCTGCTTAGCGAACAATCCCTACCCCAGCTGTGCCTTGGAAAAACCGCAATCTTCTTACATATTTTACAATACATGAATTAGGGACAATAAAGAAAATATTTTTAAAAGGCAAGGAAAAAAGGAATTGTACCAAGGTGTAACTTAATCCTCAGACTTGGGTTTGGTCTCTGAGCAGTACCATTTGCTGCCTTCAGATTTTGATCCGATTGAAGCGACAGCAGGACCCCTACTCTGATCGCAGCTCAGGAGCTAGAGCTTGGAAGAAGAAATGCTATGTTCTAGATTTTGCCAAAATGCATTAAAAACAAATCAGCACAGCCCTGTGTGTGAGTTCATGTTTACAATAAAAGCTTTTGCTAGCTGAGGATGTTAAACAGAAGGTGGTGATTTTTACATGACATTTTTATGCTTACCAAAGTACTACATGCACTTCTAACAGTAAGGAAGCTGCAACAGTCACAGAAACTTACTCATCTTTGACCTGATCTACTTCAGATATAGCTTCTAAAGAGGGTTATAAGGAAGAAGTTATAGTGGGAAGTTTTCGAGGTATAGTAGACTAAGCCACCTTCCTAAATGTTTTCCTCTGGATGTCTCTGCCGAAAGCACTAAGACTCCAGGCTATCCAGACTCTGTAGACATCCCACCTTCCTTTCTTCCTCTCAAAGCTAACAGGTGACCAGCACAAAAGACTGTGACAAAAATATTCCCCCAAACAAGAAGGTGTCCCTGGACACACAGAGCCCAGAATACAAATGCAATGTGGCAATCTGGAAAAATCTAACAAGGCGGCAGCAATTTCTATGCTTTACAAAAGATTTCAACACCAAGCACACCTAAGTAAGTAAAGGCAAACCTTTGACCCCCATCTCCTTTGCGATGGATCTGTGTTTAAATCTCTAGACGTGATGTCAGGCACCCTTTTATATACATCAGATTTCACTTGCACCCTGCAGTACCTCACACGCACAGCAATTGTGTTTTCTTTTTTATCCACAGAAAACTGTGAAGACTGAACCCTTATCGTCCTGTCCACTGTTCATGCCATCCCTCTTAGAAAATGGGAAAAAGCTCCCTACTTTCTTACCAATAACGCAATATCTGCTGTATCCTGCCTGTGAGAGATTGTTATTTCAGAACAGTTCCTGATTTCTCCTGCAACACCTTATCTTCTTGTTGTCCATTGGGGTTCAAACTCAAAGTCATTTGTGATAAATTGTAGTAAATGTCTTTAGCTGCTTGTGATAACTTGAGAAGCACAGTTTGAGGTGAAGTTTCATTGGAAAGCATGACACTTGTATTTCTGCCCATTCCATCTCACATCAATCAAAAGAAAAATGCCCTCCAGTGTCATATTTTGTAAGCAGAGGTAAGGTGCTTTTGTGTAAAATACAGCTTTCACCAACCAAACAGAGAAGAAAAGGAGTCCTAAGCTCTACAAGCCTGCCTCAAGGCGTACCCCAGTGCCACCAGTTATCACCCATACCATGGACATCTTTCTCCTCTCTACATTGCAGGGCTGAAGGGAACCAGTGAATACCAAGTGAAATTAAGGAGTGCTGGACTGGCAGCACCTCAAGAATTGAACCTTGTATTCATTCCCATAAGTAGCACAGCCTGGGAGTGGCTCCGAAGAGGTCTTAGTGTTAATACGCCTCTCCCAGCATGCAGCACTGCCTGCAGATGGATCACTCATTCTCCATACATGACTCACTACAAGACCTATGCTGAGCATCTGCCACCTCTGCCAGTAGGCTGAGGAAGACAGCAGCACACTGCAACCCACCAAGAGGCCTTCCAGGGAAACAGCTGAACATATGGGCTCTAGTAGCTACCAGGGTGGTCTGCCCGTACACCAGAAATGAAAAGCTGCACATCTCACTGCAGGTTATAAACAAATGAGATTGTGCTAAGCTACAGTATATCATAGCAAACAAGATCAAAATAAGCCTTGGTGATGTTTAAGGCTTATTTCCATCATATGTAATATTGGAAGAGAGAAGTAGAACTGCATAAAGGGATTATGACCAAGAGGAGGAAAACATCCTGAGAAGAAAAGAACACCACTCTTCTGACTATCAAAGATGGTATGCAGCTTCTCCTGTTAATGAGCCTGAAAACGACACACTCTGCTTGGTTTCTAGGAGGAAAGACAGTCAAAGAGCCTTTAATATGTTTAGGAGTGAATGGCATCAAAACCAATAAAGCCCTAATGCTGAAATAAAAAGAAAAAAAGATGTGTCATTTCTCCCATGCTGCCCTTATTAATTAACACACCATCTCTTAAGTTTGTCTGCCGAATTTGATTTTTACGTACTTTTCTGAAATTTTCCCTTGTAGCTACTTTTCAGGACCAGTGGTTTATCGTAAATCATTGCTCACAACAGGGGCTGACAACTGTTTGGAACTTGGCTTGATCCATGTTTTCTATAGCAGTTGTGGTTTTATGTTAAATGGAAGCAGTAAGATAGTTATAACCGGAACATCCACAGTAAAAGGGGGTCACACTAAACATGCCAGACCTGTCTGGGCAGGTCTAATTTAAACACCAGCCTTTTAAGAACACGACTGTCTTTGAATGAGATTTCTTTGTACTTCTGAAGACAGCACACACCCTTTTCCTGCTGCTTGATTAAACAGCACTTGCCCAATGAATAGATCTTGATCAGGAATAGAAAATGCATGGAGCTGTCCTGGGGAAAATGTGCTCAATCTTTTCCCAGACCCACCTGTGGGAAGACATACCCAGCTATATTGAACACACTGACCTGTCAAATCAGTCCCCTTGCTTATGGACTTCTGCTCTGCAAAATATCTGTGCTTTTAAAGCATCTCTTCTTATGCATTTGAATGTAACGAAGCATTACTGGTATCAGAAGCCTCTCACAGAAAAGCTTTTTTGCTTTTAGATTTGGATAAAAATGTGTCCTGCGTATGTTCTGAAGGGCAGGCACAAACCAAGAGGTGCAGTTTCATGAGATACTTCAGCCGAAGATGCCCCATTACAACCACAACAGAAGCTCTGAAGCGCATATATCATTAATCTGTCTTGCAGAAGTGTACCCTCCTCTGCTAAAAATAACCCTTTCTTTGCTGCTTGAATAATAATTCTTCGTCTTGTTCCCACTCACCCGTAAAAGTCAAAGAGAGCAAGACAGGTGAGTGCTAAGGAGAAGCTAGTTTTCATATGCAAGGTGAATATTAAAAGTTTACCCTATTCTGCTTCAAGGGTTTTTTTTTTTTCCTATAACAGGAACTTTAGAAATACTGACTTTTATAGCAAACTGTTTGCAAAGGCAGTGAATTCATGGGCAGAAAGCATAAACTCCATAGCATAAATACATTCTCATTAAATTTTGAGGATAGGACTTCTAAAATAACAAATGAAAACTGAAAACTCGATTCCTTCAAAAGCAAGAAAGTTTGCTGCCAAGGGCACATATCTGGATTAACTCTGCTGCCCACTAAAGTTTTCCTGGATTACCTTGGACAAATCATCTAGCTCCCATGAATGTCAGCGTAAGGTGGGATTTTATGTCAGGCTTAGATGTCTCAGCTTCCACTAATTTCAAGACAGCTGCTTCAACACATTTGAAAATTTCAGGCTTCAGCTCCGTTGTTATGAAATGGAATGAAGAGTATTTGTCTACCTTATAGTTACATCATGAGGATAAATATCTTAGGCTGTAAAACACTTTCGTACAGCAGTTATGCATGTGACTGTATATACTATCCATGGACAATAGGTAGGTCAGACTGTCCCCCATCTCCAGGGGTGACTCATTTCCAGGAGAAGGTGTTTGCATTCATTTGGAAGGATAACAAGCCATGACTCAATGGATGAAAGCAATTTATCAGTACTGAAATCAGCACCTAATGTTAAATTCTGAACTCTTTTCTGCCAGTTCATTTACATATTAGAGCTTTACATGGCTAGTATCAGCTGAAACTAGACCCACTTGACAGGTAGAATAGCTAATTATGAAAATGAATAGTTAATTATGAAATTTCTGCAGTTGCACTGGTAAACATTCTACAAAATGGAAATAATTTTTACAACCGATTTCTTTTTTTACTCTGTAGTGCATTTGTAACCTATTTCTGGAAGGCCTAAAGAAATAATTTTGGAGGTACTCTTCCACCATTCTCTCACTCTCTGGACAGGTTCTCAGGTCTCTAGGGGTAAAGGACAGAAAGGCTGAATGTGTTTTCAGAAAAAGGATTTCAGCAAGCCCTCAAAAATGTATGTCCTGCTACATAAGCAACTGCCTGCCTCTTTGGATGACAAATAGGGATCGTTCTGCAAAAAGAATTCTTTAGAGTACTTTATCCAGCTAGGCCCTTTTCTCTTGGTGCTTAGACAAACACTTTTTGGTTTATGTAAATAGTTGGTGGATCAAATTTCCCCAGCTGCCACACCCAGCCAGCCTGAATCACCCAGAGAAACATAAAGAGAGTCAACTTCTATGCATTGCTTTTTTACCAAAGTACACAAGAGTTGCTACGTTACCCTTTTTCCACCAGCAAACAGATTTTTCATTCTGAAAGAATTTTTCCGTGTATCAACGTTCTGCATAATGCTTATAAAAATATGATCTGATGAAGAGGAGGAGTGGTGGGTTTGAAACAAACCAAAATAAATGCTCAAAGTGTGCCTTTGGTTCTGCTCTTCACATTGTTGTTCCTCTGAAGGAGCCAAGCTCCTACCACCAAGTATTCTGGGGGCACCTATTCTTCCTGCAACCGCCATGCACACCCTAAGTGCAGGACAGGAAGACTAAACCAGCAACTTGTGTGGGCAAATAACAGGTCTTTAAGAAAAATCTGTATGAATCCTGTGAATTCATCTACATGTACTTGCCAGTTGTGATTAGCTGGGCTTGCTTTTCCAGAAAGATCAATACAAGACAAGGCCAACTAGATCAAATGTAATTACGCCCCTACAGTGGAAAGGGGAAAAAAAAAAGGAATCAAAAAGCAGCCCTACAGCCCTTCCCTATCTGTGCTATTGCTGGCCTGCACTGCAAGCCTCCTGACACCACTGTTATTGGTACAATACAGCCTAACCTGCCTGGTATTTGGCCACTACTCTGCCGTATCTGTTACTCTTCTCTATGAGCCAAGACACGTACCCTCCGTCTTGTTTTAAACTAGAGGAAAACTCTCTCCTGAGGCTGATGGTCTCTGTTGTATCCCTGTGCCACTAAGGCTGCAAACAGAGCAAGGCTTGGGAGAAGACCATGAAGCTTCCATTTGTCCAGCAGACACCCTGGGTAATCCAGAAACATTTTCTATGGCAAAGCATTGTTTTCAGACTCCAAGTGGAAACTAGGAGGGAAAAGATGATTTTGGATATTTCTTCTAGCATTATGATGTCTCAAAAAGCCTCAGTTCTAGTCTTAAGAACCACTCATTTGTCTCCACGCACTTCAGACTGCCGTACTACTACTTTTAGCTACTGGCAAGCAAATTCAAATTGAGAGTAGACAAGTGTTCACAGAGATAGCCGTTCCCCGGCCCAGTTTATCCGGACCCTTGCCCACATCCCAAATGTACCCTTAATCCTACCCCTGGCCCAACCTCAGCTTTGCAGCTGCTGTGGAAATTCAAAAGGACTAAAAAACAAAGGTCTGAATTCTCTATGGAAACTTGTTTGTAATCACTGTTGTATCAGCAACTTACCTAAAGTCTTCAACTATCACAAACAAAACACTCAAAGAGCAAAACCCAACTATCAGTTTCATTGATGAAACGCAAGGAAATTCAACCTGGTAGAGTTATTCCTACTTCTTGGCCATTAGAAATAAGGTGATGTACATGAATTACTTTCTAAAGGGTTTGATTTATTGCAGGTGAACAACTCTATTGTTGAGCCAGCTTACTTCATAGCATAGTGTATATGCTGAAAGCTTTTCTGTTTGTTTAAGCTCTTTATAGAAATTCTTACATATTTTCAAATAGTTGTGGTTAAACAGTTGTAAATCCATACACATTTCCAACTGTGTTACTCTCTCACACTACTCTTTTTAACGTTTTGGGTGACCTTGATGCAAAATTTGCAATTTTTTTTACACTAAGTATAGTTATATGAATTTGTCTCAAGATCTCTCTGAATTTTTTATTTCATCCATCTTGTTCCCAGAATCATAGAATGGTTTGTGTTGGAAAGGACCTCTACAGGTGATCCAGCCCAGGCCCTTGCAGTGAGCAACCAGATCAGGACCTTCTCTGAAGGTCTTTCTTCACTGCAGGTTGAGAAATCATGGAAATAATCAGGAGAAATAGCAAGAAAAGGGAAGGGTGCACCAAGGGACAAGGAGATGTGTAAAGAGAAGGCACAGGGTGGGCAGGAGCATGAGCGAGTGCATGCGGCTGCTCATGACAGAGGCTGCCGGTGTGGTGCACGCTGTGGGAGTCAGCACAGTCTGCAAATTAACTGATGCGATACATAAATCCCCAGCAAAACTGATTGAACACACCCAGCTGAAAAATGTAAGTAATAATTCCTGTCCTTTATATCTATTACTTCAAGCCCAAGCATGCTTTAATCCTTCATTTTATTTGATATCATTTACCTTATCCAACATATATAAAAGAATATGTTCCCCTCCTTAGACAGCCTTCAACTTTCTATGAAACTAGATTTAAGGAGTAGGCCAATATTTTAACAGCAGGTAATACCTAAAAGGAGGCTCCCCTGTTGAGATAAAATTCCCAGTTTAGGCTTTCAGTACAGAATAAAACATTGTATGCTTAGACACATGCAGTCTGGCTTCAGCCATGTGTTTGATATTCCTTGCATGTGTCCCTTGTGTCTGAAAACTAAAGGACTACATGCCAAAAGTCATTCACTTTTCACATGTGACACATCTAGAAACGCCCCCATCTTTGAACGAAAACAATCAGGACTATTGCAGTCTTGTAGAGCTTTCAAACAGTTGTAAGAAATACAGGGTTATAAAGTCCCCCATACTTCAAACAAGAATAGGGGGACTGACAGGGAACAGAAAAGAGGTGGAAAATGGTAAAAACAGTTAAACAAACAAGCCTGGAGAACTTGGTTCTGCGCCTGACTCCTCCTCAGGTGCTTTACTCAGCCTTTGGCAAGTTATTTATCTTTTCTGTCCGTTTCCTTAATGTTTTTAAGGAAAACTCACAGATAAAATGATGAGATTGTAGTATTTAGAGACCAGCACTGAGTGTAGTAAAAGTATCTTTGAGTTACAGTTTGGAAGAAAGAAAAGTGAGAATGGAATCTTGGGAATGACAGTGAACAAGTGAAGCTTCAGCTCTTGCTTCTAGCATTTGATACTCTTCCTTTATCGCAAAGTCATCAAAAGAAGCCTGTATTGCTTTGCCTCTAAGGGCCTTATTTTATCTTCTCACTTGCTCTTCTACTACAAGTGTGACATCCAGTCTTATGAGCTTGCATGATTGTGCTTAATCGTAATTAAAGTGCGACATGCTGCTGAACTGGCATCTTTGCCTCTCTATCCAGTTATCACCGTATTATCTCAACATGGGCCTAATTTTCTCCTGTTGCTTCCTGCAGGCTGAGCTGGGAGTGTGGACTGCATGCGTTTAAAATTAATATCCCTCTACTTACTATTTGAATATGGTTATTCTAGAGAACTTTGTGCTGCATTTCAAGGTTCCGATTGTGATCTTTGTTAGCAATAATATTACACCTATTCAAACAAAACTTACATGTATAGAAATAAAATGCACAGCAGATGTTATAAGTGCTTTACTTAAGCTCTTAAATAAATTCTTACTTCATAAATATTTTCATGCTCTAGAATGAATCCATAATATCTGGCTTCTTTTATCACAGCAGTATTCAAGTTGCTGAAATAGTCACAGTTTCCTACTTTTTTCTCCCATCTTATAAAAATACAAATACTTGCATACAGCGGAGAAACACAGTTGCCTGTGGAATGGAAGAAGAATTCAGACTTCAACCAGTCTGCTTTAAGATGATCTAAAATCCCAATGCAAGTGACATTACAAAGATTTCCATTTCGATATATAGAAGCTGTCTCTATGAACTAGTGTTGCCTACACCGTTGGAAAGGTATGTTGCCTCTTGAGCAGATCCAGGATTCAATACTCTGCCTGCCTGAATTCCAGGAGGTATTGCCCTAAATTCTCAGCATCCATTTGGCCAATACTCCTAATCCTGTGATGAAACAGGGTTTCCAATATCTTTGCACTGTTTCTGATGGGAGTATTGAAGGGTCACTTGGAGGAAAAAAATGAAAAACCCTTTAGAATGAAGTAATTCATTCTAAAGTTACATTTTCTAGGTAAAGTCCACATGGTGCAGTACCTTCAAGATTAGAGAATTTAATACAATGATCTGTGAAGCCTCTCATGCACAATGTGCAGATCTGACAAAATAGACCATCTCCTGTTACTAATTGCTCTAAATTTAAATGCAGCAAGTCCTGACACCACAGGAAAATACAATTCAGAGCTAAAGAACAGTATTATCAGAAACACGGAGATGTAGCCAAAGCCTCTTTCTTCTCTTGAACTAAGCAATCTCTGACCTCCTCGTAATGTCTAACTCCTCGTTCTCCTATTTCTGCTGAGTAGCGGAGCAGAAATGGCAGTAAGTACCAGAAATGACAAATGCAGGAAAGTGCCCCTTTGATGCCTAAAGCTCTAACGCATCTCAAAACTGCCTTCAGATGATCTAAACACAATGTTTCCTGAGGTATCCTAGAGAAGACGGTTCTGGTCACAGAAAGCATGAGAGGGAGAAAGCAAGAGAGAAATACCTTTCTGAAGATGAAACTTCAACAACTACAAATGAAGTTTTAATATACAGACTGAGAGGACTCACAGCTGTCCAAACCGGTACCACAACCTTGCATTTTTATAACTACAGACAGTGAAAGGAACTTCCTATCTTTTACAAGCGTTAACAGTGATTTGTAAAACCCCGGTGTACAGGCAGGCATCACAATCTCTGTTTTATAGATACTGCTTTTTGTCCCATGACCTATACTGGAGCTCAGCATAGACCTCGAGGCCCTGGATCTCTGCGTTTCAAGCACAGGGCAGCTCACCGACCTTTA
The DNA here is from genome assembly GCF_017976375.1 of Cuculus canorus. Taxonomy (NCBI): domain Eukaryota; kingdom Metazoa; phylum Chordata; class Aves; order Cuculiformes; family Cuculidae; genus Cuculus; species Cuculus canorus. The sequence continues at coordinate 13,785,516 of NC_071416.1, forward strand.
AGAGCTTTACCACGCAGCTTGCTGTCCTTAGTACAAGTGAGATAAAAGTATTTTTTACACGTGTTTTTGTAAGTTTTATATTAACATAGAGTTAAAAGTCTATTTAGTGGGAAAGCCTTCAAGTTTAAATTGAACAAGGTATGGGTGAAGGCACTGGAACCTCTTTGTGTTCATCTCCTTAGAAGGAAAAGCAAACCATTTGCTACGAGAGCATTTTATGCTGTCTAACAATGTTTGTGTGTGTCTGCATATATAAAAATCCCCTTCTTGCTGCTGCTGAATGACTTTTTTTCCCCTCCCTATTTGAATTAATTCCAACGTCTGGATTATAACTGCTCTTTGCTAAACAACAAATATTAACTATTGCTACTTCATCAAAATCCTGCACCAATGCATTTAACCAGTTTATCAGCCAGGAAGATTATATTTTCATATTTGCTAGCCTGGAGCTTCACTAAAATTAAGATCAACTGAGTACATCTATAACAATTATCAATTTTCATTCTTGGATAACAGCTTGAAATTGCCTTCAGGAAAAAGGAGGGTCCTTTGCTTTGGATGGAAAAAAATTAGATAAAATTAACTTTTTTTTTCCTCAGGCTAAACATGTTCTTAAACTCACTAAAATTATTCATCAACTTTACAGGTTGCATCTCTTTTTGCTTTAGCTTTTAGGTTGATAAACAAGTGGGGAAGGAAAAAAAAATCTGTCAGGTATATTAAATTGCATTCTCAGCCTGCACTTTCACCTGTCCTATACTAAATCACTTCCTGCAGCCTGCTGAAACTGTACTGGGAGGGAGAAATTGGAGGTACCTCTAAAAAATGCCTTCAAAACTGCTGAGGCCAGTGTCACTAACTGGATACAACGCATTTTGAATCTAGACTCAAGTATGCTGTTGGTCACAGTGGAAGATACTCTTGGTCAAACCGTTTTAATGTCAGTGGAGGAGAAAACAATTTACATGATGTGATAAAGGTGGAAATATAACATCCACTGCTGAACACTCGGTGGTCATAGAAATTAGAAATTTTGGTTTTATGAAATGAAATGACTGGCAAACTGAGATGGACAAACCATCTCCTACAAGCTTCTGGGTTCTGTTTCTTTCCATGGGCCTCACAGGAAGATACAGCGAGTCCATCCCTCAGCAAACTTCTGGCTGGGCATTTTCCTGACTCCTCAAACAAACAAAGCAAAGCTTTAATGTATGCTTTTTAGGAACGCTCCCAAAGACGATCAGTTATGTCAGCAGTCAAAACAGATTTTTAATGTCAAAATAGAATAGTAAAGAGAATAACAGATAATAGAATCGTCCTTCCCCCATCCTTCCTTCTACCTATTTTTCTATTGAAAAATGCCCGACGATTGATTGACTTGGATGCAAAATGAGCCTTCTTATGTCACAGAGGAAAGAAAGTGACTTCTTATGTCACTGGAGGAAAGAACACTTTGCTTTTTTAAATTTATTTTTCCTTTGGAAGATTTTCTACTGAACACATATTTACCATTTTTTAACAGATCCTACCAACCACAGTGAAGCAAACGCATGCAATCCAGTACTGAAGTAATGTCGTCTCTGGATTGCTTAAAGCTGTACAAAGATTAAAGCACCCCAGTTCTACCTTGCTCAATATGCAAGATTGCAAACTCCTACCTTAAGACACGCGTGGTGCTGGATCACATGGGACTGTATCCCAGGAAAAGGTCAAAGGGACTGATATCCTGATGAGCAACATTTTCTATGACTGAGACAAATGTAGGATCAGATCAAAAGGGAGTAGGTTGAGTAAAGGATCAGCCTGCTATCAATTTGAAGACACAAGAAAGACAAAGCCATTTCATTATGAAAAATTAACCTGCATAGATAAGAAAGAGATGGTGAAACTCTTTCAAGATATGTTGATAGAGCTATTTCATCAAAGCGGTAAACTGTCTATAAAATTAAATCTCTCAGTGAATCCGGACAACTTTTTTTCCTCCAGTGTACTCAACATGGGCCATTTGTAATTTCCAGACCTAAACTTTTAGAACTTTTACTTTTTGTAACAGGTTTGCTTATTTGCTTTCTAAAGTTAATTTAATTGAGTTTGAAACAGGTAAAACTGAAACAATATCTTAAGGTACTATAATTATGTCAAATAAATGCTTTCAAGGCTTTTTGTTTTTAACTAATAACATTTCACATTTTCTACTTTTCCCCCAACTGAAAAAAAAACCAGAACCATCAGGTAATTTCATTGTTCTCCACAGTTTTCCACACTGCACTAACGCACAGACATTGCGGGCAGGGATAGACGTTGCTGTTCTACCTCTGCTCCCATAGAAGAGAGAGTCTCTAAAGACTCTAACAGGAAAGTAGAAGGCTTTCCCACCATTTGAGGTGTACCACATCAGCAACTGAATCTATGCCCTGAGTTTTCAGCTTAATTTGTTGAAAAGTGAGAGGCACTACAATTTGGAGGTGGGACACAACTGAAAAGCAAAAACTTCAATCCTTTCTGATACTAAGTTTTGGATACAGTCAGCAACTCTGACTAGGGGATGCCTAGATCTACAAACCTAACTGTTTATTTATCTTGGCAGCTACAGCCCAGCTAGTGCTCAATGGCAGAGAGCAGTTTCCTTCCCAACAATATGCCAAGTGCACTTCTTGCTGATTAAGCTGCATGGGTGAGAATAATTCCACTGTGCTCGACTAGAAGAATGAGCGGCACCTTCGGGAGGATTATTCATAAGGAGAGCTGTTAAGCTGTAGCCCAGCAGGGCCTTTCCCCCCCTCAACTCTGCTTTAATCAAGAGTACAGGGTAGCAATTAGAGCCACCTTCAACAGCTGCTCCCGTACCATTGAGAAGCCACCATCCTGCTGGGGATCTGAAACACAGCTCTCGGATTGCAATTAACACACTGCTAGCAGCTCTCTTCCAGATCAACAAGCTATGACCACACTTGGAAAAAGACACTGGCCAGGTTCATTTTCACAGTCACAAAGATAAATTGGAGCAAGCAGAAACAAAAGTGCACTTGGCAAAGGATTACTTGGAAATCTCTCTTTAAGAAGGACACCACCTTCACCTTCATGTGCCCCCAGGAGTAATTTGCTAATGCGTAGCAGTGGTGACAACATTAAAGAACTACCTAGATAAAACTCTGGAAGTCATTACACCTGTTATGATGTACCTGACATAGTGATAAGGTGTTCAGATACTAAATAATCCACAATTCATTCATCAGTAGGGCAAAGTTGGCTTGTTCTGCATATGTCATAATAAGAAGTAAAGTGCATGCGTTGATCCACATCTTATTTAAGACTCCCATCTCCAATTTCAGTATGAATTGGTAAACTGAATGTTTACTTCCAGTGAACACCTTGACCATGGGAGATCAGGGCATAAAAATTACAACCCAGATTACAAAGGAGAGTCTTTCCATAACAGTAATTGCCCAGGAACTTTCAAACATTTATTTTGTCCTCAAGTCTTCTGTGTCTGGAAACACAGACATGCTCAAGCTTTTGTAGATTCATGTAAACAGTGTATGAATTAGAGCACAGCATTAGGATTCAGGCCCCTCTAGCTACCTGCAAATGTAGAGGAAGTTCAGGATTACTAGCACATAATCGTGGAGTTGGGGGAGCCAGCCCAGCATTTGACTTTTCCCTTTATTCAGATTTCCCTGCATATAGAAAGAGTGGGTGGATATGGCAAAATATATAGTATTTATATATCAGCTGATGTCACATGTGAATGCAACTCTAGATTTACTATTACAACCCTTCCTTCATCTCGGCAATAACTACCTGCCTGCTAAAAGGCATCAGATTCTTTTATTGTTAAAATGAAATCGGACCTGGTACCCTGGGGCAACTGATTTCAATCTCCGCATTCATATGGTTTTTCTTGCTGACAAGACTGGTTTGAAGGAAAGCCAAAATGCCAGCGGCAGTTGCCCTTGCTAAGAAGAACCTTGAAAGACGTTATGATGATTGCTAGAGTACGCACACACATGCACACAATTGTCTACAATAAACTGGCAGATCGTAACTGGTTCCAGCAATACTGCGCATGGGGTTGATGTGAGGAGGATACAGGAAGCAGTTTGCATCCTGTTGTGGAGGAGACAAGAATTCTTGAGCTTTCAGGAAGTCAAAGTGTCTTCCAAGCATTGCACCACACTGCCAGCTGGTCATCCCTCAAATGCTGGAGGCACTGACTGATCATCTACACACACAAATACCAGGTTCTTTGTGTGGTCTAAGGGCTCTCTTACACAAAAGCAATAGGAACTTCACCCATTTTGCTGGTGTTTGTGCCATTGCTTGACCAGTGTTTTGAAAATAAGGCCTGACGCTTTAGAGATAGAAAGAACGTAGAAGAGTCGCCAATTCTAAAGCGATGGGAAGTCTGTAAACTGTGCTAGTCAAGAATTTTAGGAAGTTTCAGGTGGTGGTATTGCACTGTTGGTGTTCCCATAGCTCCTTCACGCACTTGTGCTACATTGCCATGTGATGCACTGTAATACCACACACAGACACCTGACTGCTCTACAGGGCACCATCACAAGTTTTCCAGACAACACATGTAATCCTGGAGGAGCATCCCACTCGGCTTGTCTCCTCTGCCTTCCCTGCATTAAATAGAACCGTGTTCTCTATGGGCCTCTGCAGTTTTCATAAAGAAACTACATAGCATGTTTACCTTAAATCAGGCTTATATTTGACCTCTGGTTTCTCTTAAAGGAGAATTACAGTTATTAAAATAAATCATTTTTTCTTACTATTCAGTTGTTGTGTTTGCAGCACTTTCTAGGCAGAGGTTTAATAAGGTTGATTGCCCTACGCTAAGCGATTGCTCTGAATAATTGCAAACAGTTCCAGTTTTTCTGGACCTGCCGCATTTTTCTACATTTTGCAAACACTTTAGGGGGAAAAAAAAAAAAAAGAAAGAAAGAAAGAGAAAAAGAAAAGCAAGGACAGTTACAGAAACCCTTCAGCTGCTGGGCAACTCAAGTTGCTCCTGGCCCACAGCACCTGCCAGGAACCTGTGTGTCTCTATGATTGCCTCTGTCCACCTACAATGCTTCACTCAGGGTCCACTTCTGCTGGGGACAGGTACTCATCCAAATGTGACTTCCTTGGTTACCCAAAGCAGTTACAAAGCTTAGCTGAAAGCAATTTCCACCAGTTTGACTCCAGGACAAAACCACCCTTGTGAAAACTGAAGCTAAGGTAACTCTGATGGTTTGCATTCACAACTGCCACACTGGTGCACACGTGCATGTGCCGACTAGCCCTCTGCCAGGCAGAGGCACTCTGCCCAAACTGGCAGCAGGAGGCAGGGAGGTCAGCACGTTGCACACCGCTTGCATCTCTGCCTGGCCCTGAGCCAACGCTACTGCACTGCACGAGTGTCAGGGCTCAATTCATAGGCAGAGGCGGGGTGAGCTCTGCACCTAAGCACTCACCAGTGCGAGGGAGAACCTGTAAGAACATCATCAGGAATGGAGCAGATTAGCTGATTTCCACTAGTGGCTTTTCGTATAGGAGCAAATGCTCTGCAACGCCAAGAGCACTCCAGCAACTTTCTGCAATGAGAAGTTACTACTCCCTGATCAGCTTAACTGGGTAGAAATCCTGGTCCAAAGGCAGCTATGTACTAGACAAGCATGTTCCTTAGAACTCTCCATACCCTCTTCCAGAGCTCAGCTCAACAGCCCATTTATCGTTGTATTTTCCTTTAAAATAGACAGACTATAATTTTTGATACTGAAGTTGGATCTACAAGGTGTCATTACTTGAGCAAAACATTAAATAAGCTGCTTAGCAGTGAAAGTTGTAAAAGAAGGCATGAGATCAGATGGCAGATCACCCTTACTCCAATTTACCATATCAGGAAAAAAAAAGATTTATTTCCTCATTTCATGGATATGCTTTGTGGCTCTTGATTTTAACTTGTGACCAAATATATTTAGTTTCCCCTGCATTATTAAATGACTGCAAAATGGATGCCTGACAATTGTTAGCCATGCACATAGCAGACACGGACTGCATGTCATTTCTGACCTTTTATTTTATTCTAGCATTTCCTAGGCAGAAAAATTAAAAGCCTTCCAGGAATTCTCTGTGTATGATGCAGATCTCAGACATGAGACAAGATATCTACCAAGAGCAGCCAATATCAGAGAAAGGCAATAGTCACAAGTGTGACCTGCACAGTAGGGTTTTTTTTGTGTTTCTGAATGATCAGGGTAAACATTTTGTTTGTATGTTGTTTCTTAGGCAGCCAGATTCTTCAGCAGTCTTAGAAAAACAAGTACAACTCTTGTGCCTATTCTTGCTAGAATTCATATGTCTTTTCACTCTGTTGTTCCAAAGACAAAAAAAGTAATTTGTTAGATTCAGAGACTCAACACAGACTATTCCAGTTCAGCACATGGTTCTCTCCCTGGTATTTATTATTTTCATAATAAACTCCCTTAAAGCTCTCAATCTTTGGAATATCTACCTGCCAAGTCAATGCAAACTGGGGGTTTAGCCATAGAGTCATAGAATGAATCATAAAATGGTTTAGGTTGGAAGGGACCTTAAGGATTGTCTAGTTCCAACCCCCACCATAGGCGGGGACAGGCGAGCCCCCCCAGCTCACCACAGAGACTCTTCTCACCTCTCACTATGCAGAGCTGGGAAGCAGAAAGTTCTTAAACAATATGGGTTCTGACAGAAAAGGCAAGTCCAGTTACCAGAGCATTTTGGATCTATGTGGATGTAAATAGTCTGTTAATAGATAGCAACAGATGGCTCTTAACTTAGCAACAGCATAAATATAGCAAGTTTTATTTGATCTGATCTGAGGTGGTTAATGGAGGCATCTGTTTACTAGTGTATTTTTTAAATAAGATCATCTGCATGGCCCAGAGCATTGTCTGGGTGCTCTTTCATTACAGTTTGTAAAACTCCAAATAAAAATAGGAAGCGAGCCGATCGTTCTTTGGAGATTTGCCTGTGTAACAATAGGGTTCTGGTTGCATCACTAAGTATTCAAAACAAAGCAAAAAGAATCAAAATAACAAGCTTTCACAGCTGTGAATTTGCAGTCATGCTCATACACACATGAAGATGACACAGCTTGCACATGTTTTTACTACTACTGTTGGCATAACTGAGGGTAAAGTGACAAGTAGGAAACTATGAGGAGGCACAGGAGACATGCATTTTGGAGTCGTCTCACACTGTTACACCCACCTTCCTCGACAAATACATAAAGATCATGTTAAATAAAGTCAGGTTTGTGTGTGCTGGCAACCCTAGATAGCCTAATCTTATCTATTTCTCTCTCCAGAAGATCATAGATAAGCAGCAAATTGAAGATGGAACATTTTAAAAGAGACGGAAGAGCATCGGTGGATGTCAAGGCTTCTTTCTCACAGCAATCCAAAACCAAGTGGAATTGATTTACAATTGACCTGTAAATTCCTTCCTCATTTCTCTGATCACTTGCAGCATTTGTGAGAGCCGTGCAGAAGCACAGCCTCCTGTGTCATGCCGTGCCAGCCCCACACGCGCATGCACAGAGTCATTCTTTCCACTAACGGTTGTCACTACCACACACACTCAGACGCTGCCTCAGGGTACAATATAACTATCTTACTTCTAACAGACATGGCCAGAGCAGACACAGAGCAACTTGTGTACCCTCCAGAACATATATGATAAACACAACACCCACAACAGTGACTTGTGGAGAAAAGGAAGAGGACTGAGAAGTAGTCTGGACTGCACTGGCATTCAGGTATCGCTATATTTGCTTAAAACAGAGATGAAATACATCTGTAGCATAGGCAGACTTGCAAAAATACCTTTCCTTCTCTACCACGTGCAACTTTTTAATCACAGACTGCTAAGAGCACATGCACGCAGAGAGCATAGGCACCCAACACACAAAGCACCTTTACTGAAGCTATCCTATGCAGTTAGCTTTGCAAGATAGGACTTTGCATGCACTGAAGACAGTTGTGCAAATCAAGCATCAAAGTCACTGCAGCTAAAGGAGACACAGTCACAGCAGCCTCAGACAGGGGAGTGGAGATTTTTAGTTTTGCTGGCGCCTCAAGCAGGTTTAGCAACACTGCTCTCCTCCCTTCATCAGTGGCACTGTGGGTGCTTGAGGAGCCCAATAAAGCTCCCTCCCAGCCTCTGTGCGAGTGTACTATAAGCTACCAACTTGCTCAAAATTTGTTAATTAGTCTAGCATGAACAAAAAAAATAAAAATCAGGGACTACAGGACTCTCAAAGCACCCTTCACTATTGGATTTTCTGTTTACCAGCTCTCATCAAGTTATATCAGCCAAAGGTTTTGGTCATCCCATCATCTTTCAAATTATTTCTGCTTAAAAATATTTCCTCAATCCTTTTTTTTTTAAGTTTCCTTTAATCTAAAATTCCATTTAATGAAGACTTGGAGAAAGAAAAGAGAAATCTGTAACTTTCCATTGTGGGAAGGAACCAAACCAAGATAACCTCATTTTTCTCCGTGGAAGAGATTACAGCAGTGCATTTGTGCTGCAGCATGGTCAGTTGTTGAATGAAGCTCTCCCAGGCTTAAGTAACACAGTTTGAAGAGAAAAAAATTGTTCAAGCAAATTCACTCCTTTCTTCACATATTTCTTAGCAACTTTCTGTTTAAAATTTTCTCATTTCAAGCACACAGGTTAAGCTGGTTGGTTCACAAATCATATATAGCTCAGTTTTGGTCAAAGTGTTGAGTGGTGCTCTTTAACTTCCTAGCGATGTTTTCAAAGAAGTTTGCTTTTGCAATAGTTTACTTTTAAAGGGAAAAATATCCTGCTTGCTTTGTTTCCTTTAAGAAAGAGAGACAAGAAACTAAACTAAAATAAAAGGAAAATGTGGAAAGATTTTTTTTACAAAATTAAGCCTTCTGGTTATAGAAAATGGCACAAGAGTCTTAAAAACAAACTGAAATGGGAAATTGCCTTGTAACTTCAATAAGTCGCGTATCTTCTCTATGCTTTTAACACCAAAATTGTTGTCCAGCGAAATATTGAAAACACCATTCCTCAAGATTCTTCTTTACCATTCCCGTGCGGGTGAGGGCAGGACAGTAGAAGAGTGCATCAGCCAGCCCACCTCTGAAAGGTATGTCTAGCTTGCTTTTTGTCTGATTTCACATAGAAAGCAGGTTTGTGAATGCATGGGCTGTATCTGTGAACTCTCCTCACTGCCTCACCATCAAACCAAGTCTGCTATGCAAGCTAAACTAACTCAGAGAGAAAAACAAAGTATGATCTGACACTTATAAAGGTACCAGAAAAATCAGCATGGAGAGGAACACCCGATAAACGTTCAGTAATAAGAGAGCATCCACTAGACTTTTGAATGTCCCCAATACCAAAACCATCAGCCATGGCACTCATGGGGGACCCAAGCTTTATTATTATTGTCATGGAGGTATTTGGTTTTAAGAACCTAAAAGTTTTTATCTCCTCCAAGGATGGATTTACTAGAAAACACACGAATACTGAAGCAGGAAAACACTGAGACTTCGTGCCACACCCTCTACACCTTAAAAAAAAACAAACCCAGTAAAAGTATTTCTCCTCTTCTTAAGACAGTGAAAATTAACAGGAGGAAATACTCATCCTCTTAAAGTCAAGCTAGAAGATCCAATCAACAGCCATGCAACACTAACATGAACTCAAGACCATTCCAAATGTTCCAGCCTTAGTGCTGCAAACATTCTTGTTCTTCATTCACTCCAAGAGAGACCAAGTCATGGCTTCAGCCATTCTCCCACCTACTGCTCTCCCCTCAGTCCACTTCTCTGAAGGTTATCCTTCAGAGCAGAGGACACATCTTGGAGTCATCTCTCCTTCATTTCAGCCTTGCACTTCTCATAGACAATACCCAAACAACTGCATGCACCCCTTCTGCTCTGCTCCTTCAGTGCTCTCTGTCCTTGGTGCAGCGACATTGACAGCTGTATTTCAGATGCCAGTGGGGACGGATGTCCTCTTCCAGCAAGAAAAATTGGAATTGACACGCGGAGAATGATTGACACCACATGTAAGTTCTTATTCTGTCAAAGCTTTACAATGTTGTTAGTTGTCAAACCCAACCACCCTGCCATTGCTTTGCCACAATCCCACATGATGCCCAATGTCTACCAGGCTTTTCATCTGCTCTCAACAACATTCACAAATCCTTTTCTCAGGGTTATACGTATACCTTCTGCATAGCCTAGAGTCATGCAGTCTTGTGAAAGTTTATTTGCTTCGCAGAGGATGCCACAAAAACATTTCTGCTTGCTAGACTCTTAAATTCAGAGGTCTGGGGTTTTTTTTCATAATTAGACATACAGTAAAAACTGCTCATACCCTTTTGTACTCATCATTTAACATGTTAGAGCAGGGGAAAAAAATTAAAAATAAAAATCAAAAATCAAGGCAACATATCAATGGCCAGACTTCATTTCAGTTCCCTGCAAGACAATGCAGCATGTTTCACACCTCAAATGCCCTTGGCACAGGTTTTTTTCTCTGAAATTCAGTTCAAGTTGGGGTAGAAGAGGGAGAACAGGGGCAAGCAAGGAGTCTTGGAGAGACAATTGAGATCTATATTGAGTTTCATCCATGGGAATCAAAATGCATACCTAGCAAGTTGTCATTTAAAGGTGACTCCTGTGTACGACAGCATGAACTGAACCACGCCTGCTCTGTGCTGCACAGTAAATGTTATGCAAACATCAAGCGTGTCTTCATGCATGAATTGGGAGAAGGACTGCACAAGTTTAAGTTACTACGCTGCTTTATTTGGAAGAACTCATCAAGACACAGGGCAAAAGCTGCATGTGGTACTGCCTTGCCAGTATCTGCTAAAGGGCGAGTGATGGAGTGATATTATGGGGTTGCAGCATTTCTCCACACCCCATTCATGACTGCACCCATCTAGCTTCCAGTAGGGCAGCAGAGAAAAACAAGTCTGGGACACCACACAATGTGTTTCGACTGATGGAGCAATTCCGAAAGAATCCCATTTAGCAGATGATATTTCAAACTTGAGTAGCATTTTCTGCCTTTGGAGAAGTCAATCACTTGAGACGTATTTGCACAGCACTACATACTGACATACCAGCTCAGGCGATTATAAACAGTTCAAATACAGTCCACATTTTTCCCTGCAGAAAAGCCAGGCTGGACTGCTGCTGGGTCCAGTTAGTTCACCTGCATCTCTGCCTGGTGCCGCTGGCACGTTACAGGCAGAACCGGAGGTTTCCTTTCCCTGAGCCACTGAAACACTGTTGCAAATGGTCACACATACTTTTTCTTTTTTTTGAATTATAGTAATTCTATTAAGAGGGATCAGAAGAACAGAAATAACAAAGTGAATGTAGAAGTCTTATCATTAGGCTAAGGATTTCATAAGAAAAACACCTACAAGTCAGGGCAGGAACTACACCTTGCTTTGCGTTTGGAACGCAGCTTGCGCCTCCTCAGTACTACCACAGTGCAAATATTTAGTTATTTACCAAAAGAGGAAAAAAAAATGTGTTCTATGGTTGCATAATCAGGACTCCAGAAGCTTAGAGATGCTTGAATTAATAGATTTTTTTAAATTTTAAGAAGTTGGAGTGAAGAAATTCAGCCATTGCCACTAAACACTGTTATTCTGTCCCCCTGGGACCACACTGCTCAGTGTATGGGGCAGATGGGGTTTGTGAAACAGGAATCGCCTCCAAACCTGGGACAACCCCAAAGCCTTATTCACCACCTAGCATCAAAAAAAAAAAAAAAAGACAAATAGACTTCAACACATTTATCTTTACAACATATTGATAAGATGAGCTGCATTGGGGGTGATTTTTGGGATTTGATTTGGGGGTCTTTTTGGTGGTTGTTGGTTTGGGGTGTTTGTTTTTTTTTGTAATAGCTGGAATACAAAGAAAAAACACTAAAATTTTCAAGGATTAGCTACTTCAGGATGCCCTGCTGGAAATTCCCAAAACCTAATTGACTTAAAGGGCATTCAGTATTTCTATGGCGTATAATATATTCAATGAACAGTTCGCCAGGCTTCCCTCAGAGCCACGGCTACACAATAATTCCCAAAGGAGAAATCAAGACCTCAAATGTATCAGTCAGAAACACAATTTTGTGTTACGGAATTTTTGGCCAGAAATGTTTCCTAGCCTTCACACAGCATCATCAGAAACAGCAGATTAACTGGACCAAGAAACATACACCTTACAAACATGTCTCTAATAAATAAACCAGGTATGACAAATTTATCTATTAATAAAAAACATGGTTTATCAGTTGCACTGATCTGACACTAAAAATTTTGAGGCTTTACCAGCAACCTTTCACAGTACATCCATTTGGCAAGTTCTGGTGATGACACTACGCTGAAAATGAAACTTAGAAGTCAAAATTATTCCTAACACTGAATAGTCTAAATTTTTTGGTAGTACCCCCCCCAGCCTAGAAGTTACAAAGGCATCAGCAACTGTTATGTAAACTTCTCCAAGGACCTTTCTCTACCTGAAGAGATGACTGAGGTTACCCATTTCAGGAGCAAATTAGGTTGTACTAACCAACAGCACAAAACTTAGCAACTCTTCAACCTATTTGGCTGCAGTGCTCTGAAGCCTGAAAAATAATATCCAGATCATTTTTGTCATACCTCTTCTCTTCTTCAACAAGGGTGAAGAGAAGCAATGTTAAGAGTTTTCTTTTTGCTTTCAACTGAATGTTCTTTCTTAGGACAATAAAAAGCTGGCATTTTTTCTAGCGTAACTGTGAGCATCCTTCCTTCAGTTTTAGGAGAGGAAGAACACAATGACGTTTTATGCTCTTTAAAACAAAAAGCCAAGGAGAGTTGCAGTTGCTCTGTGATATATTGCATTGGTCAGAAACAGAATATACTGAGATCCCTCTTCTTAATTGTTTCAGCAGAATGTATCACTACACACAGAAGTCTCCCCTGCGGTACCTGTCTGAGGTTCAAATCAGACAGCATTCAATCCTTCCTTACTGCTCCAAATAGACTGCCAAACCCAAAACCTGCTGAACACTTAGAGACTCCAGTCACTCCAGCGCAAGTGAAATCAGGCTGGCTCTTCCCAAGATTTTAGCAATTCTCTGTACTCTCACTAACAAGTACCACTGATATATCTTTTCCTGCTCTCTGCATATTTTCCCCTGGATCCTGACCAGTAAGCTATAGGAAATAGCACCTGCAAGGAATAAATTCCTAAATAGCTCATTCTCGTGTGCCAGGTCAGCATCCCTCTTTTCTTGGCCTGTTGGATGGCTTCAGGTTAAATTTCCCATCAAACACAACAAAATAAAACTCAACTTTTTTTCCACTATGCTGTCCTCCATTTAGGGGAATTTTAACAATTTGCTGGTAAATATAACTCTTAAGAGTTGTAGCGATGACTAATCACTTACAGACATGTAGTCGCAGCTGCTCAGATATTTATTTCTTGTCCAAACCCAACTCTGAATAACTTAAGCACCTTAATAGAAGTAGAATAATAAATACAGCCCAAATATAGGCAGCAATCCAACACAACCATCACAGCGCTCTCTTAAATCCCCCGTCTTTCAACAATGCTCACTGCAATAGCTCTTACTATTGTATAACAAGAATGTAACAGAAAAGCAAACTAGGAGAGACTGGCATAGTTACCGTCTTTACCACTTCCACGTAGTACTTTTTTTTTTTTTTAAAACTGAGCATATTCAGTTTTGTTGCAGATTCTTTCCCCATAAGAAATAACTTCCCTCTGCTCTCTCAGAGTTGGGCAGAGATAAATCAAACATGTACGAGTCTGCTGGAGAGAATGGGGGAAGAGAAACTCCGCTGATGATCTACGTTTGGGTTTTCATTTCACTTTGAACAGAAGGAGAATCCCAACCATGGCTGTGTTACTCCGGTTAGGACATACTATCCAAGGTTTCTCAGGTGAGACAGAGCCTAGCCAATATGCTCCCTGTGAGCAAAAGGCCTTGGAGCTAGGTACTCACCTAAAGAACTGCCAATACAGGCACCTGGGCTTCCTATTCCCAAGGGAACTGCAACAAGGGAAGGTAAAAAGAAAATCAGCTGTTAAACAAACAGCTTTGGTTTAATCCGCAGGGTGACTGCTCATTAATGGTCACCCCAAGCATCAAAAATAAATCTCAGTTATGTATTCCGAGAATCCCACAAATTACCCATAGGGAAATGAAAACAAAGAAGATATATTATTAAGCTACATTTGGGCATTTTTTATATATTTTCCACACATTTAGGCTGATTTTTTTTTCCTGCAACTACAATGTATACAAATGCTTTTGCATTAAAGATTATTTTTCTAAAAAAAATTATGTTATTACAGCTTTGCAAAGATGAAAATCTACAAAGTATCAATCTCCCCATAAATATCAAACACACTGACAGGCTACTGATCTTATATAGTACCATGCTTATTTTGCTTAGGTTGAGTTTGTAAATGAACTCAACAAACTGAATTATTTTGTCTCAATAGGGACATAAATGTAGCAATTCTAACAGCTATCGCGTGTTGCAGTTTTCCTTCATACAGGTACGGATTCTTAAAATGCAGAGCAGCAGTTTGGTAATAATATTTGCAAACTTGTTGGGGGAAAAATATGCTTGTACTTACTACTATGCCCACAGAAATATCTACCTTTATGTATTAGTTCTGATTTAACTTAGAACCTAGCTATGAACTAAAAAATCTGTCTTTTAGGGTTTTCCCACTCTTCAATTTACTTTGAAAGAAAAAAAACCCTTCGTTCTTGACCTGGTCTCTGTCATAAAGGTTGGGTCCTTTCACTTGGACAAACAGTGAAGGTAAATCCTGCTGTTGCAGTCCACCAAATAAGTTTCTGTCTCCTCTAGCATATAATTGAGGTTGTAACAGATGGCTTTGCATTTTGCAAGACCAAAAGTTGTGCAACAGCAGCAGCTTTATTTACAGGGAGAGATTTATGAGAGCAGAGTAAGGTAAGAGTCTGTGGAAGATGAAAAATAATTTCTCACTTTGAAAGAAGACTTGGTAGCAATACATTTAAAAGCTCATCTGCCTCTGTTTTCTCCATTCTTGTTAGTGCTTTTACTGGAAAAACATCCACAAATCCCTGTATCATTATGGACTTCTACTGTTAATTTCATCAACCTCTGCTGCCAGTGCAGCAAACTTTTTTGTCCTGGGGGCCAGGTGGAAGGGCTGTACAAGCACTCAAGGTGAGAGCTGCTCTGATACAGCCTCAAAACTTAGCCAGAAGAAGCAAAGTTTTGCGGGTGATGCTCCTGGCTTGTCATGCAGAGTCTTTGTGCAAGAGCACAAAAGCAGGAGCTGAATATTTGGAGGCAAGGCAATAAGAGGGCTCAGCAAGAAAGCCTCCAGCAAACACCACTCAGTCTGGTATAGAACCCAGTCTTTGGGTCACAGAACTCCTTCAAATCAATGACAACCTGTGCTTTCCAGATGGATCTCAGCTGTCAGTAAGCTCAAGCCAAGCTACATTGGGATCACACCCAACAATTGGTCTGGGGACAGCTTCCTGAACCCATCACTTGCCAAGGTTTTGTTTGTTTGGTAACAGGGATAGAGAAAGAGTCCCTTATGGCCCTAAGAGGGGTTATTTCAGTACTGCACCTGGGCGCATCTCTGAGTAGCTCTTCTATATTGCTCACCAAAAGTGTTTCTCCCTATTTTACATAGCTCCCTCGTTTAGAGCCTGTTAAGTGAGTCCAGCCCCCCAGGCAGAAGGGTGGTAACTTCCAACTTTCTGGCTTGCCGTGGTCTGTTTATCAGATCTAATGAAGACATTTATGGGTTGATGGTCTGACAGATGCTCAATTTTCTGACTGGATGAGGAAGTCAAACTGTTATATAAGAAGCCAATAAGTACCATTCATTCCTAAAGCAATAAAATACCGCTGCATTTCCAAGTTAATTGGCAAAACCGAGTCAGTTTGCTGGGAGTATTTTTAATCAAATTTAATCTTTAGTTAGGGACTTCTGTAGCACCCTGCACTATACTATGTGATGATCTAGAACAGTGATGATTGCTACTACAATGCACCATTTTCTGTAGCTGTATCCAGGACCAAAATGTATTGCTAATGTAGCAAAACATTCTTGGAGAGATTTACACCTTTCACCATCTGCGTACGTGTTGGGGGTTAACACAGAGGTTTCCCAACAAGTTACAAGTTCAGAAGGCTCTTCTTTTCTTTTAGCAAGAATGCTTTTGTATATGTAAAAATTCTGAAAATAGTAGATTGCCCTATTTAAAAAAAAAAAAAAAATCATCCCCTTATAAGGTTTTCTTAGCACTGGCTGTCCCAGCTGTTTACAAGAGGTACCAGTCTGCCATCAAGAATACATTAAATTCAGGAGTGTTTTGTGCTAAAGCGCTAAGGCTTGATGGGGCACGTTTTATGGGTTCATTACAGTGTGCCTCTGGAGTATTGCAAGGCATGAGACCAAAGGCTACATCCCATTGGCCGCTCAAGTTATTTATTAATGGTCCTATTAAACACTCCCTCAATCTTTCAATTGCTGTTATCCAGTTTTCTTTTAAATTATTTTTTTTCTCCTTTTGACTTGTGCATCCACAGCTGGAGAGCACCCTTGGGGAGTCACAGCAAGGCACCCAGGTCTGGCACCTGAAAAGCCCAGGAGCTTGGTGTGGAGGCATCAACTCCACTGTGGGGCTGGAGGCCTCCTGCCATCTGCTCTGATGCCTTCAATCCCCGTGTGCACTAGCCACAAGAGGGGGACAGAGCCTCACCCCGCCTTGCTGAAACAGAGGATGTAGATCAGGCAAGGGGTATCTAGGAAACCCTCCTCTTTCCAGTGCTCCAAACTCTCTCCCTTCAAAGGCCAAAGAGCTTCCTCTCCTCTTGCTTAACATCAGCATTCACACTCCCATGCACAGCACAAATAAAGCATTATTATCGATTGCTTTAAGCGAGCGTATAGGAAACCCAGTTCAGGAGTAATTCACCTTTCTTACTGTCACGAATCAGTGATGCTGTGAGATGCACAGACGCCAAGCCATACAAAATACATCACGTTGACCTTCCAAGGGCCACTTTCCCATCCAGAAGGTTGACATTCTCTGTGCCACTAGATTAATTGCATTGAACAGACAAGAATTAATAACTGTACCGAGCTTTGTGCTACATCAGGAGATAAACACCACTTCTTGGAACTGACAGAATAAAGGGAAAACTCATAGAGCCCTAGATCACTCCTCCATCATTTACCATGTTGCTGCTGTATTAGGAAATGTCAAGCTGCATCTTTAAGAGTGGACCTGTCTCTGCAGCAAAAGCACAGAAAGCTGGCAGTTGAGAAAGCAGAACGGATGACAGTTTTTGGCAGCAGTTTCAGCTGTCTTGTTGGGTTTTTCAGATTAATCAGCCCCTTTGGAACACTGAACAGATCATCAGGACAATCCCTCAATCCAAAATATTTTGCAGTGGAAAAAAGTCGTAAACTGGGACAGGAGCATAACAGAGGCAGCTTTCTGAAAGGGAATTGGTCTTAGCTCTGAGAAAGGTCCTTATCAAGAGAGTGTCTAAAGCAAATGGCATGCCTGCACCGTCATCCACTGCACGTGCACACGTGTGTTTTCTCAATGTGATTTTTCAGGAAGTCATGAACTGAAAAAAGCTTCTCTCCATGTCCCCAGATCCCACCATTTCAAGCTGTGTTAAATACATCTTGTTTCTGTCAGATGCCAAAAGTATTGACCATTTTCTGCCAAGGAAACATCTTCCATTCCCAATATCTAAGGCTATGTGTATATGCTCAACACTGTTTGTTTCAAACATTTAGTTTTACATTATACAGGAGACAAATAATCAAGAACCTTGAATGCTCTTAAAAACCTACCTGCAACAGAAAGTTTCCAGAATCTTAGTTTTCCCCAATAAATTCTAAATTCAAGATATTTACATGCCTAAAGCCCCTTAAAAAAATAAATAAATAAATCTATCAGTGTTAGGAGTGACTTTCCCTGTTTTGGTATTTACTTCTTCAGCACTACCATTGCTGTTTAATCAGATCTCAGCTCTCCTCTCTCCTCAAAAGGCATCTACCTGCATTTCAAGCATATATTGTTGCAAGTAGTCCTTTACACCTGGATGAGTATCTACAAAAACCAATGTATTAAGGGCTGCCTGTTCTAATCTGGATACAGAACAAGTCTACATTTTATGATTCAGAAAAAAGTATGTTTAGCTAACAATCACATGTGCTATTTAATAGATCATGCAACAAATTTATTTCTTGTTGCCTTTTCTGACAGGAAGGGAATTCTGTAGCATAAGAGCAGCACAGTTTATTATATCAGTTTAACCACTTAATAATCAGGTATAGCTCTTTATAGCACTTCATAGCATTGGCCCACAGTATTCGAAATTTAGGCCAAAAAAATATAATAAGCAACTTTGCCAAGGAGTTTCACCCTTCCTCCATTACACAACAAACTAACAATTAGCTGTTATGCAAGTTTCTGCTCACCATCAAGTGTGCACTGCTTTCAGTTTGCCTAAGATGGCAAGCATGCAGGAGAAAAAAATGAAATTATATTAATACATTGTGTTCTTCACTTAAAGGCTGAGTTCCCTGTACTGATCACCACAGCTTTCAACAATGACTTTCTATCACGTGTGAAACTGCTGTACAGCTGAAGATAAGGCTCCCCTTTACTCCTGCATCTCTGCAGCTTTCCAATCCACATCACATCAACCAAGCGCTTGAGCATTCGGAGCAGAGAGAGCCAGGTCCGAGCCAGGACACCTCCTGTGGGTTCTGCCTATGCCCCATCCCTGCATAGCTGCTCCCTGCGTTACTGGGATAAGGGCACTGGAGCCCAAATCCCCAGACAGCCTCGAGCCACGCTGGCATGCTGCCCATAGAGCCAATTGCCCCTCAAGGACAGATCCCCAGGCACAACTGTATATTCTAGCTTGGTCATTGGTACAAGGTGTTTAGTTCCAGTAGGAACAGGCACAACTGACTGAAGGGCCAGCTCAGTGAACCAGAACTACCAAAGTGCTTTATGCTCCATCAGACCACCGTGGTGTAGCTACAACTTCGTTGCTCCACCAGCTCCACCCAGACACGTCCTCCACTGAGGAGTCCGTGCCTGCTCACCAGCAGCAGGATAAGCCACATGGGTGCTATGCCTATGATGCTACTACGCTTCTGCAATTGCTGCTTAATTGCAGCTTGGCCTGCACACAGCTCCCCTGCCAACTTGGGACGGTGGCTTAGCTCCTGCATTTGCCCCATGATCTTATTTGCCATGTCTGGTCACCAACCTGTAGTCTGGGATGAGTGTGGCCATGGCCAGGAAACTATTGAAACAGGATACGCCAATGTCACAAAACAGATTAGCAGTGAGGTTCCTTATCACAAGCAGTTTTTACAGCAGTAGCCCTGAGAAATCCCATCAGAGAAGAGATGACTCAGTCTCCTACAGACACTTTACACATCCAGACATTCTTGCATATGAGAATCTACTGCATATAAAAAAATGACCTCTGACTTTTTGTGCCTCTCCTCTGCCCTGTCATAAATAAGAATATAATTTCAAGAGATGCTGTCAACTTATATTCAGCCCAGTTTTCTATTTTGTTTAAAAATAAGTCTTCTGTAAAGCATAAGATGAATAGAATTAAGAAAACAATTCTTTAAAACAAAACAAGAAATTGTGCTGTTGCCTTTCAAACCCTTACCCTGTAGCACTGAAAACTTGGAATTGTCCACAAACGAATATGAGTCTGACATGATATTTATTATCCAAGCTTAAAATAGCACAGAACAAACAGAATACAAATCATGGCAAGTAAAAATTAATTTTAAAAATTCAATTTAATAATCTAACAGTTTAAGGGCAATATGCGGTTTATATTGGCAGTGGCCTTTTAATCTTGCAAATCATATAATTAAGAAAACTTAATTAGTAAAAGCAGTGTTTGAATATTAGAGCTGTGAAAATATCTCAGAAAAAACTGCAAGTATTGGCTTGAATGTATTTTAAGCCTCGGTTCTGCGTCTGCATGCACTTCTGTTAATATAAATAAAAGGCAGGAATAAATAAATGGCTGAAGTATTCAGGAAATCATGAAGTTAGAATATTCACAAAACCCAAAATTGTAACTGCTCGCACGAGGGCCCGAGGCACAGCCCAGCAAGAACAGCAGTGCAGCGCGTCCTGCTTCTCCCTGAAACCTCCCGGTCACCAGCTATGGCAACGGGCAATTCCTCGAGTGAGCACAGGCCTCCTCTCTTCCCACTACCCACCTCAAAAAGCATGCAAACTACTCAGCCATGAAGAGAAACTAAATAAAATAAAGACAGCTGCATAATTAAGAAAAGTTTCATGTGTGTCTGTTTAGAGAGAGCCTTAACTTGTTTCATACGTCCGAAGGAGAACAACAACAAAAAGAGGCTTCTGCACAGTTTTCAATCTTAGAAATCCAAGTTGAGCTAAAAGGCACCAACAACACCACGGCTCTCAGGTAAGATGCACGAGATTCACACAATCTGCAAGTCCTCAGAGCCAAGACATTCATCTTCAGCCCAACCAGCTTTTTAAAAGTATAAAAACTATTAAACTCACATTTCCTCTCTCAGCCAGGTAGTCAAGGAGAATCCATACAACATGGAAACTCCAAAGACTATGTGCACTGAAATAAATGACATCCACAGCCAATATTCATAGTATTCTTGCAGCTTTAGACAGAAGGGGAAAAAAACAAACCAAAACAAAAAAAATCATAATGCTCTTAAGTGCCAAAACATTCTAATCTACAAATTTCCAGGGAGACATTTCTCCACCTCAGAAAACCAAAAGCCTGGTTCACTTATTACTGGGCCACTCTAATATTGCAGAAAAGTTAGAGTTTGCAGCAAACCATCCTAAACAGACAGAGGGCTTGGCTATGGTTGAAGTTGCTTTTGCAATATTTGCTCAAGAGAGCTTTTGTTGTTGCTGTTCTGCTTTGGGACATGTACTGTATTTTTCTAAAGAGATGATTTATCATTGCCTTTGAAAAATAAAGAAACTTTGTTATTATTCTTAAATTGATCCAATCGCTATTTTTCAGGGGACAAGTCAGTGATTTTTTGTTTGCCTAATGGACAGTTTCCAGCATGGAAATGAAATTAGGAACCCAAAACCAGATCTAAATTCTCCCCAACAAGACCCAGGACCTTCAAGTGCTTCAAGTCTCTCTTCTACACCTCAAACTGGGTTCCCATAATTTGCACAGAACAAGGGCCATCAAAACCCACACATAATCCAGAGTTTCACTCTGCATCTATCCTTCCATATCCAAGGTCTTTTTAATTTGCATCTTAGGAAGGAAATTAGCAGTAACTACAGTAAACTCTGTTTTCTTAAAAAAATAAAAGGAAAAACACAGAATACTGTTCTTGGACCCCTGGGTTTTGTTCCTGTAAAACATAGGTCATTCCAATTAAATATATCAGACTTCTGCTGTCAGTCCTATCACTGGGTTATTAATTGTAGTAGAAATCAAGAGTGATTGCTAAGTACCAGCAGCTGAATTTACCATACAAGTCACATGAGGTCTCAAACAGTAGCAGGATATTCAGTACTGGTGGTTAAACCTGAACAGAGAAGCCCTTAGTTTTGCCCCTCACTCAGCCCCTCCACATCCTTTTGCAGTATGGGCTTCCCCATATATCCTAAACCCCTCCTCTCTACAGAGCTAACGGGTAGCAGTTATTCTGTGTGTCAAACACACCTTTTCAACAAGCTTCTTTTTTTGACTCCTTATCTGAATAGTGCCATGGTGCTTGGCAGTGGGTATTTGGCCTGAAATAATGACACATTTATGATTTTAATCTCCTGTAATTGGGAAAGGTTTCCAAAGAAAACAGAGGTGTACGAATAGCACCTCCCCATCTTGAGTGCATATTACACAGACAGATGTCACGAAGTTAATCCATGCGAGCCCCTCCGTTCCGCAGTCAGAACGCAGAGCTAAGTCCTCTGCTTCTCAGACAGACTGTTCTGTCTGTGCAGACATAGGTGCCAAGAGCGTATCCTGTCCCTCTAACCTTCTTCTCTTCCTACAAGTGCAACAGATTTTACAAAGCAAACTAAACAAAAGATCTAGCTAGTTTTGAGTCTTTGCATATAAGCCAAATGTCCCCGTATTTGCTAAGTCTGAACACCGGGTACATGCTCAAATCTAGTACAAATTAATCACGGATTTATTGTCTCAGCTGAAAAACTATCAGCATGCCAGGGAACACTGAAGAAAGGAGAAACAAAGATCTGGTGCTTATTTGTACCTGCCAAAGGACTCGAGGAACGAAGGAGGCTGACCAACCAAGAAAACTAACATTTGTTTCTGACAGGGATCTATGCAAAGGAACAGCATTATAATTTAGGGCTCTTTCCATCAGAATGATAACAGCTGTCATCTACTGTGCGAGTACAGTAATTACTGAATCTTGTATGTGGAAAGCAAATACCTCATGTTTCATTTACACAATAATATCTCAATCTGCAGTCCCAGAGACAGCCAGCGACATTCCCACGGAATGACTAACACATACCCCACCTCTAAATTCCTGCAATTTTACAGGCAGTTTCCCCCAAAACCTCCGTAGTTTTCATGGTCCTTCCAACACAGCGTGAAAGAGGCTGTAATACTATTTATGACTCTAAATTTTCAAAATCCAGCCTAATATATCCTATTCTTTCATGGACTACTTGAAATAAATCAAGTTTTATTAAGTAGCAAGAATATCCTTTCTCACCTACAATTTTAATCTACTATTTCTAGCCTTATCTGCCACACACATAGAGAAGAGATTTTTGTTCCATTCACCATCATTGCACCAGGAAGGAAGAAAATAAACAAGAAGTCACCAAGCTCAGTATTCCAACATCTTTTTGTTTTGTTTTAAACAGAAACATTTGTGTATATTTATCAATAAAACTGCAACCGACCTGAAAACAGAGTTTGGATATAGATCTAATTTCTCCAAAGTTGATAAACTTTTTTTTTTTTTAAATAATCAGTTATAATCTAGTTTCTTAATAGGAACTAAATTGGATTTTGAAAACTAAGCAGCCTGACGAAAGAACACAATGCTTTTGCTTACTGTCTAGCTAGCATCGTTATAAGAATGAAACTAATTTTAAAAAGTTTTCTATTTCCATCAGAATTTAATTGTACAGCAGAGATCAGTTTAAAACTATATGTTTCCTAATCATTAAAACAAGTGAAGTAAAATTATACGTTTTGCAAAACTGCTTGTATTAGCCTGGGCTGTATTACAAAGCAGGGGCCAAAAGCTGAGTGCTTCCAACCACCAAAAAATACCAGTAATTCCTGTATAACCTCACACCTTGGAGAGCAAGACAGTTTCAGTGTATTGTATTGTTTTTTCATCAATTGAAGAGGAAGTGGAAAATAACTTCAGATTAGATAAATCTCTTGGAAACCTATTTCAATCAATCATTTTCCCCTTTCCAGCCATGCCCTGAAGATGTTTTGCCTACAACTGGTTTGCATTCAAATGAGTACGCCTGTATCCTTTTTGCATACACTAGCCATGCAGCAGCATGCTTTGGTTTGACAAAAGGTGCCTACCACTCCAAAGTGCCTTCATACAACCACTTTCCTGCCTAGAACTGTCATGTAGCAGTTTCTAATTTTAGAATTTGATTAATTGTCAGCACAAAAGCAGGGAAGTAGAAGCCTAAATGAGCTTTTTTTTTTGGCAAAATTGAATTATTCTCATGTTAGGCAGCAGCAGACAAATATGAAGTGCCAATTAATCTAAATATTTTAAGGCATGTACTTAAATCCTATCAATTGCAATGCCTTTTCAGCCAGCTTTTGGCTGTCTTAACATACATCTTGGATTTTCAAAGCAGCAAAGGAATTGGGGCATTCATATATTTTGGAAATCAAATGATGCCTGCGTGTACAGAAACAAGAGCTTCTATGAAGAGCAGCCAAAATCAGCCTTAAGGAGATGTTTGAAACAGAAATGGCCAGAAACGCGTTTTCCATTTGCAAAATAATGTCGAATTTGAGTGAGAGTAAGTGAAAGACAGACATCATTCTTTTCTATATTAGCACAATTCAAGACTTAATTTATTTTATTCTCTCCTTCAGGAGAGTATGTTCTGTTATATGATTTTTGTTCATCAGTAGGTGGTTTTCCAGAGAAGCTGGCAGGAAACTGACACAGAATTTCTTGACTATATTTCATTCAAAGGAAGATGTTTCTATAGAAGAAAAGCTTCCAATCCAGGACAGGGAAATCAAGATGACAGGCTTGACTTTTGAGTAACTGAAGCTACAACCTTTTAAAATTGCATATTCTAACTTATGGCGTAAGAGTGCTTACAGCAGTTATTAAAAAATATATATAATCCAAAAATCAGAACAAGGCTGGAAGGGATGTCAAGCAACCTTCCAGCTACTCCCTTTCTTATTGCAGACTGATGTTTGTCTACTTTTTTCCTCAGCTGAAACTCACAATCTATTACAAATATCCTCTCACTGCTAAAAACGTTTTTCTGATGTCTAGCTTCATATTCCAAAAATTGCTTCTTGAGGAGGAATAGATACAGAGAACAAATTCTCTTCCTTCTTCTGGAAGGCTTATAACGCCTTCCTGACCTTGTCTGCAAGCTAGGCGACCACAAGTTCAGTCTTTTTTTAGTAATCTCTTTTGCCCAAGTTTTTTATCAAAAATAAGCAGCAAAAAAATGCTTCCTCTCTAGACAGTCTTTAGCTGGTCTATATATTTTCTAAAGCGCAATGCCTAAATCTGGGTATAGTCTTCCTATTGATGCTCTACCAGTACCAAGCAGACTAGAAGATTACTTCTGCTTTCTTCTGCATGGTTTAGTCCCTTTACAATGTTTAACTTCTCTTTTGGTAACAGTATAACATTATGTTCAGCAGCTGCACCTACAGCCACTCCATCCCTTTTTCAAGAAAACTGACAGACAGGTTTTTCTGCTGGGATCCCCTAAGAATAAAATTTGTATTTCAGAGAGCCTTATCCCCTAAACTAAGCTGAAAATCTAAATGGATGGTGAATGCTATTACTAATAAATATAAAACTGCATTTGCACTTGGGAGATGGTTTCTTCCAAGTGTTCTGCAGAGATGCAATTAAGGGTTTGTGGGTTTTCTTGTTTTAGATACAACATATAACTATTAACATTTTTTTCCTTATTACCTGGTAGTTGCTCACTAACTTGAGTAAAACACATGGTCAGAGTTCTACTAAGTCATCAGTCAGCACTTGTTGATTTAAGTCCACATTTGGGTCTTAAAAGGTGAGAAAACCCAAGCAGTAATACAAGTGGGATATAATTGTCTAGATTAATTTTCGATAGTGATGTAAGCAAATAAACTAATTTTAGATCACCACCTATGTGCATATTTGCTTCTGAAAGCACACTTTAAATACTAGTCATCCTTGAATTTGGAGACTCAAAGAACTGTTTCATCGGCAAATGGTTTCATTAGGGAGCACCACTGAATAATTGCAGGGCCTTCATGATGCTGTGCTGTGATACTCGTATCTTGTCACACAATTTACTACAGCGCCTAAGTCGTCTTTGAGATGAACATCTTAAAAGCAGAGCTTTTGTCTCTTCCACAGCTATGGCCAACATCATCAATTCTTTTTCATTCACTCGAAATGTAAGATTAGGAGGGCTGATGGTAATGGGTGCAGAGTGAGCAGAACAAATAAGCATGTTTGCCAGCTGCATGAGGAGTTACATGCTCCACTTGCAGATATTTTGAAAGCCAAGACAAAGGATGTCCTGTGTACTGCTGCATTGCCCATGCTATGCATCTCCAAAGCCTAGAGATGAGTTTACACAAGAAAAAGTTGACTTAATAGGTCGTATAAACAAATATTAACAGCAAAGAGCAAATGTTTTAAACAGAAAGAGTTACTTCTTCCAAACCAGGAATTTGCATCAATGCAGATTCCTGAAGTTTAGAAAATGACACAGCCCTGCTTTGACACCTGCCCTCCCACACTACCAGTCACAGTACAGCACACAAGGGACATTCCCATGTCCTGTTGCCAAATCCACCACTGCCAACATATCAACAAGCGAGAAATCTTCAAAATACAGTGTACGACAGGTTTGTTCATTTGCTTAGGAAATGACAATTTTCCCATTTGACATACAGTTGAGGAGCCATCCCACTTGCAAAGGGAAGGCAATTGCTCAGCTGAGCATGCACTGTGGCATTTTTTGCATAATTAGCAGAATACATTTAGTCTCAACCTTCTTCTGATGAATTCAGTCACACCTGTTTATGTGAAATCAATTAAGAGAGCTTAATCTCCTTAGACAGTTTCCAGCACTCCATCCACAGGTTCAGGCCTGTTTCTTGTATTGCGAAGTTTAAATTATATTAAAAAAGAAACAATTATCCTATAAACATGAAGGCCTAAATTATGCCTTAATAATTAAAACCAGTTACACTTTTAGTTTGCAGCCTTTTGGTGGTCAGACATATCAAACAGTGCTGTCCACTTTGGCTACGATGAACGGAGGAATGAGCAAAATAACCCCAAAGCAAGGTTAGCATGAACATGTCTGTGTGCCTGCCCTGTGCAGGCGTGTGCCAGAACACACATACCTGTGCCCGGATCTGCTGAGGAGTTGTGGAGTGATG
This sequence comes from Cuculus canorus, assembly GCF_017976375.1. Taxonomy (NCBI): domain Eukaryota; kingdom Metazoa; phylum Chordata; class Aves; order Cuculiformes; family Cuculidae; genus Cuculus; species Cuculus canorus. Next base: position 13,812,277 of record NC_071416.1, read on the forward strand.
CAAGGGTAAAGTCTGGTAACGGAGTCATCCAAGGAAAGGAAGCCCAGACTGCCTCCCCACCCACAGCATCCAAAAATCCCCCTTCCTGCAGGAGAATTTTTGGGGAAGGACTTAATTTCACCTTACTTTAGGCATGTCTCCAAAATAGACACTGACAGCAGGTCAGATGAATCATACTTCAGAAACGCCTGTATTTCTCACTACGAATGGAGCCTCTACAAAAATCTCAGGCTGAACCTCTAGAGTTTGGCAAGATAAATCCCACCGCTAGTGACGACGCGCAGGCAGAACTGACTTCTAGTGAAAGAACACGGTGTATGAATCCCTGCTCACCTGTGAGGTTAGAAGCTACCCGATTAGTTGAAGCTAAAAAAAATAGTGTAACTAGTCTCTATCAGGCACAGTTTGTGGTTTATAGCGTGAAGAATCCTGCCAGTGTTTTATGCCAAAGGAGAATTTAAATCTCACATCTGTGTTTGTTTCTTGGATCTACTTTGCTGGCAAGTGAGTCATCCTAAGAAACCTTAAATTACTTCTCATCATACACCAAACATTAAAAAAAAAGATTTAGTGCCCAGAAATAGTTCAAACTGAAGTAGAAGTATGGTTTTAGGAAATTCACACAACTATCTAGTGGAACATACATGAAACGTGCTTGAAGTACCTTGAAGATTTTGGGGCCAAACCTCTGTTTAACCTACAGAGCTGTAAAAGACTGCACTGAGGTGTAACAAAAGCAATGAAAATCAATGGCTTTAATTGAGGAAACTCTGCCATTTTATACATGTTAAAATTGTCCTGCTCCTCTAAGCCTCCTTGAAAGCCGAGTTCCTGCTTGGTGGAAATAAGGACTTTCTCTTGCAGTAGAATACATGCTGTCTTTCAAGCCATGTTCTTTAAAGAAAGGGGGGAAGAAGGCCGGGGGGGCAGGGAAAGAGAGAAAATCCTTTTTTTTCTCCTCAGCCTTCAGGAAGCGAAAAATATCAAGTAGCAGCTAAAATGTGCTTGAGATCAACTTTTGTTTTATAAACTTTGGGTTCCATTCTAATTGTTAGGGAGACACATAATAACAGGCTTTAACATTATTTTCTTAGGACTACCTCCCCAAAGCCACAATTAATGTAAATACCAGTGCCTTGTTAGTAATTTCCTTTCATCGATAAATACTGAAATGCAATGATCTGACCACAAATCACAAAACAAATAAGCTGGCAGTGGTGTTGAAGCCATATTGTTATCATGCAGTTTGTACAGGAGAGAGTAGATAAGGGAAATATTTTGTGAACAGAAAAAATCTTTCACTGCTTGAGAGTTTCATTACATCAGAAAACAATAACTCCCATACCCTTCCAAGCAATGAAGATAACAGCTTCAAGCGGCATTTACATGTAAACCTGACTGAAAGAGCAAAAGCAGAGTCAAGTCTCAAGTCAAGAGAACCTGGTATAGACATGGGATCAGAGACCGGACTCCATTCTCTTCTACATACACTCACAGCAGACAACTAGAGAGTCTCTCTCTTCTATGTGCAAGCAGACCGATGGTGGAGGAAGAAGGATCCCCTGGCATGGACAAGTCACAGTCTTTCTAGTGCTGCTATCACTATATATCTTGAGCTTTAGTATTCACTTGCTGGTACACAAAAATACAGGTGTCTTTAGTGCCCTATTTTCACTTCATAACCGGATGTATGTTTAACAACCAGAAATGCACATCTCCAGTCAAACAAAAAGACTGAAGATCCAAACAACAGAAGTAGACTTCAGTCTCCCATCAGCCAAGATCCCTCTTCGCCAAATCACCTCTTCTCTGCCAAACATTCAGTCACAGACAGAGAGATGCTACTAAGATATGCAACAGCAAAAGACACTTTCCAGGGAAAAAATGAAAAATATTTGTCTGAAATACAACCGGCACACACAGAGCAAAATAAACTCTGACTCCATGACTAGACTGCAATACTCGCTGCGGCAGGACCGTTCACTGCAACACACATCAGGGACACATCCACATAGGTCTTGCCTTCACAAAACTGCAGCCAATATCACCCTGACCATGTAGAAATCCTTGGTTTAAACTCAGTATTTTATATAGGGAACAGTTCCATCCATATTCTATGCCGCTCTATCAATTAGTCTCTCGAGAATGGCTATAGAATCATCACTTACCGGAGCTGCCATTGCCCTGACAGTGCCTCTGGAGTCTGTTCCCAAGCAGGAAAAGCTGCCACAAACAGCTTTGAGGAAGAAGATGGAGGAATAATAAGATTAATAACTTAAGTTGCTTAGAAAGGCAAAGGAACATACTTCCATATGTGAACACCTTGCAGTTCGAACTCTACCTCTCTTCAGGGTTAGCATGCAGAACTGGCATGGTATCTCTTTTCAACAATAGGAAGAGTACATGCCAAGAGGAGAAATATTTGCTTGTCGACATGCAAGACATTTGGACATGAGGAAATGAGGTGCACAGCTGTGTTGTAGGCTACAGTTTTCCACCCAGGTATTTTCCGGAGTCTCTAACACATCTCTGCATGAGTTAAATCACTCTGCTGGTGGAAGGGAAATTTGCTTCCCAACCCCAAAGCACAGAGCCAGGTTATTCTGTCAAGTAAGCGAATCATAACCTGCTCAGGTGTCTCTGTGCTGCATTATAGTCTGCAGCATAGACAGTCATCACATCTTCTCAGGTCAGAGATCAGTACCTAATCTCTTTGCCATGTTTCCCTGTAAGAACTTCATAGTACTAGGGCTTTGCTCATCTCTATGACGGATGGTTTTGCAAGGCCCAAACAACTTTGCAAGGATTGCAAAACATGTTTGAACTCGTACATTTTCCCCAGTCACAAAGGGTTGCTCAGCCCCTCCCCCAGTCCCAGCGCATATTGGCACAAGGGCTGGAAAATAAGCAAAAAAATCCAAAACAAAAGCCCACACCATTTTGGAAACCAATAGCCTCTCAAAAACTGATCAGATACATGCAGATGCAGACACACAGAACATGAATTTATCATCCTTGCGTATTCTTACATTTCCTTTCCCCTGTCATTTTTCCTCTAGGCTATTTCTATATTCTAACTCTGGCTCTAATTTCTACTCGGTTTGGAGTTTCACTATGCCCCTGGTGTAAAAACCACACATCCCTTCCCATCTTGTTCTTGCCATGTAGTTAGACGTGCCTCTAGATGATTTGCAAAGGCTTGCAACCTCGTTGCAGTATATTTCTCAACATTAAGCTCCTCCAGCTCCCCGTTGATCCAAATCACTCTGAATCTTACTACCCTTCTTTGTATTGCCTGACTCCCTGACCCTGTAGTTTATGGTTAGTCCAATCCTCACGTTTCCATCAGAGAACACTTCTCAGCTAACATTAGATCCAAGCCTTTTAGAGCTGATGATACAAGAGAAACCCCTAAGAGATCCTGAAGCATAGAACTGGGGATACTAACAGCACAGGAGCAACAAGCTTGTTCCCTAGCGAGCATGATCAAAATGATGGATCTTGCCAAAATTGTCAGTTGTCCAGTTTTTATTCTTACCAAAGCTGTAGGGTTTCCTTCACACCCTTTAATTACTCAAACCTTACTTAAGGAACATGGTTCAAACAAACAAACAAAAAAAAAGTTACAACAACAACGTAGCATGATCTTGACATACAAGATGTCAGAACCATTATAACCCCCTTTATTCCAGAATGATGTCTTTTGTGCTTAGAGGCATGCTTGCTATTCATAGATCTACTGCTCAGCTGTTCCAGTTTTTAGTTCTGCATAAATGCCCACTCATTATGTCCAGAGGGTTTTGCCTGTAGCTTTGTGTTTGTAGCCTTGAGGCAAATGTCTTGATGGCTTAGGGAACTCGCAGCGAATGACCAAATAACATCGGATTTTCCACAGCAACGAAGCCATTATGGGACAGCATTTCTATGTAACAGCACCCTTCAGTGTGCAATCATTATAACTAAGGATTTAACCAGGCTCTCGGGACATAACAAAATCACTTTGAAGCCAAAAATCCACTGTGAAATCTTAAGCATTAGATTTCTGAAATGCTTCTCAGAACTGCTTGAATCGGGCGGCTTTTTCAGCTACAGTAAAACCAGAAGAAGGGAAAGTTTTATGCACATCTTAAGAATGAATCCAAGTATTCAGATCTGTGCATGTAAAGCTGGGGGTGCAGTGTGCATTCGTTGCACACACCATTTGTTGCAGTTGCATACTTTACCATCATAAGCACACAAGTCCTAGTTAATATTTTTGCTATTGCTAAAATTTCGGAGTATGTTGTTCACAATTTTGATGAAAATCTGTAGTTAGGCTGCAGGAGGTAACAGCGAGCATTGTAATCCTCATAGCCCAGAGAATCCAGAGCCCCAAATATGGCCCATTTAAGCTGCAATACTCCTCACTGGCTGATGAAGGAATTGATCTAGTGGGTTCCTGCTGAATTAAGAGGTCTGTGCAGACTAGGTTTACCACACAGAAAGGAAGGACAGCTTGTGACAATAAGAAACACGGGTACAGCATAAGCGCTGGGTAAAAAGCGTTGTACAAGTGTGGTGGGTCGACTTTGGGCAGCCAGCAGCCACCCACCCAGGCTTGCTCTCTCACCGCCCTCCTCTACACGAGAGAAAATAAAATTTAAAAGCTCATGAGTCAAGGTAAAAAAACAGGGAGATCCCTTACCAATTACAAGCAAAACAGACTTCATTTGGGAAAAACTAATTTAAGGTATTGCCAATTCAAATAGATTTGGATGGGAAGAAACAAAGACGGAATTAAAACCCCACTTCACTCCCCTCTTCCTCCCAGGCTCAGCTTTGCTGCTGCATTCCCAACTCCTCTATTTCCCACCCAATGCCCGGCTATCCACGCTGCTCTGAGAAACGGGGATTCCTCCCTGCAGCTCCTTGCCCCTCATGATCTTCCTCTGCCTTAGAGCCTCAAGCACCAACTTGGCAATGGCAGGGCTATTCCTCACACTTTTTCCTCTCATTCCTGGTGCAGCACAAGGCAGTCCCTCGTCCCACCACCAGCACCTGGGCAAAAACACCCCATGCAGCAAGTGAAATACAGACTTTGGGGAGACATACAGGAAAGCTAGATCTCTACAGTGAGAGAATCTTTCAAACTGGAAGGTAAACTACAACCAAAACCTATCCAAATTTCCTTTCCATTCTGCAAGCCAGACTGCTCCTACACAGGACATGTCCCTGCCCATGGTGGGGGTTGGAACTAGATGATCTTTAAGGTCCCTTCCAACCCAACTTCTCTATGATTCTACACGGCTGTATATACACATGCAGGCTGCAACAGGAGAGTCCCCCTGCACTCATCCCTACTGCCCTCACTGCTGAAAGCTGGAAGAGGAGTTCGTGCGGAAAGAGTGGCTGTTTTGATAGGGAGTGTGTGGAAATAATCATATGCAGAGCAATCTGTGCAAAGCAGCCCTTGCCCCTCGTCCACAGACCTCATGCGGGGCCATCGTTAATGAGTTCCCAGTTGTGGCACATGAGAAACTCCACCGGTGCTTCGAGGAGAGGAGGCAGGACACCTGCCTGCTGCACATATGGCCACTTTCTCCCAACAAAGACAGGGAATGAAATTCAGCAGAGGACAGGATGTGGAACGGTGCGGTTCAGGGAGCACATTGCCCCAGTTCCACCATTACTGGGAGAGCAAGAATAAGACATGAGTTTCCAGCTGGTTCCTTCCACCCCTTAACACAAAGCACCCCCAAAAAAGTCAGCATTTTACCCAGCACACATCTCTGAGGATGAGAGGCTGTGCTTTGGTAATTCTGCAGAGATGTAAGGGTTGGATAAGGGCTGCATTGACGAGGCAGGAAATTGAAGCATGGATCAGAAATGCATGACTGCATGGAAAAATCAGAGGTGTACTGAGACAAGCGACCCTCTTGTATAATAAGGTGATGTGCCCCAGTGCTGGAATGCGGTGGAAAAGGGGCTCCCAGTCACATTCCTCCCCAGTTTGTAACCCCAGCACGCAAGAGCTATCATATTTTGACATGACTCACAACAGCTAACTACATAGCAGGGATTAATCTGACTGCGCATCTCGCCCCAGATACAGCATGATTTTTGCATCTCCAAGAAGGCTAGATTAATAGCAGCAGCCGGCAACATCACTGTCACAACAAGTTAGTGCTGCCAAGAGAAGTAACAGGAAAAATAACCTCTATACTACAGAGGCTTACAAAATGGTTCAACCCAGAGACATCGCTAGGCAGTGTTTTAACACAGCAGTGACTCACGATAAATGCTCACATGCTCCTCGTGCTGGAAAACAATGTGGAAGTCTCCCCTTGGCAAGTCCTGCAACAGCACTGCTGCAGTCAACACAGCCTGGAAGGGCAGCTGTGCATTCTACCTTCAGGTTCTTCCCTCTCCAGGGATGCAATTTCCTACCTGCCCTGGTGACTCTGGGTTTTAACCCTGACGGAAGAGTCCGGCCTTTGAGGGCTGGGGGGAGACGTTAGGCACATATTTTTGGGAAGGGTGTACATTCTTTGACACCTTTCCCTTGTATTATAAAGAACAGCTAACACATACCAGAGGGAACACTGTCCTTTCCCGATGATTAAAAGCATAAAAACAGAAAGGAAAAAGTTCAGTTCTTTTCATTATTTGCCCAGTTCAAGTTTTCAAGTTTCTTCCTGAGACACGAGAACTTTGTTTCCTCCAAACTGCTCTTTTGGAGAGACAAGAAACCACAACTTCGCTGTCTACAAAGTACTTGGGACACAGTCCCAAAGTTGTTTATGACAGTCTTTCAAGCTTCAAAACTAAGTACAGGACACAAGAGTCAACTAAAGAGATTTTCAGTAGGCAGACATCAAATCACCAGTTCCAGGAATCAGCTCTCACACCCAGCAGCAGCAGCACAGACTGGTTTGTTGGACTTGTTATTGTAATGTGGCTCATTAAACTCCCAAGAAAGGATATTCCACAACATCCTAGCTCCAGCTCATCATGTAATAACCATTTCCACCTTTCGGTGTGGAAGGTACATTGACACCCCTAAACACACACCGATCCAGGCCATGTTTAGGATTCAGGGAACTGCATGTAGAAACCACAAGAAGACAGCTTTTCTTCTGTCGTCCTGATCATAGCAGTACAACCACAGAGCCCATCCTGGATCTGTGCAGGGACACACTTTACAAGGTAGGAATATATACCCCAGAGAAAAAGGGAAGAGAGAAGCAGAAAAACATACAGAGATAGAGTGCTGCAAGTTAAATGAGGCATAGTCACACAGACATGGGGCTATTCCTCCATACAAGCCTCTTATTTTCTTTTTTCCTGTGTTTCTAAGTTTGTACCCTAATGCAATGCAGGAGATTTCCCCCTCCTTGACTAGTGATTTTGAGGCTTATTTCAAAAGACATGAAATGGGAAGAGGGAAGAGAAGAAAATACAAATCTTTGAAAGTTACAATTTTTTACCAACCACAAGTCCAGTTCCTTGTACAACCACTTTATGTTGGCCATGGTGGCAGGATGGATTTCCTCTTCCTAGCACTCTTCACCCCAGGACCAAGGTGCTGGCCTGTTCACACCCCTCGCCACCCTCCTATGGCAAGCAGCTATTTGCCTTTTTTAGACATCTAGACCTGCAAAGTGTTTAGGTATTTCACTGCGATTTATTTCAGTAACAGTTAGGAGCTCTAAACATGCGCCTGATCTGACCATAGACACTTCAGATGAAGACACAAACTTACATCTCCTGCCACTGCCTTTTCCTCTGCACAGACAGATGAATACATCCATGTACATGGGCATAGCCAGAGATACCGCTGCCAAGTTCAGGGTAAGAGCTGAAGACCACAAGTCTGGGAGACCTGCAGGAAGCAGTTGAGCAAGGGATTAGTAAACCAAACCCTGCTAAAACAAAGCCTCTCAGAAAATACAATACTGCCTCTCATTCGAGTTTCTTCTTCATCACCTACAAATCCAAGGCTGTTGGTTGGTTCAGTTAAATCAGCTATTAAAACTGTAGTCACTTCCTTAAGCAAGACCTGCAAATAACTTCCAGCAGCTCTGTTGCCCAGCCTGGTCACCCCATTCCCAGAGAGGGAGCTGGATACATGCCCTACCATAGCCCAGGAGCCCCATGTACCCCCGAGTTTCACACTTCCAGGGGAGCAGGTGACTGCATTTCCAAGCATACATCTACATCAAGACTGCACGAGCAGTTTTTGCCTTCCATCCTTCCGAAAATGGTGGATTTCTCTGCTCTTTTTTTATGCAGCAGGTGTAGCTAATTAAGTCCACAACCATCGCTACACCCCAGGATACTCATCAGACCTCCACCAGCACCAGCCTAGATTTCCTAATGCATCACACAGAGACAACATCGAAGCTTTGCGATTTTCTGCATATTTTTCCCCCTCTCATAGAATCATAGAATAGTTTGGGTTGGAAAGGACCCTAAACATCATGTAGTTCCACCCCCCTGCCATGGGCAGGGACATCCCACTGGCTCAGGCTGCCCAAGGCCCATCCAACCCCGCCTTGAACCTCTCCAGGGATGGGGCAGCCACAACCCCTCTTGGCAACCTGGGCCAGGGCCTCACCACTCTCACAGTGAAGAAATTCTTCCTTCTGTCCAATCTAAATCTGCCCCTCTCCAGTTTATACCTGTTCATGCTCGTCCTATCACTACAAGCATTTATGAACAGCCCCTCCTCAGCTTTCCTGTAGCCCCTTCAGACACTGGAAGGTTGCTATAATGTCTCCTCAGAGCCTTCTCTTCTCCAGGCTGAACAACCCCAACTCTCTCAGCCTGTCCTCGTGTGGAAGGTGCTCCAGCCCTCCAATCGTCTTTGTAGCCCTCAGGATTATCTCCTATAGGAAGCAGTAAGTGCAACACCAGAGGCACATACAGCCGAGCAACAAGTCACCGGCAGGTTGATCCACGCCGTGGCCTTTGCACAAAATCCACTCATTCCCGGTGAGCCAGCACTGGTCAAGTCTGCAAATAAGGTGCCTTTCTGGACGTCACAGGGCACTTATTGACCTCTACATTAGCAACAGAGTCACTCACTGTAATTAAGCAAAGTAAGAACGCCTTTTGGATTTGTGACTCGACGAGCTTTAGCAACCCTCGCCAGGCCACAGCCCTGCTGCAGAAGGAGGATTTTCACCTACGCGCAGCATCCAACAGGTTTGGAGAAACAGCTCCTTCAACAGGGATGAGTTTCCCCATCGCTGATCCAATATTTCCTTTCTGTTTACACTCCTACCTCTGAGTTTTTATTTTCCCCAAGCGCACTACGACAGATTTCCAAAATAGACCGTCACCCCTGAAATCGTTTCAAACCCAATTACTGGCGCTGTCATTTAGGAAACCACAGGTTTCTGATATCCTATTTTTATAAAGCTCTTTCACCTATTTTCTTTCCTTTTATGCAAAGGGAGAAAAAAAAAATAATGTTTCCTCAGTTTTAATCTTGTACAACACATTATGCAAATTTATGGGTTTTATGTAAGATGATGGCCTGCGGCCATATCACCCCTGGCCCCGGCTGTGATCTCGTTAGATCTCCCAGCCCGACAGGCCGAGGCCTGCTGGGTGCTGGCTGCGAGACCTCCGGAGCGAGCCAGGTGCTGCGGAGCGGGGCGGTGGTTCTGTAGGTGGCCCCACGGCTGTGAGTCAGCACCCATGGGGTGCCCGGGCATGACCCACCCTCAGCAGCACCCACCAGGGCTGGGGTGCAGCCCCGGGCCCCGAGTGCAGGGGGTTCAGAGCATCCCTGCATCCTTCGCTACCCGCCCGTCACACCTGAGAGGGCAAAGCAAGGTGGAAACATCAAGAAAGCGACAAGGGAAAAAAGAATATTTGTCGTGTCCTGAACAGCCCAGTGCTGTTCCAAACAATCCAAACAGCTGATGATGCCTTCCCTTCCCCTCATGTCTCAGACCCAAGAAAAAGTAACAGAAAAGAAATCTCATAATTGATTTAACATGTTTCTCTGACTTTTTTAGCTACCACCCAACCACTCACTCTCATCTTTACCTTCCTGATGCAATTCGCTACGCCATACCTTGCCAGCAAGTTAAAAAAAAATAATAATATTTATTTTGGCTACATTTTATGTTGCTTTTTAACACCACGATCACACAAGTCCTGAAAAACACCAGGCAGAGATAGTTTTCACTTCAAACTTAAACAAAAATGACTGTTCACTCTGAATCTTCCCCTAATCCAGCAGTTTAGTAGAGTGAATCCCTGGAAACACTTTGCAGGGAAGTTAACAGGAGTGCCTCGAAACAGCCTTACGAAGATCTTATCAACCTTTATCTTCCACCAGACAAAGCCACTAAGTACAAGCGTTTATTTGCCAGACAATACAAAGATTTCCTACTATTGGAGCTAGAAAACAGTACTTGAGGCTCTGAGGGGGAGACCCTACCGCTTACATAGAAGCATGCATATTTTTTCTCTCCCTTTAACGTCTTCAAAACGACCTCATACACATGCAGATGCACCTTGTCTACAGCCACTGCACACACTGCTATCTCACACCCACAGCAGAAGAAGGAGAAGCCTTACCTTTGCTGAAGGGATGATGCTGGCAAGTCTCAGGAAAGGAGCTCAGCCCCACAGCAGCTCAGGAAGAAGTGTTTCAGGCTCACTGTTATAGTCAATCAACCCCAAACCCAGCTGATTCCCCTTTACTTAATCAGATGAACTCATAGCCTAATTCCTAAAGTGCTTTAGCCTGAGCTTCTAGGAACTTCTGTGAGTTCTACAGAACAGTAACCCCTGCAGTAAGGCAAAAATTGCCTCTATCCACATTACATCTTTGCTTGAAGTCACGTTAACTGGTTACAGCCTAGTTAAAAGTAATAAATTTTTAACTTAATATTGTAAGATTTCAACTGTGAAAGCGTTTTTTCCTCTCAGGAGGGCAGGGCCAGAACGCATCTGCACTGATGTTTTCAATGATATCCCCACTGGGGTTTCTTGTTCTAGGTTGTAAAGAACCAGAGCCTCACCTGATATGATTCTGGTGAATACCTAGATTTGGGCTTAAATCCCATATTGACTTGGCTGTGGGTCTCCAGTGTAAGAAACCTGCAAGGAGGCTTGGTGGTCATTGTTTTCTTAGGACACCCAAGGATCTGTGTCCCCATACTGGACAGAGGCTTCGGGTCATTTAGGACTTGCCTTAGGTCTCACTGACACATTGAACCATCCAGCTCACCTACATGCACCTTGATCTTTGAAAATGCATGGTTTCCTGGCATCTCCGGCTCTGAACATCCTCCAGTTTCTCTCATGTTTTCTCTGCGTTTCACCACACCTTAGCCTTAAATATAGAGCACCATTTGGGCCTAATTAGAGATTCTTAATTAATTAGAGTTATAGATTTAAGGATTCAAAGCTTGACAAATGAGCTCAGGTAAATTTTGCTGCAAGAGTTGGAGAAAATTACTGGTCCCAAGTACCTGCCCTACCCGTCTGCTAGAGGTTAATTACTGTTTCTCTTGCACAGCCAAAAACACCTGCACCTCCATCCCAGCTGCTCCAGCTCCTAATCCAGCACCCAGCTGAGCTCCAGCATCATCCAGCCACCAAGGTACCAACTGCACTCAGCCCTTGCCCCTCTGTCCTCCAGCAGACGAGGTGAGGCACAGCCCCGGACCTGCAGCCTTGGCAGCAGGGCTTCTCCTTTGCCTCTTGTGGCTATTTCATGCCTATAGTCTTCCAGCAATAAGCAGAGATGCAACAGCCTGGCGCCATGTAAAGGGCGTCTTAACTACCTTATTACAAAGGCAAAATAATGTATTTCACTCAATATGCCTCAAAATCTGCACTGTTCATGTGGTTTTGGTTTGGTTTTTTTCTTCTTTTCCCGTGGAGCTCATGTGATGCAAAGAATGAAGGACAGGATGAGAACCTGGCAAAAGTGGTCTCCAATCCTCTGGCACTATCCTGCCAGAGGGCTGTGATCAAACATTCCACTTCTCTTTGCTTTAGCTCCCCTCTCTATAACAAGGGAACTGGCATAATTTTAGACTACGTACTTTTATTACTGAAGATAATATTTTTTATTGCATTGATCAGCTGGAAAACACTACCTTTCAGATCCTCTTAGTTTAAACTTTTCCCTGAATTTTATTACAATTGACCTGGAAATATAAACTCTAAAGCTAACCTGAAAGATCGCTTCTCTTATTTTGTCTCTGAACTTTCTGCTATATCCATGAACAAGTGTTTGAGTTTCACAGCAGACAGAACCTGTATGATTACGTGTTTTTTGATTTTAAACTATGGGTAAAAAAATAGATCAAATTCAATATTCAGGGCAGTTGTCATGGAATAGTGAGCAAGGCCTTCACAGGAACCAGTTAAAAATGTCTGTTTAGCCAACAGAGAGGAAAAAAGGAATATTTGTGGCCAGCCCTTACACAACAATGGCACATGTAAACCAGCTGGAACATCCCTGTAAGACATGCAAGAAGAGCCAATGACTGCAAAATGGTGTCTGAAACTGGGAGAAAGCTTATTTATATAATCCTGTGAAAGTAGAAATGAAAGAGGGAGAAGGCAGCAAGTGATACAGAACAGAATTTAACAATTCGTTAAATTCTATTTTTAAGCACAAGCGTTTGTTTTGACAGAGATGGTCATCGGTGCAGCTACGTGGCTGATGTGGCATTAGGCACAAGGCAGCAGCAACAGCCAGGCACCAGAGAGATGTTGTGACAGACCACAACCGGTTTGGATAATGCACAGATTTTGAAAAGACAGAGTATCTCTGGCTGCGGCCGGGGTTTATGAACAAATTCACATTTGCATGGTCCGTACACATGTCTTGTGGCTCACGAACAGGCCCTGGGTCACAACCCCAACGGGACCTCAGAGCATGTGGCAAAACCAGCTCCAGGCTCCCCCTGCAAACATCAGTGAACAGAAACATGTTATACTTAGGGGACTTCTTTAATGAGAGGGAATCATCTTTGTCCCTAAGATGTCCCTAACATTTTTCTGGTGAAGAAACAGTTTTGAGACAAAATTCTAACAGCATCCTACTTTTTTTCTTTAAAAAACAAAACACACGCAGGAAAAAAATAGAGAAGAAAGGGCTACAGCAAATAAGCACAGCAGTCTATCACGTCAAGTTAGACCTATGTCAAGCTGTATCGCTGGGCTTATTCGTATTGCAAAAGTCTGAGGGAGCAGAGGAACAGTGTCAGAACTGCAGCCAAGAGAGACAGGGCGAGACGAACCATTTGTAAATAATAATGAAACAAGTGAAGGACAACACAAAAACTCAGTCAAAAATAAAGCTAACTGAAAACAGTTACTAAATTAAGACAGTTCATTCTTTTTCCTTGTTTTCTTACGCACTACTAATTTTGCATTATTTTTTCTCTCTGAAGCTGTCAACGCTAAAAAAAAAAATTCTTTTTAAACTGAAAGTACCACTGCCGTGAAGTCAGATGATTCAGCTTTCTAATTAGTAATCTTTAAAAATCAAGTTGTCTATCAGGTGAGAGGGTTGCAAAGGCCATGCCCTTAGCTGGGGCAGGTGGAATGAAGCAGCATTGCTCCCTGCTGTGGTTCCAGGGCTGCTTGGGGAGACCCTGGCATCCCCTGATGCCCGGCTGCTGCTGCTGCTGGCCAAGCGAGAGATGGCTGAAATGTTTTCTTCTTCCACAAGCTGGTTTTATACTGAATGACATGAATTCAACTATTTGGCGGTATGTATCAAAAAACATTTTTGCAGTATTTAAAATGGCCCATTTCAACTTCAGAATTTTTACTTTTAATAATTTAAAGTCATATTCCTTTATATAAAGACCAAATCCATTATTTTTCTAGGAGTAGGGCAAGGGACAATATTGAACAGGCACTTGAATACTCAATTTCCAAAGGAAATTAAAAATGGAGTTTCAGAATGATTTTACATTAGAGCTTCTTTCTCTTTTAGCCAGCCCCAGAAACAGCTTATGTAAGGTAAAAGGAGTAAAACGCATGAATTTAGAGGATCACAAAAAAGCAAACAAATACATTTCTTGTGGTTAGATAGCTGTGCTTTTAAGATTTCCCCAAAAGTTACTACCCTATTAACGTTTTCCTTAAGATTAATAATTTCAAATTACAAGTTCAGGTCAGGTTTGCTTCAGTGAATGGAGCAAAAGACATGGTTCTTGTTTCGTATTACTGGCACAGCTTGTAAGGTAGTTGAGCCTTAAAATAATGTACCATCTAAAATATACAGTAGAGGACAAGCATTAAGGTAATGGAAACTCAACATCTCTAATGTTCCAAACATATAAATAGAACCCGTCAGTACATTAGACAATTGACTGGCTTTGCTTGAATGCACACAGGAATAAACGGAAACATCCTTATTTCCTATCCCAAGGGGCAATTAGTTCAGAGCCTGGTTTTGTGCATTAATAAAAAGCAAGATTCCATTGTTTGGCAGCTGAAATATCTTGCTATTACTTACTATACAACATATACCTTGAATAAGCAGTCCAGCAGCAGAAAAGAAAAACCCAGAACGCTAGCATCACATTCTCTAAATGACCTCTTGCCATACGTAGCAGTTCTATGTAGATACATAAATATAATCAATAAAAACATTATCAGAGTGGTGTATTGTTCATATATGCAAAGACTGGAATGTCAGACCTCTTCAGGAGCGAAGGGTACTGAGTTGCAACTCAAAAAACAGCTTTCTCCAAGCTCACCACCGATACATGCATTCATTTTTCTGAGCTTCCCTTTCCTTTTCTTCTCCCTGCACTTCTTCAGTAGTTTGCCTTTAGAGGAAAAATGAGAATGTATAAAGAACTTAGAAACAAAGCATTCAGAAATTGTACATATTGCCTCTTCTCTGCATCTGTGAAACACCCTGCCATGATGTGAACCAAAACCTTTAGTTGCAGTTACGCCCAGTGTCATTATTATGTTTGCCCTAGTCATGTACCTGACAGATTGATCAGGGATTGAAATGCCAAAGATATAATAAAGCCCAGATTCATGTTGTTCATATCAGAAAGCATGGAAAAAGTGATTGGGTTTGTTTTTTTTTTCTGGAAGGTTTGTTTGGCTATTTTGCATCCGAGACACTCAATGTCACCAAAACCCTCAGCTCCTGCCCCACCACACAGAGCACTTCGGGGACTTCCTGCAAAATGCTGTAAGCTTCCTCAAATCAGTAAAATTAGGCTGAAACCAGAAGAGAGACCTATCAAGTTTCACATGCCAGGATTTTGCAGATATTTGTCACTAGAGACATATTATTCTAATAATGCCAGATGCAAAGGCAAAGCTGGTAGCAGGGATTTTTATTTCGAGGAAGCCTTGCAGCCTGTGATTAAGCTGCCTATTCTAACAGGCAGCTAGTGCGATAGTGACATCTTAGGAAGAAAAAAAAAAAAGGATTCTTGGAGATACATAACGTGTTTTAATTGAAACCATTAGTTTTACTGGCAAACAGCTTCATATTTCTGTTCTGTTAATCCGAACAAAGTGCTGCAATTATGACTCAATACATAACGTCCTCTAGTGCTACTCGTCCCACATTCCCGAAGTATAGAAACAAAACTGTTTTCAGTTAACGAAACATTCCATGCTTCTATCCAGAATACTTTTATTATATGGTTATCATATACATCAGAATTATATTGGGAACATTTACAAATATGTAGAGATAGTTCGGAACCTCCATTATTCACATACACGCTAACTCACACACTCATTTTGCATGTCTAGTCAGTTATCAGGTGAATGATGCACAAAATTATTGCTTTGTGAACAAACACCTCAGATTAGATTTAATCTTCAGTGGCAAGAATTGAGATATTTAAAAAAAAACCCAAGATTTAAATACCCTGTATAACATACCTGTGCATAAACCTAAAGATGTTTAGCTTACCCATTACCTTTGCAATACTTACCAAAATTAAAATTTGAAACCCATTTATAAAAAAAAAAGTATTAAAAAGTTCACCATTATTTACAAATCCGATTAAATTACACATAAATAAATATTTACATTCAACACACTGCTTCCCTTAATACACATAAAACCTCCCTGGAAGTATTTTTTGGCCTTAACAGGCAAAAAAAAAAAAATTTTCAAAAACAAACAAAAAAAAAAAGTTATGTGCCTATTCTTTCAAGTTTCCCTCCCAATTTAAAAACAAGACAATATAAATATGTGAATAAAGCTGCAATATCCTTAGACACAGAAAGTGAATTTTCTAAACTTTTCATTTTGAACTATTCCTTTTTAAAAAAATATCAAGATAATATCCACTGCAGCCAACATTGCTGCAGTTTTTCAAAGCCTGAATATTCCCATAAAAAAAAGCATGTCAAATGCCATCAGATAACCTTAAAGTCTAGCAGGATTTTAGTACTCTCCTATGGTAATCTGAAAATAAAGAAAAAACAAAATAAAACAAAAACACCAAAAAATAATCTATTTTCAGGTGTTTATAAAAAAATTTAATGTACATAAATCTATTTACCATTGTTTAATACTGCTTTATTGTTACTGTTGCATTTAAAGAGAATAAAACCCTGAAATTGTATCAGATAACAAACAGGCTTCCATCTAAAATCTGTATTTTAAAAACTATACACGAAGCTGGTCACCACTAGATACTTAGATGTGGAAAAGAAATCTAAATGTACCTCTGTATTATTTCCATCCAAACCCCTTTATAGCACCACTTTTACAGCAAAGGATTTCGATACACTTGTACCAAGTACTTATCTTCTGGCAATTGCTTCCACAGGTAAGGGATACTGCAGCTTTTAGAAAGACTTGTCCTATGGATCCACGGGGAGTGAAGATCCTGAATAAGATGGGATTTTTTTTCCCCTCCTTTCTTAAAAAAAATAAACAAAAAAAAACAAACCCCCAAATCTCTATGTTCCCCCAGCAAGAAGATCCCAGTCTGTGTTTAGCAGGAAGGGTTTAAAGTCTGGTTTCTCTCCTTTTACTTCCTGTGCTTGTCCATTTTATCAATGGTTTTGTTGGTTTCTGCAGGGCTCTGGTCGCCAGCGTTCATGTACGTTTTGTCTGCTATTTTTAATGCTTCATTTAGGTAGTTCTGGACGGATGTCATGGCAGCGCAGATGGCAGCACTCCCAAAGCCATGTGTGATCAGGCTAAAATGAGTCAAACAGCCCTGGATGCCAGGGTCCAAGATGGGACTGGGTCTCGTGTTTCCAAGAGGAGTTCTGTCCTGAGTGAGGAGGTCTGTGAATTCCTTACAAATCTGCCTGCAAGACACAAAGCGATCATACTTGACACTATGGTGGGAATTTAGGCAAAAGCAAATAAATAAATAAAAATAACAGAGAAAATCAGTATCAAATATTTGGCAGTTATGTGGGAACTGGAGTTTTCAGAAACTCATTACTACATCAGCACCAGTGTCCAAAATTCAAGCCTATTTATTAGCAGCAGTTTCTGATGAGCCTTCTGTTATATCTATGTCACAAATAAAACATACACGCTCTGCAAAACAATCTCTCCACCTCCGGTGTCTGGCTGGCTCTGCATCATTTGCTCTAGATTTTAAGGAGGGAGTGGGAATTTAGGGCTAGTTTCTATGAGAACTTTCCCAGCTGCAGTTAAGTGATTTAGAAAGACGAAAGCAGCCGAATAGGAGATTCAATTTAGTTGTGCACATTGTATGTACATGCCCTCTTTAAGAGACCTGGGCCCTAATCCTGCAAACACTAACACATATGCCTGGCAAAACATGAATGGTTAATAATGCTCGAGCATATGTTGTTTGCTGCTTGTAAATCTGTCCCCTTGATGGGATTTCACAGGAGCTGAGCAATCTTAACGGAACCATCACTCTATCAGAATTTCTCAATCATAAACATATCCCAAAAGATTGTTACTAGTGCTAAAGACAATACCAATAATGCTCACGCTGAAGAGCAGGAGTAGCGCTCAGTAAAAAGCATTAAATTCAAGCTATAGGAAAGAGAAAGGCTGTATTTCTAAACTTCTAAGAGATATATTCTTGTAAAAGAAGGTCTCACATTTGAGAAGTCTGGATTAATTCAGCAGCAGGAGTGTGTTTTGCATGCCTGATATGAGCCCACAGTCAGGGTAAGTCTTCTCAGCAGTTTAGGCAGGCTTTTCTCAACCCCCTGCAGAGTGAGGGTGCCTTCAAAAGCAACCCCAAACCAGGCAGCATCTCGCAACAGAATGGATCCTGAACTGAAGGCTTTGTTAAACCTCACCCTGGTAATACTGAGGGTAATGAGAGAGCAAGCACTCCAGACGGGTTTAAGATAAACATAACTCCACACGGTTATTTCCTACCAGAGACCTGTTCAGTTCCTGCTCTATTTACAGGTACAAGTGTCTGCAGAACAGCCATGACAACGCTTCTCCTTTACCTTTCCTTCCCCTGCTCATCAAGCACCACAATAAGAATTTATTTAAGAACAGGAACTTTTCACACCTACCAAAGATTGGCTTTCATTCAACTATAAAAATCTTCAGCCATAATTGTGAAAAGGGACTCCCTACAGCTCTTGACTCCTAGTATCCCGTGGGGGAAACTTGTGTGCTGCTACTGGCAGGGCAGTTACGAGGACATGGAAGCAGTTATTACACCCACCAGTAACTCTCCTTGGAGATGCCCCTCTGGCTGCACGTACACAGAGGTGGGTGAACCAGTCCTAACAGTGGGTCACATTCCCAGGCTACACCTGCCCTCCAGGTTCTCAACCCTGTCAGACCTAGGGACAGCTTTTTCTTAAGAGCTATAGCTGTCCCAGTATAGGGCTTCTTCTGAAGTTTTCAACACAGTTAAAAGAAAATAAGAACAGAACTGGTTCAAGCTGCTTTAGAGTTATCATACAGAGTTGTTGTCGTTATTATTATTGGTTCAGACTAAAATAACTGCTGCCATAGTTGAATTCAAACCAAAACCAAATAAAAACGATTGCTTCATTTCCCCGATTAAAATCATACATGAAAACGTACCCAACTGTACACAGTCACAGATCCTCGTGTTCAGACAAAAGCATCTTCAAAAAGAAGAAAAAAATCCAAACCCAAAACTTACTTTGCAGCCAGAAGCATATTCTTCCTGTTTGCCATTTCATTGCGGCCCATGTGTGGTCTAGTTAAATATTCGGCCACTGCTTTGGAAGGAAACTCTGTCTCACAAACATAACCAAAGTCGCGAGCAAGATGTACAGCTTCACCTGGCACGAGTAAAAGAGAATGCTTGTTAAATGTAGTTATATCTCTTTATTATTAGGAGATCAGGGAAAATAAGTAGTGAATTTTATAAAGGAACACTGCTTTTTCACAACTATATTACTAATTACCATCTTCTAATTAATACACCAGTATTTCCTTGTAAGTCTGCATCGATTAAAAAAAGAAAGCCTACATGGTGACTGCTGCAAAAAAATGATTCTCTTGCCTTTATATTGGAAAACTCTTTTCTCTATCAAATTAAATGTGCAGCAAAGACTAGAATTCAGTCCAGATCAAACTGTTCACTGATATTTAAAAAATAAAAAAGGCGACTAAATTGCACTTACATAATATAGCATTTATCGCTTCAGTATATTTCCTAAACATCTTCTAATAAGAATTTTCACATAGAAAGCAAGATTGTGAAGTGTATAGCCAAGCCATTTTTTCATTAAAACAATTTTGATATTTAATTAGGCTTAATGAAATGGATTGGCATGATCGGTGCACTACCTGCAATGCCCGTGTGTGCATGCGCACGCACATAAGCTCTCTTAAACCCAGCTTCCAAGGAAAGGTTTTTAAATGGAAGTTGCTGTAATATTTGAGTTGATATAGAAGTGAAATAGCAATAAGGTATTGTTAGATCATTTTTCACTTTTCAATTGTTGCTTCTATTCCCTTTAGCTTGTACAGCTACCAGGAGCTACTTTAAACAGAAACATAAAACGTAACCACACATAGGTATATATACACACACTTCAAATCAGCTTAACTGATAGAGGGTCCACATAACATGTTACAGATTAAAGGGGCTCCAGTTTCCTATCAGGAAGTCAAAAGCTATAAATCTCACTTTATATGCTTGTTTATTACAAAAGCTTCTGAGGATACCGCTGAGGTAGGGCCAGGCATTGGAGTCAGTTCTCCAGACTTTTTAAGTTTCCCAATAGGGAACTAAACCCACTAATACGGTGCTTTTCAGCCCTTTTGCCTTCTCTGCACACACTCTCTAACAACCCAGCAGCCCCCTCAAAAAACACGAACTGGACAAACAGGCATTTTTAATAGCCTGGCACATCAGAGTTACTGCATCCCTCGTAGCATCCTTGGGATGCAGCTGTGTGCAAGAAGAATATTAGCTGGGTTCGTGTGGGTAAGGCTCTGGGGCCAAGGACTTAGTGACCAGATTTGAAGTGGGAAAGCAAGAACAGCCCTTCAAGAGCAAGTCAGGGGTTAGAGTTGCTTCAATGTCCCCCATCATGCTCACTTTAATATAAACAAAATTCTTTCTATTATGTTCAGTAGCTTTCTAGCTTTAGCATGCTTTGCCTAGAGGATAAAATCTGTACACAAGGGGAAAAAAAAAAAAAGTTTATTTTTAAGACACATTTAAGACTGACCTTCCACTAAAGATGTCAACAGGGTCACATTTGCAGCTTTCCTTCTACCAGCAGGAAGATTCAAGCCAATTTTATCCAGTTTTTCCCTTAACGATCTGCCACCGTTTTTAGATTTGGCTCTGTAATTAAAGAGGAAAAAAAATGGCCTTATTTATCTTCAGAGAACACTTCTTTTTAAAGATGAGAAATTCCAGTTACTGACATTCAATAGAGATCTACTGGGGGGAAGATAAAAAACAGGCTCTTTTCAAGTGACCTACTTTTAAAAATGCTCTCCTACAAACCAGCCAGGATGAAACACAGAGGTCAAAATCAAAATGTTTCAAACTGCACCATTGAAACCAACAGCTGTAGAAGGATCACAAGCAAATTAAGCGTAAGCAAAAAAAGGACCTATGAAGAGTCCTTGTAATGATTAATCAAGGCCACAAGATGTAATCTAAAATTCATTCCATGGAGAGACAGTTTGTCACAAGTATAAAAGCTCTACGAGCTCTGAGACAAAGATCCAACTTTAAACAGAGAATGAGAATTGCTGTCAGACAGACCTGTTAATGTCACTTCTCGAGAAGTCGCAGAAGTGCAAAGAAATTTTATTTCCAAAGCCTATTAGGATTCAGTGTTGTTGGGCTTCTTAAAAAAATGAGAAATTTGCTAAAAGGCTTTCTTAGCTTCTTGGTTTGGTAATCTGGCTGCTCACACACACACACAAGCAGGAAAACTCACAAACAATAGACACGATGGGATGGAGTAAGGGGAGTTGCAGCCTACCTTCTGAGAACTCCTCCCAGCAAGGAGGCATTGAGACACTCGGGGGGCGAGAGCCGTCTCTGCACCTCTGCCACTGTCACTTTGTATTTCGACGTGGAGCTGAGGAGGGAAAGTCTCCCCGGAACTGAACAAAATACTTCATTGGGGTTTATGACCACTCCAATTAATCCATCCTTTTGGCAGGGGAGACCCAGAGCACTGTTTTTCGTTAAGGAAATGGGACCTACAGGAGGAGGAGGGAAAGCAGGTAATTTTATAAAAGGGAAAAATACAGAGGAAGTGGCAAGTGAATTTCCGTTCTACAAAAAAAAAAGACCAGGAAACAGGATTTCTTTTTGTGTGCGGTTCTCACACCACTGTCCCCTGTGCCCAGCATCTATGCACAGTACGGGACCCGCCTGCAGCCTAATGGTCCCCACAACCATTCCTCAACAGCTGTATTTTTGCCACACCGAATTTCAAGGAGCTACAGAACGCAATACTTCTGAACACACAAAAAGAACTCCGAAGCAGCATGCTGAAAGTTAGCAAATCCATACTTATAGAAAAGTCTGATACAACTACAGGCTCTAAATTAGCATCCTCAAACTACTGCCAAAAAATCTTCCTGAGCAGGGGCAGAAGGAAGCCTCCCAGCTCCTGCTGGGGTTCATCTTCCACATCGCACACGCGGATATAAGAAACGATCTTGGGAATTTAATCCCAACAAATTCATCCAGACAATGCCACAGAGAGAGGGATGCAGCCTTGGAGAGAACTGAAAGTAAAACATCGCTCGCTCATAGCTTCAGATGACTGGGGACAACAAAGGCTCTGCAAGGAGCAACCCACAGGTCCACCTTTTCCATCCCGTTGTGCACCCACCCCGTTAACCCCCGGTGGTGTGCCTTTGGCTCACAGCACCGATCGGAAAGGGTTAACGAGCCGAGGTCGGTCCCGCTCCCCGGAGGGGGAAAGATTTTTTCAGTGGTGCATCTGACAGCGAAATTATTCTCCCATGAGCAAAAGGCAGCAATCAGCGCTCTGACAAACACTTCTGCTTTTCCTCAGTTAGGTATTTGTTTGAAGTCTTCAGAGGAAACTTCCATTGATTTAAGCACAAATTTGTTTAAAAACAAAAGTAAGGAGAAGAAAAAAAAACCTAAATGACTGTAAATTGAGTCAATACGTCTTTCTCCTTCCTTAAAACCTCAGCTACAAAACCATTTCGATTAACATAAAGCCAAGCAAGATTACGCCGCTGATCTTATTCCAAATCTTGTAAAGTTAAAGGGAATAAAATCAAAGAAACTCAACCAAACGGCCTTCGAGGACTGCCAACAACAAAAAAAAAACTCACAAACCAAAAAACACCGTAAGAACAGCAAAGCCCCGCGTCGCTTCGCACACGCATATTCCCGGGCAGCATCAAATCCGGTCCACGGTCCCGGTTTTAACCAAAGCCACGCAGAGGCGCAGGGATGGCCGTGCGGGAACGGGCACCGTCCCGGGAGGAGTCTCCTTGGTGCCAGGGGTTGTCCCCTTTGCCACCTTCCTCCGGACGGCGACAGAAAAAAACCCAGCGACAGAGAGAACGCAATAAAACCCCTCCCGATCCGAAAGGATCTTTTAGAAGATAATAAAGCGTCAATTCACCGGTGCGTCATTAAACTTAACTATTGACAAGGGAAAGTAAACTGTAGTGCCACCTTACTGACCTTTTCTAATGACTGTCTGGTCATGCATTAATAAGTGTTGATCTTCCACATTCTGGAAAGAGAAAGGGGAGAAAGTTTCGCACCTTGAAAAACTGAAAGGGAACGAATCGGGGGGGGCTTTTGTACAACCCGCGTCCCCATTTTAACGGCAGAAAGGGAGAAAAGGAGCGTTTCGCTGCAAGGATGGGATAGTGAAAGGGGAGAGAAGGAGCGATTCTCTGCAGGGATATGGACGGGACAGTCAGAAGACTGTTTCGCTGGAATGACGGGACAGTGAAAGGGGAGAAAAGGAGCGTTTCGCTGCAAGAATGGGGCAGACGTGTGACGCGCAGCGGGGAATGCCCGGAGGAACGCTCGGGCATCTCTGCGAGCCGGGAAGCGCCCGTCCCCAGGGCGGCGGGGCGGCCTGGGGTGGGAGGTGGGGGGGGTACGGGAGGTCCTTACCTGCACCTCCTCCATCTGGTGAGCCATGTCGTGCAGGCCCAGGTTATCGGCCAGCGCGGAGGCGTCCAGCCCGTGCCCGTGGGGCAGCAGGAGCTCGGAGCGGCGGTAAGTTTCCCTGCGGCCGCCGGCGGAGCCGCTCTCCAGCGCCGAGAGGTGGGGGACGAGCCCGGGGCGGCCGTGGGGGGCGAGGCCGGGCGGGTCCTGGCTCTGCCGGCTCGGCCAGGCGCTCTGCTGCTGGCTGGGGGGCGGCGGCGGCGGCTGGTGGAGGGGGCTGATGGAGAAGGGGTCCCCGAGGTGGGAGTAGGGGTCGCTGGACTGAGAGTAAGGCAGCGGCTGGTATGGAGGGGGAAAGTACGGGGGCTGGAAGTCGGAGGCGCCCGAGTGGGAGAGCGGTGGAGCCGGGCTGTACAGGTGCTGGCTGACGGCGGAGAGGTGCGGGAGCCGCGGGTTCCCGTTGCTGCTCCCATCGTGCCGGTCCTGGAAAGCACACAGGGTGGGGGAGAAGGGGGGCGGCCGTCAGCGGGGAGCTCGGGAGAGAGACTCGCCCCGCTCCTGCCTCCTCTTTCCGAGGCACTTCGCGTGAGAAACCGGCCCTCCTCCAAAGGAAGAGATTACAAACGAGTTCTCACAGCTCTCCTTCATCGCGATTACAACAGACTAACCCACACGCGACTGCAAGTCATTGGGAGAATCCGTACCACAAGAAGAATGGAAAGCAGAGGCGCAGCCCCATCGCCGCCGCTGCCCCGGCTGCGGGGGAGGCTCCGGGGGCTGCAGCCCCGCCGCCCGGGCACAGCAGGTTCCCGAGGCCCCCGACACCCCATCCCTGCCTCCCCCGACGGCTGCTGGCGGCAGGGAAGGACGGCGTTCCTCCTTCCAGCCGTCCCGTCTCTGCTTCACCCACCCCCCCGCCCCCGATTTCAATTCTCAGCAGTCAAAGCTTAAATGTCTACATTGAGCTGATCCAGGGATTTAGCAGCTTCTGGCTTCACGGTCATTAAAATAACAGGGCTAGTTAATAAGAGGTGAATGGGGTCCCAATGGAGCGTGAAGCGGGGATGAGGCTAATCTGTAGGAGCCAAGCAGGCTGACCGCGACCAATGGAGCCGGGGGAGGGAGGGAGGGAGAGGGGACGGACACAGCCGCTTTCGGAGAGATCAAAACCCGGGAGCACCTGGGGGAGGGGGTGGGAGATGCTCCCGCGGAGGAAAGGGACGTGGGAAGAAGGGGCTGCTCGAGGCGGGCAGCCGCGTCCCTGCAGGTCCCTCCGCATCTCCCGCAGCCTCGCACGGCCCGGACGGGCAGGGACACCCGGCACTGCCGCCGCTCCTCCTGCCCCCGCCGCGGGGGAGCACGGCAGCCCGGGCTGGCGGCGCTGCCCACGGGCGCCTGCGGGATGCGGGCTGCGGGCTCCCTCCCGCGGGTCACAGAAGTTTTGAAAGTCTCGCGGTGGGGGGAAGCAACTTTATAATTTGTACCTCTAAAGAAAGACCAACAAAAAAAAAAATTTAAAAAGCAAACCGAGGGTCTTCGGGAAGGGACAAATCCCGCCCGGTGGAGGCGGGAGAGCCGGGCGCCGGCTGGAAGCGAGCGGGCAGGGAGGGCAGCGCGGCTCGGGGAGGACCCGCGGCTCGGACCCCCCTTCTTTTTCCCCCGCTTCTCACCTCGCAGTCCTCTTCGTACTTGACATTATCTGCTAGTTTCCACAACATGGCGTCCAGCGTCCAACCCAGGTGTGCGGTGCCGCGATCAGCGAGAGCTGCGCTCCCCCCCCACGGGCGGTAAATCCACGTCTGCGCTGGGGAAGCGGAGCTGCCCCCAGGACGGAGCTCAGTGGGCAGGCATGAAGGCAGATGACGGACTAAACCTCCGCTCTAATGGTCACTCGGGTTTTTTTCTCCCTGCCCAGACGCCCTTAATGGCAATAGGATTATCATAACTCCTCCCCAGGGATGGTTTGGGAGCCGCGGCCGACAGCCACTCAGGAAGGAGCGCGCAGCCTCAAGCCACTCCTTCCGCGCCCGCGGAGGGGCGGGGGGCAGCGCACGGAGGGGACCCCCCTCCCAGCGCCTCGGAGCGCTCAGGGCAGGGAAGGGGTGATGCGTGGACATCACCCAGATGCTCAAAAAAGCCCCCCACTCGCGTGTGGGGAGGGATTTGGGGTGAGGGTACAGGCACTGTCAGGCATTCCCCCTTCAACTCTTAGAAGGGCTTTGCTTGAATCCGCGTGGAGAGGCGCAGCGCAGGGACACCACCACCACCCCCCATCCCCGGTGGATCCGACGGCTTTTGGGTGAAAACAACTCGGAAAAATTCCTGCTGGCAAAAGCGAGAAAGCCCGAGAGCCAGCCTGAGCTCAATTTGCCTAATTGTGAATAGTTTGAATTACTGATTACAACTTGTAAGCTACCGATGTTTAAAGTATCATTTACTTAATTATCCGACGAGATTATTGCAGTTTTGTCGAAAAGCAGCACTGATTCAGCGCCCCCGCTTCGGGGATGTGAGAATTGTGCCATTGATTCCTCGCATTTTTATTATTTTTATTCTTTTTAACGAAAATGACGCCTCTCACACCTTTTCGCGCAAAGTTGGGGTTGGGGAAGCAGGTGGGAGGTGAGACAGGCATCTTCGAACGCCGTGAGCACACTTTCATATAAGCTTAGAAAATACTTCCCTGCCAAATTGCTACCTTTCCGCAGCCATTTGATCTAGGCAGTTTTGTGTGTCAGACAAAATGAACATCGTTTTCAAAAGCAACGACTTCTCCCAATGTTTTAAGGTGCATCCGGATCACTGCTCATTTACATGAGAGGAGCAAGTGTTTGTTTATTGTGGCAGGGACAAAAGATGACCCTGGACAGTGCTGGCTGCGGAGATCTCGGCTATCTCAGTGCCCGGGGACGAGCCTCTTGAGAGCTGTTATTAAAGGCCCGACATAGACCCACATCTCGAGATTTAAACCAGTTCACACTTCACTTTTTTCCCTAAGGATCAAGGGAAAAAAATAACCAGAAAAATACTTTTAAAAAAACCACACACACACAGAGGGAAAAAAAAAACCCAAACATAAAACCTCCATCCGACTAAATGAATGATCTAAAAATAAAACCGAGAAGGACAAGGGTGCTGGAAATAACTGTTGGAGGTGTTATCTGCCTTATCTAGCACGCAGGTGCTGATTTGCAGCAGTTGCATCAACCCATCATCAACAGGGACTCCGCATTATCATTTTTGGTGGAGTCTCTATTTATTTTTTTTAAACGACGGTGTTTTTCTTCCAGGGATGTTTCTTTGAAATGCAGTTCGCGACGATTATTAGCAAGTGTGCTTGCGCTGCTCCTGGCGTCATTAAGACTAGGAATCTAAATAATAAAAGACAGGGGGAGCTTAAAGTTCATTTGTATTAAAGGGACAAGATGGATTTAGAAAGAAACGTGGAAGCGAACAGCCGAGCTTCCCAGGTTTGCGTTCAGCTCTTCTTCCTTTCCAAGAGACACTGTATTATATATCAACGTTGGTCATTTTTATCATAACCTTAAAAGGCAGATTTCCTTTCTGCTCAGAAATGCTACACTGAGAGGCGACCACGATTTTCTCATTCTTTAGACTGTCAAGGTCTGAACACCTTCGTTTTGTTTCTTTCGGTGGTCAAAATCAGGAAGATTATTTCAGTTTCTTATTATTTGTTGTGCGCATATATATAAATGGAGTAATGGAAGAGGATGAGGCATTTAGAAGAAATTACCTAAACAAGAAGATAAAAAGAAGCTCTTGACTTCCTAGAAAACAAACCGAGAAGGCAAAGAGGCTAAATATGAAGAAGTTTGAGAGGACTTTCCCGTCCCTCCCTCTGCTCCGCGGTCTCTGCCAGGGACCGGCGCAGGGGTGCTGCTCCCGAGGGATGTTTTGCCTAAGAGCCAAAGCAAACAGCCCGGCTCCTGCTCTCGGATCTTTTCGGGGAAAGGAACCCTTTTTGAGCCGCTTCGAAGCGAGGTTTTCCGCAGTCCTTCCCATTTACACGCCAACGGGCGGGACGGGCGGCAAAGCCCAGGCGAACCCGGGGCTCTCCCGGGCGCAGGCAGCCAGGGCTGCTCCGAGGGCACGGTACCTCCCCGGACACTCCCTCGGAGACGCGGGTCAGAGCTGTGCGCCAGCCGGGGAGCAGCCAGGGGGGTGGTTCCTGAAAGGCGGCAGCTTTATTTATGAACTAAAAAAAAAAAAAGAATAATAAAAGCGGTGCCCGTGCTTCGGGGACATCCTCTGTTTCCAAAGAGAAATGGTTATTTGCTTCCTGGGGGTTTAGTTCCCCCGCACACCTCTCTTTTTATGAGGATGGAATTTCCCATGGGGGACCACAAAGCACCCCCAGGTGTGAACCTCGGGAGAGGAGTCAGCGCCAACTGCTGAGCCACTGTCACATTCGGTAGTTTTCCTATTTGGCAGCAATTAAAAGAGAGCGTGGGGATGCTAATTAGTTACATCCCTCTTCCTCTAAAAATTATTTAAACCCACACCTATCTGTATCATTAATGAGACTGCGGCAACCTGTCCGGATTGTCGCCTCGGCTCCTGCAGAGCTTTCCAAGGGAAAGCAGCTGCTGCCCCGCGGCTCCGGGAGACTTTTCCGTGTAACTTCAACCCGAGTCCGCCGGGAGGGGCGGAAAGTGGGGTATCCCCCCCCCCCCCCCCCCGGCATCCCCTTCCACAGCCCGGGGGGGGGGACAGGGACCCCCAGCCCAAAGCCTCAGGGGTCAAGGACATCTCAGTGGGAGGAGATTGCCGGGGCGGGGGGAGCGGGACAAGTGTCGAGGTACGTACTTGCCAGTCGATCCTCGCCAGCAGAGCCATGGGGCGAGCAGCAGCCTCCGTGCCGAGCCCAGCGGCACCTGGGAGCGCCTGCGCACCCCCTGCATCCCAACCTCCCCCTGCCCAAAACCTGACCTCGAGCCCCTCGCCTTGCAAAGGGAACGAAGAGACCGCCCCGCCGCCGCTGGGCTACCCCAGCCGGGGTTCGCTCCCAGAGGATGCCTCGCAGCATCCTTCCCGCTGCTGCGGGGATCCCACGGGGTTGCGGTAAAGCTGGGATGTTTTAAAGAGTATTTTTGCAGCTGATCCGCCGTTCCTCCTCCCTTTACGGCGCCCCGGGGTATGGTGCGTGTCTGTGTGTTTGCGTTTGCCCGTGGCTGCTCGCACCGGGAGCATCCCTGACTGATAGGAGCATCTTCCTGGCACTCCACATCCCCCGGGGAGCGCAGCGACCGCTCGGGAGGCGCTGGATTCCCCCCCGAGAACACACCTCCCCCCTCCCCCCGGCGGCGACCCAAGCTGCTTCCACCTCCCCCGGGGCTCACTGGCGGCGCAGGGCTCTGGGCACCCACACCGCTGTTACGCCAGTATTACACTATTGTAACACCAGTATTACACCAGTATCTGAGGTGCGGTGGGGAACTGGAGCCCCGTCGGGGGCAGGAAGGCGATGGGGAGCGGAGAGAGGAGATGCCGTCGAGGGCTCATCACCTGTCCCGCTCCAGCTCCAGCCCCTGCTACTGCAAGAGGCGAGATGAAAGAGTGCCCACACCGCGGCTAGTTTTCTCCCCAACCTATTAATTTGCTTAATAAGCACGATTCCAGCTATGTTTTCTTCCTGCTCCTTCCCGATTGGGCTAGAGGAGCAGTCCCCTGGCCATAGCGTGCTGTGAGCCTGCAGCAGAGAGGATGTTTAGCAATCCACAGGCAGAAGTGACAGGCTTTGACACCAGGCACTTTCGGGCCCTGGGTTAGATGTGCTTGGCATGTGGCAGAGGTTCAGCAGCGATGCGCAGCTGCCTCGGGCTCCTGCGAGGAGCTTCTCTGGCTCTAGTACGCAAGAAGTGTTGTCAAGCTGGGTGTTTTGCAGCAAGAGACAGATACCTGGGAGGGAGCACACACGAGTCTGCCTGCAGCCACAGCATGGGACAGGGGAGATGAAAACCCAGATTCACAGCCTGTGCTTGAGGCAGGAGATGACCACAAATGTGATACAGCTGCATTTACCTCAGTCTCCTCATTCATAAAACAAGGGTAACAATCCCAGTGTTGGCAAGACCTGGATTCTTATTAAGGAGAAAGTGGGAGCCTCAATCCCTGAGATCATTTCATCTCTGCCCAGTGACCTGAGATACCTCCTCAGGGCTCTGATGTTTTGCCTGCAGTGGTGTGATCACTGTGTGCTGGAGACATACTCTGATTTCTTTTTCATTCTCTCCATTTAATGTCCGTTAGGAGCAGCAGTGTCATGAGCTCCATTGCTGTTATTCAGAACGTTGCTCCAAAGGATGTCATAGCTGGATTGTGTGTAATTAAACTCAGTTTGTTAGTGCAAGAAGCAGACTCCACATAAAAAATAAAACAAGATCAAAACCCCCAAACAGTCAAAATACCACAATACTAAATGTAAAATCAAGATTCATATATTTAGTTGGGCTCTTTTCTGAAAGCGAAAAGATAAACAGACGCTTGGCACAATATACATAATCCATACTTTAAAAATCAAAGCCTCAGTGGATCATACATTCTTACGGCTAACTGTTTATACTACAATAAGAAAAAAAAATTCCCAGTACCACAAAAAGAAATAATCCCATAGGCTAAAATGGCAGAAAAGCAAATATTTCAATTACAGACACAGAAGTGAGGTAAAGAAAACATTGCTCAGCCCAGTTCAGGGTGTAGCTAATACAAATGTGTCAATACAAACCTCCCATTCCTTTTGCCCTTTCAGAAAAAGAAGTGGGCATTGTCACTGAGCTATACTCACACTGTAAAAACATCTGCCATGAGACTGTCTCTTTATCTTTCCCTCTGCTTTAAGGGTATATGCAGCCTACACAATACCTTAGATGATGCACCATGTTTTAAGAAAACTGCTGGGAGACAATGGTGATGGTTTGGGGAAGGTTACTCCACTGACAGAGATGGGTAGCGGGTACAAAGGTCTCTTCCATCCCCAGCTTTGAGGGGTCCTGCAGCCTGTGCACCTTCAGGGAATTGAATCAGTGTGTTAAGTGTGCTTTTTAAAATATCCATTTCTCCATGCACTTACGTACATACACACAGATATGCACAAATTTAAAATCCTGATAGATAAATCATCTAAACACTTTCGGAGTTGATTGTGAGCACAATATAAAGGAGCTCAGCAGAGATGCAGACAACACCTGTGCAGTAGGAAAGGAATTTACAGAACAGTCAGATGCCTTATTTCAAGTTACCTTTCACTCTTCAGTCATCTTAAATGGGTGATGAAATCAGTGAACTGACCTCAGTGTCAGGAAAACGGGTCATGTGAGTTGAAGCTAAGGATTTTCCCTGTAGGCAATTTAAATAAGTAAAGAAAACAATTTCAGTTACTATTTTACTTCCATAGTCCAGTTTCTTGAAAGCTCCTAATCCCTCTGAATAGCCAGTCTTCCCTGGAGCCCCTCCATCAAAGCTTGGCTGGGCAAAATCTGAAAGGTATCACATACAGGGGGGAAAGCTTGGGGAGTGGCAGGGGGGAACAATAAATGTAGAGACAAACACAAAACTCACCAATTCTTTGGCGTTTTTACCACTTAGCAGCAAAGGGGAGCACAAGGACACGCTCTTACCTTTCATGCCCCTCTTAATAGATTACCACAGGTGTTTGCTTAATTGTGATGCATTGGAAAATACATAGGGCTTGGGGGCACCACATTTCCTCCTTTGTGCTGTCTCTCCGTTGCTGATAACATGCTGGTGAGCTGCAGCTCTATCGCATGGTAAGTCAAAGCAGAGCTGGGGGTGGCAAATACTGAACTGCTGGTAAAAATTACATCAAGCAAAACTCTACACCTAGTGCACTCTGTCACTTATAATCATGCTAATAAGGCATCAGTGAAGGGCTGTCAGCATCCTAAAATACCAGGTGCCAGCAAATACCTCCAAATTCTTCCAAACCTGCTCCAACCTGCATTCTCAAGCACTTGATTTTGCGGGTATGTCTGCAGAGACAGGAGTCCAGGATGATGTTGCATGGTTAGCAAATACATGTAGCAAATATAAGCAGGATCAGCTGTTGGGTTATTT
Organism: Cuculus canorus; assembly: GCF_017976375.1. Classification (NCBI taxonomy): domain Eukaryota; kingdom Metazoa; phylum Chordata; class Aves; order Cuculiformes; family Cuculidae; genus Cuculus; species Cuculus canorus. The sequence continues at coordinate 13,843,914 of NC_071416.1, forward strand.
TTTCCAGTAGCTCTATTTCCTTGCAAAATTATTTGCCAAACTTCATGCAGCACTACAGCAACAAAGGCACAAAGGAGATTCTCTAAGGTGTAAGAATTCACGTTACGTAGAAATTCTTCTTTATATTCAGCAAATTGCATGAAGGTACAATTGCAGAAGGATGCAGACTTGGGATGTCCAGATGATTTCTCTTGTACTAAAAACCTGCACTCTTTGCTATTCACTAATATGATGAATTCAGGCAGCCTTTCAGACATTAATTTCTAGACTTCTGACTTTTCCTCCATCATCCCGTTTCCCTTCTACCTATGCACATGCAGCCACGCTCCAACTTTTCCCATCACTGCTGTTATTAACAAGGGATTGTGCAGGAACGCTGCTGTGATCAGTCCTGATGCCCATCTCTCTCTTTGCCTGTGCTATATTTCTACCTGCTGGAACAGTGAAAGTTGCTCAATACAGAGCAGATCAGTCCAGAGATGTTTAAGTGGTGTAACAAAGGTATTTGCTGGATTTTCAAGCTCTGACAGCTGTTTCAGGAAAGAGCCCAGAGTTCCTGTCCCACAGGATTTAGGAGCCACAGTCCAGACACCACCAGGCCATACAGTTCAACCAGTTTTAAATTTCCTACTGCTAGTGTAAAAAAACTTCACTGGAAAGACACTGTCAGTATAAATTCACTCTACCAATACAGATATATTAAAAAAAAAAAAAAAAGACTGATGTTAACTTGGTACCAGTAATTTTATGCTGCTTAAGATGTCTTTTGCCCACACCATCGCAGCCAGACGTGGCCCATCATCCTGTCACCAACACGGATTTATGAAAACAGTGATTCCAAAGCTGACCTTAGGTATGCGCTTTGACTAACTTAGCAGAAAGGCAGCTGTGGGCCCGCTCCTGATCCAGGTTAAATTTGTGCTGTTAAATGACTTAGTGGTCCAGAAAGCTGAGACTAATGACCCTGGGAGCACAGCCTCACACAGCCTAGGAGGGGATCCGAGAAGAGCTGCTCCCTCCCTCTGGGGCTTGGGGGACTAAAATTTTGCCTTGGGGAGCTGTGGGGTAAGGGCTTGTTGAGGTACAAGGGGAAATTTGGAGGGCAGGGAAGATAGTTTTTACAATGGAGAATCGTATCAGTGGAAGACGGATGGTTGCCTTTGGAAGCCAGCCCTGATGCTGAGAGGAGAGGAAGGAGGCCACCACTTCCTTGTGCTGGGCTGCATTAGAATTGGAAACAATCGCAGGAGCGAAACAAAACCAGCTCAGCTGACTAGATAGATGCAAATCCAGAGGCAGAGACAGGCTCAAACCAGGTCAAGCTGCACCCATGCAAATTATGGGTTACCCCAGAGCGCGCTGTGTCCACATCGAGGGTGTGTGCTGGGGCGCTGCCAGAATGACCTGAACTCCAGCCTGGGTCCAGGCTGTCGGGCAATGCTTGCCCTGCGGGAAGAACCTGGCAAACTGCCCCATGCAAGCATGGTGACGCTCTCTCCCAAGTCCCCTTGCAGAGCGCCAAATGCATCTCTTCTTGAAGACTTTACCCTCACAGCTACACAGCAAAGCTTCGGAGAGAAGACTAACTAGCCCGAGGGGAGATTTGCCAGTATACTAGACCGATAAAGCACTCCTCTTGTGTAAACAGAGAATACACCAGCTAAAGTGCTCTTCTGTCAGCATAGCTTATCCCAGCATAGTTTTGCCAAAGGAATCCTTGCTTGCATTTCTGCGAGACTGTAAATCTGTTGTAGCGTGGTTAGGAGCTGCTCAGAGCAACATCACCGCAAACAGCACAGATCTCTTCACTAGTTCAAGTTTGTTCTCCGGTTTCCAGTGTTGTTCTGGTAGGGCATGTATTGTCCGCTCTTTCCCAGCCAGCACATAAGGCTACTATAGCCACCACAGTGACCAGCAAAACATGGCCATGAGGCCAAGGCTGCCCAGAGCCCCCAGTGCCCTGGGAGTGCACAGGCTCCTGCCCATGCCCAGGGCACCAGCTGTTGCTTATGCCTGTGGCTTCTTTCAGCAAAGCAAGCCAAACCTCATCAAGCCCACAGTGCCTTCTGGAGCCCAAACCTGGCCCTGCGTAGTAATGCTGGTGTGTAAATACTCACAGGGAGGCTTTGCAATGTATGGGAGGGAGGGATGAGTTCACACTTCTGCTGCCACAGCTGTTGGCCAGTGGGGCTTTCTCGGGGAATGGGCAGGAGAGCCTCAGTCTATTGACTTATCTATATAGAACTCTGCCCTAACTGGGGAGGGGAAAGGTCTGAGCACTTGCTTTTTTTAAATCCTGAGCCCTCCCTTCATAGAAGCCATGCCTCAGCCTCTCTGGAGAGTGTGCTGTGCCCATCAGCCTGGTCAATAGTGAGAACCACATCTGCACACAAGCAGGGGAGAATTTACCTCTTCAGCAGTCTAAAGGATGGCTGAACGTCTAGCACACTCTGATGGTCTTTACCAGCTGTGTGCTAGCTACACACGTATGCAGCGTCCTGTCTTCCTGTCCCAAAAAACTAGGGACATGGTATTTCTTTGTTTATAGTGGGGAAGCAGGAAACACGGAAATGTAAAGCACTTCTACAAGCTACAAACACCTCCAGCTCACCCTGCCCCTGCCTCAAGCTGGCCAGATGTGATCTGGGAGCTCCAGGAGCCCTTGCAGCACCTGAGACACCAATTCCCTACTGGAGCAGGCACACTGGCTCCAGCAGAGCAATGGCTGGCAGCCTCCCAAACCTTCTGACACATTCAGCCAGCTCAGAGCAGGCACAGAGAAAGCTCCGGTCTCTGCAGACATGCCCAAAGGGTCTTACTCAACACAGGAAGGCCATGATGGCAAAGAGGTGATGCCACCTCTGCTGAGACCTGGGCTGTGACCACAGCCTCGTTTTGTCCTTTGGACGTGGGAAGTCCCTGGGTGGAAGCTGTGGGCTGTATCACCCTGTTTAAGCTCTGCAAATGAATTGTGCCTCATGGCTTCCCACGCACACACCTTCCCTGCAGGACTGGACCATGCCAGAGACCTTCAGGCTCCAGTCTCAGGACAATCTACCTAAAGCATGCAGTTGATGCTCCTTGTAATTTTACCAGAGCTGGTGCCATTGCAAATGTCATTCTTATCTACCTAAGTACAGATCCTCTCTTGAATTGTTAACAATGTCAAGTAGCAATTTATTACATAAACTCATTAAGTTTTTTCATGTATCTATGTTAATAGGAACATAAATATGGAAAGCTTAATTTCAAACCTGTTTCTGAAAGCATTAGCTGGGAAACTAGTCTGAGAAAAAGCAAACATGACCCAGGAATACCTAGGGATTTATTCAGGGTTTCACTGTGATGGATAAAGCAGGAATGGAAGTGCCAGCATGACCGAGTTATGCTCCTCGCTGACCAGCTCTGTGACCCCTTAAAAAGCACCCTCAACAGAAAAAACTTCAGTTACTTTGCGCTGCTCTTCTTGTCCTTAGCCACGCTACAGTGACAGACTACTTTCATTTCTATTATTTTTTCTCTTCTTGCAGGTGCGTGATTAACACCACTAAAAGAACTCCGGTTCTCCAAAGGAAACAGAGACATTGACCGCCACCCACATATCTCCAAAAACCAAGATAAGATAGCAAAATCCATTAAAAAAACACTTAGCTATATTTTATTCACACTCATTTTCTGCATCATTTATAGTAGTAAATACTTTTTCAGTGAATTCATGTCTGGTTTGACCCCTTTAATTTTGGTGGGTAACATGGCAGAACACTTCCATGTCTCATGATCCTGCCCCAAGAGGAACGAGCCAGTTACTGAGCTCTCAGACCAGGCTCATCTACTCTGGTTCCTCTACAACAGCTTCACCAGGAGCCATTTTATAAGCCTATTGCATAGGCCCATAAGGTAAACTTATACAGTTATTGACACATCACCACAACAGTCTCAGTACCTGCAGAAAGACGTTAATGTTAAACTACAATGGTATAAAGTTAGCTGCTCCATATTAATTCTTTGTGTAAGGCTGCACTGCCAGAAGGTGCCAAATCCAGTCTAAAGGCATCTGGGTGCCAGATGACCAATTCCACGTCCACTTTGAAGCAAATTCCCAATTTTGGTTAAATTTTATTGGATTTTTTAAGGGCTGAATTGGCTGGGGTAGTGGAGAAGTTCATTCTAGAGCAGGACGAAGCACTTTGCTGGTGTACCTGCTACACCACGTGCTCCATCTCAGCAGAGATAAACACGTCCTTGCACTGCTGATGCTCACAGATGCCTGACGCTGGCTGATCCGTGGCACTGCCCAGATTCACTTGTGGATGTGGCCTCAGGCTGTTGATCTCTGGGCAGCTGCACCAACAGGGCTTAGCAGTGCTGAAGAGGAAGAGAACTTTCATCTTTTCTTTCTCCATATTTTTTGGGGGGGCTCCCATCAGCAGGATCCAGCTCCTGGCACTCCTTGGGCCCTTCCATGCATTGCTTCTGTTGTGTGAATTTTCTGCCGCATTAGTGACTTGAAGTGGCCCACGTAGACCAGATACCTGGCAGCTAGCTCCAGCCTTCAAGACTTCTCACTCCACAGCAGTTCCTGCACTGCTTTTCCATGTCAGCCACCCAGGATATTAAGACACTTCCCTCTCCCTTCGCCTTCCTTGTCAGGTAGAGAGGGAACCTGTTTCTAAAACTCAGCTTTTTTAAACAAACCTTTCAACGTGTGACAAACACCGCAAAATCCCTTTGGATAGGGAGTGTCCCTCACAAAAGATATGTGTATATTTATATATTTGGATATATATTTATATGTATGTAGGGCACATTGCTGGTGGCAGACTGTCCCGACCGGCACACGAGGGGTGCGTGAAGGACCAGGAGCTGCTGCTCTCTCTCACAGCCTGAGCCAGACCAGGAAGACACCTTGGCTCAGCCCAGCCTGGTGTTGATTCAAGGCGAGGATTCACTGTCTGAGGCCAGAACCTGTAACAGAGGGAATGCTCTGAGCACTTTTCATCGTTCTCAGCTTTTCCAAGCTCTTTCTGACACTGTGGCGTTGGTTGGAAGCACCTAACCTTGTACCCAGGCATTTCTAGCCATGGTATTTATGACAGCTTTGTCCTGGGCTGAGGCCAAGGGGAGGCTCCTCTCCCCATCCTGTAGCCCAGAACCATTCAGGAGCATCTCACTGCCGGCCTTTCACATGCAAAGGTTGTCCCCCACCTCTCCGAATGGCCACCTTGTGTCATTGACATCGATTGTGAAATATTTCAAGTTGTTAATTAGGCAATAATGACCAATGGGAAGGGCATTTCCTGGCTGTTAACTGGAGACTCCTGACCTCCAGGTCAGCATCAGTCACCCAGGAATTATTAAAACACGGAGGAGGAAGAGAAAAGCAAGGCAAGAAGAGCAAACCCCTCACCTTTCAAGGTGGTATGAGATGCTTTGTCATTGCACCGCTCAGCAGGGAAAGAATTCCACCTGCACCCGGGCTCTGCGGCTCCCGGGGGGGCTCTGGGCTCTGCCCCTCTCTTCCAGTTACTTTCATTTCCCAATTAATCTTTGTGGTCATGAAGAAATGGGACATTAAATATTCAGGGATTATCATTTTGTTAATATGGCTAAAAAGCGAAGACACAATTAGCAATAAACTGGGCTCCCGCTGGGCCTGTGTGTACTAATCCCTCCCCACTTCTAAGGGGAAGGTTTACACCTACTCTTCTGGTTTAAAATTGGGACCTTTCTCCCATTTAACTATGGTGCTTCTTCTGTTCTCCCTTAAAGGTGGCTGCGTTTCAGCACAATGGCTTCTCGGGTTAATTAAACTAATGTGAATTACTGTATTTCCTAAGGGGTGACCCTATGAAATACTTGTGTTTGTGTTTCTACAGAGTGCAAACTACCTCTGGTTCGAGGGCTGCCAGCAACGCCTCAGCCTCTTCAGCCTGGCCCTGGGCCCGGCCTTGACAGCCATGAAGGACAAGTAGCAACAAAAATTAACATCCCCATGCCCTTCTTATACACGCAGGATTTGGCAAATGTACGCCACTCCAAATAGACTCAGAAGTGAATTGAGAGCCAGAAGGGAGCAAAGAACCAGTCAAACTGCCACAGGGTGGGAACCCCCCCCACCACCACCCGCTTTGTTCCTTGCAGGGAGGAGGATGCTGCCTGGGTGGTGGCCCAGGCGCTCGTGTTGGTACCTTAGTCACCAGCCTATTCTACAGCAAAGGGACAGAAGCCAGACACTGTGGCTGCCACGCTCTCCCTCCCGCCTCCCAATCCTGCACACATTTCTTGAAAGGTTTCCAGGTAAATCCCCTTCTGATTGTACCTTGCTAAGCCCAGGCAGTAAAAATAAAAGAAATAAGAAAAATTTATGAGAATATGTGCAGTTTTTAAGGGCCGCAGCTGCTGTTTGCGCACATATGGAGCTGGCCAGAAAGGTTTGCCAGTTCCTGAGGAGTTCCATGGTGATCACTCTGAGGCTCTTCAGACTGGTAGTAATAAGTGGTCATACACAGGCTATTAAGGACTAGATACGATATATGAAATTCACATCCCTAACCCAAAGTAATTTTCGTGGTTAAGATTAGCTTTTGGATAATGAAACAGTGGTAAGATGATAATATAGGGAAAACGCCGTTCAAAGCTTCTAATATTCAGATGTATTTTGGGGAAAAAAAAAACTACTAAGCCCAAAGTTTGCAGTCTTTTTTTTGTTGATCTGTCCTTGGCAGATCTGCAAATAGGCAAGGATTACCAGCTTGCTAGAAGCAAGTAGACTTGGGCAGCACAGAAAATCCATCTTCAGCAGCCTTGGTGAGAAGATGACAACCCGCAGCACTCTCAGCTTTGGTCTGCAGCCTCAGCTGCAACATTCCTGAACTTTGTCCATGCTCCCAAACCAGGCTACAATCTTGGACAAAGAAAGAGATATGAACACTGAGAAAGTCTCATCTTCATTGTAAAAGAGGTGGGTTAGCACTGGGTACCACAGGTGCTCCCTGCCTGTGGACAATCGGACAACTCTCCTTAGAACAATTCCCATCAATCGCTGGCAAAAAATAATACTGAAAAATGAACACATTTAAGCAAACTGATTTTTTTTTTTCTACATTATATTTCCTATTGATTTTCCTCTGAGGGATGCTCTGAATAGCCCTGTTTAATGCACACCATATCCAAATGATCTGTCAGATCATCTCACCTGGATGCAGGAGCGAGTCAGGGTGTTCCTCCCCTTTCCTGTCCAGCTTCGTCTCCCATTCCCAGAAAAAGCAGGTAAGTCCTGTTATCCCGTCTGGCGAACACTGATTATTTACTGTGATTTTTCAAG